>NC_092340.1:222695000-223295000 GCF_046630445.1 Rutidosis leptorrhynchoides
TAAAACTTGTGTAATTTGTATCGTATTCCGTAATAAAACTAATAGTATTTCGTATACACCGCTGCACACATCAAGTTTTTGGCGCCGCTGCCGGGGACTCGGTGAAAAATGCTATATTTTATTAAAACTATATTTTTGTAAAAATATATTATTTCTTATTTCGTAAAAATATTTTGTATTTATTATAAGTGTTAAAAAAATTAAAAAAAATTAAAAATAAGAAAAGAAAAAATATATATATATTTTGAAGAATTTGTCTTTAAAACGTATTTTTATTTCAGATTTTAAAATATAATTTTATAAATATTCTATATATTATTTTTTAAATTATAAATCAAAAAAAATAAAAATAAAAAAAATTCGGGCCTGGTACTTGTAGTGACCCGAACTTTTCCATGTTTATATATATATTAAATGAAATTGTTATTTACATGATTAAGTGTTTCCAACATGTTAAGAAATCAAACTTGTTAAGACTTGATTAATTGAAATAGGTTTCATATAGACAATTGACCACCCAAGTTGACCGGTGATTCACAAACGTTAAAACTTGTAAAAACTATATGATGACATATATATGGTTATATATATAGTTAAGATGATATTATGATAAGTAAACATATCATTAAGTATATTAATAATGAACTACATATGTAAAAACAAGACTACTAACTTAATGATTTTGAAATGAGACATATATGTAACGATTATCGTTGTAACGACATTTATTGTATATATATCATATTAAGAGATATTCGTACATCATAATATCATGATAATATAATAATTTAAAATCTCATTTGATATTATAAACATTGGGTTAACAACATTTAACAAGATCGTTAACCTAAAGGTTTCAAAACAACACTTACATGTAATGACTAACGATGACTTAACGACTCAGTTAAAATGTATATACATGTAGTTTTTTAATATGTATTCATACACTTTTGAAAGACTTCAAGACACTTTTCAAAATACTTCTACTTAACAAAAATGCTTACAATTACATCCTCGTTCAGTTTCATCAACAAATCTACTCGTATGCACCTGTATTCGTACTCGTACAATACACAGCTTTTAGATGTATGTACTATTGGTATATACACTCCAATGATCAGCTCTTAGCAGCCCATGTGAGTCACCTAACACATGTGGGAACCATCATTTGGCAACTAGCATGAAATATCTCATAAAATTACAAAAATATGAGTAATCATTCATGACTTATTTACATGAAAACAAAATTACATATCATTTATATCTAATCCATACACCAACGACCAAAAACACCTACAAACACTTTCATTCTTCAATTTTCTTCATCTAATTGATTTCTCTCAAGTTCTATCTTCAAGTTCTAAGTGTTCTTCATAAATTCCAAAAGTTCTAGTTTCATAAAATCAAGAATACTTCCAAGATTGCAAGTTTACTTCCAAGTTTTCTAAATCCATTCCAAGTAATCATCCAAGATCAAGAAACCTTTGTTACTTACAGTAGGTTAGCTTTCTAATACAAGGTAATAATCATATTCAAAATTTAATTCAATTTCTATAACTATAACAATCTTATTTCGAGTGGAAATCTTACTTGAAATTGTTTTCGTGTCATGATTCTGCTTCAAGAACTTTCAAGCCATCCAAGGATCCTTTGAAGCTAAATCCATTTTTCTCATTTCCAGTAGGTTTATCCAAGGAACTTGAGGTAGTAATGATGTTCATAACATCATTCGATTCATACATAAAAAGCTGTCTTATTCAACGTTATAAACTTGTAATCACTAGAACATAGTTTAGTTAATTCGAAACTTGTTCGCAAATAAAGTTAATCCTTCTAACTAGACTTTTAAAATCAACTAAACACATATTCTATATCTATATGATATTCTAACTTAATGATTTAAAACCCGAAAACACGATAAACACCATAAAACTGGATATACGCCGTCGTAGTAAAACCGGGGGCTGTTTTGGTTGGGATAATTAAAAGCTAAGAAGAACTTTGATTTAAAAGCTATACTTCTGGAAAAGTGATTTTTCTTATGAACATGAAACTATATCCAAAAATCATGGTTAAACTCAAAGTGAAAGTATGTTTTTCAAAATGGTCATCAAGATGTCGTTCTTTCGACGGAAATGACTACCTCTTTCAAAAACGACTTGTAACTTGTATTTCTGACTATAAACTTATACTTTTTATATTTAGATTCATAAATTTAAGTTCAATACGAAACCGTGGCAAATGGAATCACTCAAAACGGATTAGAAACGAACAAATGGCGAGTAAAACAAGATTGATAAAAACTACTCATTTTACCTACGTGAAAGTTAGTAATAAATCTATTCCAACCATAACCTAATCAACTTATATTGTATATTATGTAATCTTGAGATACCATAGACACGTTTACAATGCTTCGACCCATCATATCTACCCATCTATATATATATTGCGGAACAACCATGGACACTCTATATGTGAATGTTGGAGTTAGCTATACAGGGTTGAGGTTGATTCCAAAATATATATATAGTTTGAGTTGTGATCAATACTGAGATACGTATACACTGGGTCGTGGATTGATTCAAGATAATATTTATCGATTTATTTCTGTACATCTAACTGTGGACAACTAGTTGTAGGTTACTAACGAGGACAGCTAACTTAATAAACTTAAAACATCAAAATGTATTAAAAGTATTGTAACTATATTTTGAACATACTTTGATATATATATGTATATATTGTTATAGGTTCGTGAATCAACCAGTGGCCAAGTCTTACTTCCCGACGAAGTAAAAAATCTGTGAAAGTGAGTTATAGTCCCACTTTTAAAATCTAATATTTTTGGGATGAGAATACATGCAGGTTTTATAATTGATTTACAAAATAGACACAAGTACGTGAAACTACATTCTATGGTTGAATTATAGAAATCGAATATGCCCCTTTTTATTAAGTCTGGTAATCTAAGAATTAGGGAACAGACACCCTAATTGACACGAATCCTAAAGATAGATCTATTGGGCCTAACAAACCCCATCCAAAGTACAGGATGCTTTAGTACTTCGAAATTAATATCATATCCGAAGGGTGTCCCGGAATGATGGGGATATTCTTATATATGCATCTTGTTAATGTCGGTTACCAGGTGTTCACCATATGAATGATTTTTATCTCTATATATGGGATGTATATTGAAATATGAAATCTTGTGGTCTATTGTTACGATTTGATATATATAGGTTAAACCTATAACTCACCAACATTTTTGTTGACGTTTAAAGCATGTTTATTCTCAGGTGAATATTAAGAGCTTCCGCTGTTGCATACTAAAATAAGGAAAAGATTTGGAGTCCATGTTTGTATGATATTATGTAAAAACTGCATTCAAGAAACATATGTCGATGTAATATATTTCTATTGTAAACCATTATGTAATGGTCGTGTGTAAACAGTATATTTTAGATTATCATTATTTGATAATCTACGTAAAGCTTTTGAAACCTTTATTGATAAAATAAAGGTTATGGTTGTTTTAAAAATGAATGCAGTCTTTGAAAAACGTCTCATATAGAGGTAAAAACCTCGCAACGAAATCAATTAATATGGAATGTTTATAATCAATATGAACGGGACATTTCAGTACTGTAGCAGCCCAATAACTGAACTGGACTTCGAAGACATGCGATCGCATGGCCAGAAGCCTTGAACTCCATGCGGTCGCATGGAGTGATTTGACCGGAGCAGTATCCTCAGCCGAAAGTTTAGGGTTTTTATTATAATATATTTATTATTAATTAGGATTTTAATTTAATAATAATTAGTATTAGTTTTAATAAATTTAGTTTTAATTAAGTATTTATATTTATAGTTTAAATCTTTTATAAAATATAATATAAAAATAATATTTTCATAAAATTTGTATTTTTATCATTTTAGTTATAATTTGTATTTTTATCGTTTATTTCGTAATATTTGTCGTTCGTAATTAGTTTTAAGTTAGTTTTTTCCATAGTTATTTTTATATTTTTTAGGTTTTACCGTAAAATTCCTTAAGTGCTTTTTCTTTAGATTAAGATTTAGGCGCTTTAGAATTTTGCGACGCAGTTTTTAGATTTTAATGCCTAATTAAGTTATTGCCGTTTAGGATATAGAATTCCTTTTAAGCTTTAATACATTTAGATGCAATTTTTAATTTTTTATTTTTGGACTTTTAAGTTTCGACGCTTTTCTTTCTTATTTTTATTTTTCGACCTGACGTTTTTCGACGCGTTTCTTTTTCTTTTTCATTTCTACGCGCTAGTTTTTAGGACATAGATTTTTATCCTCTTTAAATTTCGACGAAAAAATTTATTTTAAGCGATTAAATTGATAGACATCCAAAAATTTTCTGCTTCGTAGTAATAATTGGATTTGTTAGTGGCTGAGTTGTGGAGTTCCGATTTAAAGGGTCCTGGCTACCTGCTGCATCTATTGGCTATTCGAAACGTGGGCAAAAGCAGACAAGTCTATTAATTTGATAACTTATATAATTTTTAGTTTTATTACTAATAGAATAATTAGTAAATGCACCACATTGTAGCTAAAATTTGGTAATAAGCGTATTATGGAAAATCTCAAAAATATTTTGGAAACTCTTTCTGATATCCAAAATCAATCACATCAATACTCTCAAACGGGTGTTGATGACAATTCGTTCGGTCAATCTTGGATCACGAATGACGAAACAATAACTGGTTGTGAAATCTGTGGAGATTATCATTCAACATGGGAATGTTATTATTACGTTCCTATGAAAAATTATGCACCCATAGAACCTGAATGGAATGATTATGAAGAATACAATTCAAATTGGGATTATTCTCAAGAATATATCCAAACTCAACAACCAGAGGACGAGGAAAATTATGTGTCTGAAAATTTTTTAGATTATGTGAAAATCAAACTCAACGCTCAAAATGAACAGATAAGAGAGTTTGAAAATAGGCAAGCTGAAACTCTATCAGACTACACACCTGTTGATCTGAGGAGTATTGTGCAAGAAAATCTCATATCATCGAATTTTGATGAATTCGAGAGCTCGGAAATCACCAATTATCCCGATGATACTTTTTATTCAGTTTTATCAATTTCACAACATATCGACACATTAGCCTCTACCAAAAAAATCATCGATCCATCTATGGATGAAGAAGAAGTAAGGGTGACTAATTGGTTCTCTTGGGAAGACGACGATGTTGAAAACTTTACTCCCGAGACCAAAGTGGTGGGACCGATAAGGACCGTTAAAGAAGAAGAATTTTCTTCGATCTCGAAATTCACCATTCCACAACCTTTCAATCCAATATTCTCAATAGATGAGTCATCTACCGAAGATGAACTACGAGCTATAATAAATATTGACACGTCGGATTTCACCCAATTGGGTAATAGAGGTGAAAACTTTGATCCCGAGAATGAACGGAAGGAAATGTTAGGAATTGTCCACCCAATAGAAATATGTATGTCGGTGTATAACGATCCATTTGACCAAGAACCAGAAAAGAGACATATTCATTTACTAAAAGCTACACTTAAAAAAGAATTAATTAGTGACGATTGGGTGGGTCTAAACTTTAAACCCATTGATATATTATACACCACCCGAGATGTAAATAACTGGCTCACTATTTTAATTCGTGGAACTTATTCCACTGATTTCACATATCGTCAGCTAAGTGTGGGAAAGTCTAACCCCACTTAACATTAAATTCGGGGTTCGAGTTAGTGCATAACTCGTTAACAAAAATGCATGATAAGTTAGGGTAAAAGACGCATTTTCAAAAATTAGCAAACAGTTCGGAAAAGCAACCGTTTTTGAAGGAAAAAATGTGTGATAAAAACAACAAAAAGAATGAACGATGAGGCACGCCATCTATCATTCGAAGAGCTTAGCAATCACAAACTGGGTATTTTTAATCAATTTTCTACATTAATTACCCTCGTGAATTTATAATTATAGTCTGATTTCATGCAAATGAGGGCATTGCATGATCTCAAGTGTGGGGAAGGGTTATAAATTCTCTCGGGTTTACACTTGGTTTAATTGCCAAATTTTGTGAAAATTTGAAAAATTTTCAACTAAATGAACTCAAAATCATGTTTTTACATATTTATGAATGATAAAACTAGGTGATAATACCGAAATTATTGTTACCTCAGAAAGGATATAAATTGAAAAACAACCCAAAAACGCTTGAATTCATTTAAAATGGAATAAAGGAGAATAAAAAGGCAAAGAAAGAAATAAATAAAAGCTAAGTGTGGGAAGAATGCACCAAGTTCTTTAAAACTTATATCACATATTTTTGTACAAGATTATTGCAGGTACTTTTGTTTTAAACAATACTGATCAGTTTTACCTGATTTACTGTAATATATTTGAAAGAAAGATGGATCTACACGATGAATCAATTCCATTATTAAAAGGAAGTAAAGTCTTCCGAAAAAGACACGCGCTTCTTGATTTAGGTTAAGAAGTTGTCGTCCAGACCAGCTGTAGGTTGACGAAATATCTAGAAAAGTCATCTCGAAAATCAGCAGGAAATCCACGGACCTCAGCATCAAACAGGGTCGCCAAGTGGTCAGACTTATCCTAACCATGAGATGATCTGTCTCGTAAAATAGGGAGGGCGCCGTGCAAATTAGCTTGATAAGACTAATGAATCAGACCCCCAGAAAGGATAATCTCCTTAAAGATCAAAAATCAGCTTTTAAGCCTGATATTACTCAATCCTTGAGATTGACCTTAAAGATTAAGAATTACAAACTCATGGAATTCAATGATATCTAAACTGGACCTTGAACGAGAAAATATTTTGATCAAAATTAAAACCGATTTGTTTTCTGAAAACCTATTTTCAATGCGTTCATTACCATTAAACGTAAAATCCTAAGAATTCACCGAAATTCATTAGGTCACCTTAACCAATTCGGGTGTCAACCGTAAGAACGGTGGTTGCATAGCATGGTCGAAGACAGGACCTTATGCCAGACCGAAATTATAGGGTGATCTTTACAATTTCTCCTACAAAGGAGAGTAATTGCATCCGACACGTTGTAGACCATGAACATCTGCATGTCATTAGACATTGCCTCAACAGTTGCTTGTTCAACACTTTCCTCTACAACCGGACGGTAGTTTACCGAAAGGTAATATAAGGAACAAGTATACTGGACGTGTGCTTTACTAATACAAGGTTAGCAAGTGGGTGACACAAAACCGTAAGTTTTGAGCTAAAATTTTAAAATATGAAACCCACACAACCCACAAAGATTTTGCAAACACCGGTGAAGGGTTATTCCTGAAAACCTGTCTAGGGTAAAAGCTAGAATGAATTTTCAAAAGATCAAATGTTTTCATAAATATCCAATTTCCTTAAAAGATCTAAATTTTCATAGTCATGTGGGACTGTAAACCACATCGTTACTATCATTATTTATACCATCGTATCAAAATCACTTATGTATAAAGTGTGAGAATAAAAAAGTGATTCGACTGAAGTTTGTTTTATTTCAAGTTCTGTATTGCTTGAGGACAAGCAACGTTCAAGTGTGGGGATATTTGATATTGCTCCAAATGAACATATATTTAGGCGCAATATCCTTCCAATATGTAAAGCTTTTAGTTACTATTGTTCTATTTTTATGTAATAATCGTTTAAATAAATAAGTGCGAAGAAAAAAGAATAAAATGACGATTTGAAGACGCAAATGACCAAAAAGCTCAAACGTACAAGTTAAACTCCAAGTGGTTCAATTTATTGATTATTAACGTCTAAATATTGACAAGAGTTCAAGCCGCGGAACACAAAGTACAAGATATCTAAGCGTACGAAAAGACGTTCGAAAATCCGGAACCGAGACATGAACCAACTATTAACGTACGACTCAACGGAGCTAAAATTACAAGTTAACTATGCACAAGAATATAATATAATATATATATAATTATATTATATTATATATATTATATTATATATTAAATTAATCGAGCAGCCCACGTTTAAAATTCATTGAATGAGCTGGATTCCCGACCTTCGCGATCACGGAGTACTTCTGCCTAATCCCATCGCAATCGCGGAGCATACAGTTTCAAAATCTGCCTATAAAAGGCCACGAAGTCTACCGAGTTTTAGACACCATCCATCAATCTCTCTATCGATATATATATAATATATATTTATTATTAGTTTAGTTTTATATTAGATTAGTTTAGGTAATGTAACGGTTATTTACGGGTTTTAAAGTCGGAGTTCTGTCCGTGTAAAGCTACGCGATAAATAATCAATGTAAGTTAAATTCTACTTTTTAAATTAATGTCTCGTAACTAAGTTATTATTATGCTTATTTGAGCCGAAGTAATCATAATGTTGGACTAAATAATAAGACGGGGTTATTGAACTTTGGACCATAATTGGGGTTTGGACAAAAGACCGATACTTGTGGAAATTGGACTATGGGTTATTAATGGGCTTTATATTAAGTAAATTATATCTCGTTAATTTAATATAGAGATTTATAATTTGACGTATTTATATATAACCACATACGCTTGACTGGGTACGGTGAGCGGGATATTTATAAATACGAATAATTGTTCATTTGACCAGACACGGGGATGAATTAATAGTCAATGGACTCATTAAAACAGGGGTGGATTACATTCAAGGGTAATTGGTGTAATTGTTAACAAAGTATTAAAACCTTGGATAACACGCAGTCGATAAACTGACGTAATCATTAACAAAGTATTAAGACCTTGTTACAGTTTAGGGTTTTTATTATAATATATTTATTATTAATTAGGATTTTAATTTAATAATAATTAGTATTAGTTTTAATAAATTTAGTTTTAATTAAGTATTTATATTTATAGTTTAAATCTTTTATAAAATATAATATAAAAATAATATTTTCATAAAATTTGTATTTTTATCATTTTAGTTATAATTTGTATTTTTATCGTTTATTTCGTAATATTTGTCGTTCGTAATTAGTTTTAAGTTAGTTTTTTCCATAGTTATTTTTATATTTTTTAGGTTTTACCGTAAAATTCCTTAAGTGCTTTTTCTTTAGATTAAGATTTAGGCGCTTTAGAATTTTGCGACGCAGTTTTTAGATTTTAATGCCTAATTAAGTTATTGCCGTTTAGGATATAGAATTCCTTTTAAGCTTTAATACATTTAGATGCAATTTTTAATTTTTTATTTTTAGACTTTTAAGTTTCGACGCTTTTCTTTCTTATTTTTATTTTTCGACCTGACGTTTTTCGACGCGTTTCTTTTTCTTTTTCATTTCTACGCGCTAGTTTTTAGGACATAGATTTTTATCCTCTTTAAATTTCGACGAAAAAATTTATTTTAAGCGATTAAATTGATAGACATCCAAAAATTTTCTGCTTCGTAGTAATAATTGGATTTGTTAGTGGCTGAGTTGTGGAGTTCCGATTTAAAGGGTCCTGGCTACCTGCTGCATCTATTGGCTATTCGAAACGTGGGCAAAAGCAGACAAGTCTATTAATTTGATAACTTATATAATTTTTAGTTTTATAACTAATAGAATAATTAGTAAATGCACCACATTGTAGCTAAAATTTGGTAATAAGCGTATTATGGAAAATCTCAAAAATATTTTGGAAACTCTTTCTGATATCCAAAATCAATCACATCAATACTCTCAAACGGGTGTTGATGACAATTCGTTCGGTCAATCTTGGATCACGAATGACGAAACAATAACTGGTTGTGAAATCTGTGGAGATTATCATTCAACATGGGAATGTTATTATTACGTTCCTATGAAAAATTATGCACCCATAGAACCTGAATGGAATGATTATGAAGAATACAATTCAAATTGGGATTATTCTCAAGAATATATCCAAACTCAACAACCAGAGGACGAGGAAAATTATGTGTCTGAAAATTTTTTAGATTATGTGAAAATCAAACTCAACGCTCAAAATGAACAGATAAGAGAGTTTGAAAATAGGCAAGCTGAAACTCTATCAGACTACACACCTGTTGATCTGAGGAGTATTGTGCAAGAAAATCTCATATCATCGAATTTTGATGAATTCGAGAGCTCGGAAATCACCAATTATCCCGATGATACTTTTTATTCAGTTTTATCAATTTCACAACATATCGACACATTAGCCTCTACCAAAAAAATCATCGATCCATCTATGGATGAAGAAGAAGTAAGGGTGACTAATTGGTTCTCTTGGGAAGACGACGATGTTGAAAACTTTACTCCCGAGACCAAAGTGGTGGGACCGATAAGGACCGTTAAAGAAGAAGAATTTTCTTCGATCTCGAAATTCACCATTCCACAACCTTTCAATCCAATATTCTCAATAGATGAGTCATCTACCGAAGATGAACTACGAGCTATAATAAATATTGACACGTCGGATTTCACCCAATTGGGTAATAGAGGTGAAAACTTTGATCCCGAGAATGAACGGAAGGAAATGTTAGGAATTGTCCACCCAATAGAAATATGTATGTCGGTGTATAACGATCCATTTGACCAAGAACCAGAAAAGAGACATATTCATTTACTAAAAGCTACACTTAAAAAAGAATTAATTAGTGACGATTGGGTGGGTCTAAACTTTAAACCCATTGATATATTATACACCACCCGAGATGTAAATAACTGGCTCACTATTTTAATTCGTGGAACTTATTCCACTGATTTCACATATCGTCAGCTAAGTGTGGGAAAGTCTAACCCCACTTAACATTAAATTCGGGGTTCGAGTTAGTGCATAACTCGTTAACAAAAATGCATGATAAGTTAGGGTAAAAGACGCATTTTCAAAAATTAGCAAACAGTTCGGAAAAGCAACCGTTTTTGAAGGAAAAAATGTGTGATAAAAACAACAAAAAGAATGAACGATGAGGCACGCCATCTATCATTCGAAGAGCTTAGCAATCACAAACTGGGTATTTTTAATCAATTTTCTACATTAATTACCCTCGTGAATTTATAATTATAGTCTGATTTCATGCAAATGAGGGCATTGCATGATCTCAAGTGTGGGGAAGGGTTATAAATTCTCTCGTGTTTACACTTGGTTTAATTGCCAAATTTTGTGAAAATTTGAAAAATTTTCAACTAAATGAACTCAAAATCATGTTTTTACATATTTATGAATGATAAAACTAGGTGATAATACCGAAATTATTGTTACCTCAGAAAGGATATAAATTGAAAAACAACCCAAAAACGCTTGAATTCATTTAAAATGGAATAAAGGAGAATAAAAAGGCAAAGAAAGAAATAAATAAAAGCTAAGTGTGGGAAGAATGCACCAAGTTCTTTAAAACTTATATCACATATTTTTGTACAAGATTATTGCAGGTACTTTTGTTTTAAACAATACTGATCAGTTTTACCTGATTTACTGTAATATATTTGAAAGAAAGATGGATCTACACGATGAATCAATTCCATTATTAAAAGGAAGTAAAGTCTTCCGAAAAAGACACGCGCTTCTTGATTTAGGTTAAGAAGTTGTCGTCCAGACCAGCTGTAGGTTGACGAAATATCTAGAAAAGTCATCTCGAAAATCAGCAGGAAATCCACGGACCTCAGCATCAAACAGGGTCGCCAAGTGGTCAGACTTATCCTAACCATGAGATGATCTGTCTCGTAAAATAGGGAGGGCGCCGTGCAAATTAGCTTGATAAGACTAATGAATCAGACCCCCAGAAAGGATAATCTCCTTAAAGATCAAAAATCAGCTTTTAAGCCTGATATTACTCAATCCTTGAGATTGACCTTAAAGATTAAGAATTACAAACTCATGGAATTCAATGATATCTAAACTGGACCTTGAACGAGAAAATATTTTGATCAAAATTAAAACCGATTTGTTTTCTGAAAACCTATTTTCAATGCGTTCATTACCATTAAACGTAAAATCCTAAGAATTCACCGAAATTCATTAGGTCACCTTAACCAATTCGGGTGTCAACCGTAAGAACGGTGGTTGCATAGCATGGTCGAAGACAGGACCTTATGCCAGACCGAAATTATAGGGTGATCTTTACAATTTCTCCTACAAAGGAGAGTAATTGCATCCGACACGTTGTAGACCATGAACATCTGCATGTCATTAGACATTGCCTCAACAGTTGCTTGTTCAACACTTTCCTCTACAACCGGACGGTAGTTTACCGAAAGGTAATATAAGGAACAAGTATACTGGACGTGTGCTTTACTAATACAAGGTTAGCAAGTGGGTGACACAAAACCGTAAGTTTTGAGCTAAAATTTTAAAATATGAAACCCACACAACCCACAAAGATTTTGCAAACACCGGTGAAGGGTTATTCCTGAAAACCTGTCTAGGGTAAAAGCTAGAATGAATTTTCAAAAGATCAAATGTTTTCATAAATATCCAATTTCCTTAAAAGATCTAAATTTTCATAGTCATGTGGGACTGTAAACCACATCGTTACTATCATTATTTATACCATCGTATCAAAATCACTTATGTATAAAGTGTGAGAATAAAAAAGTGATTCGACTGAAGTTTGTTTTATTTCAAGTTCTGTATTGCTTGAGGACAAGCAACGTTCAAGTGTGGGGATATTTGATATTGCTCCAAATGAACATATATTTAGGCGCAATATCCTTCCAATATGTAAAGCTTTTAGTTACTATTGTTCTATTTTTATGTAATAATCGTTTAAATAAATAAGTGCGAAGAAAAAAGAAGAAAATGACGATTTGAAGACGCAAATGACCAAAAAGCTCAAACGTACAAGTTAAACTCCAAGTGGTTCAATTTATTGATTATTAACGTCTAAATATTGACAAGAGTTCAAGCCGCGGAACACAAAGTACAAGATATCTAAGCGTACGAAAAGACGTTCGAAAATCCGGAACCGAGACATGAACCAACTATTAACGTACGACTCAACGGAGCTAAAATTACAAGTTAACTATGCACAAGAATATAATATAATATATATATAATTATATTATATTATATATATTATATTATATATTAAATTAATCGAGCAGCCCACGTTTAAAATTCATTGAATGAGCTGGATTCCCGACCTTCGCGATCACGGAGTACTTCTGCCTAATCCCATCGCAATCGCGGAGCATACAGTTTCAAAATCTGCCTATAAAAGGCCACGAAGTCTACCGAGTTTTAGACACCATCCATCAATCTCTCTATCGATATATATATAATATATATTTATTATTAGTTTAGTTTTATATTAGATTAGTTTAGGTAATGTAACGGTTATTTACGGGTTTTAAAGTCGGAGTTCTGTCCGTGTAAAGCTACGCGATAAATAATCAATGTAAGTTAAATTCTACTTTTTAAATTAATGTCTCGTAACTAAGTTATTATTATGCTTATTTGAGCCGAAGTAATCATAATGTTGGACTAAATAATAAGACGGGGTTATTGAACTTTGGACCATAATTGGGGTTTGGACAAAAGACCGATACTTGTGGAAATTGGACTATGGGTTATTAATGGGCTTTATATTAAGTAAATTATATCTCGTTAATTTAATATAGAGATTTATAATTTGACGTATTTATATATAACCACATACGCTTGACTGGGTACGGTGAGCGGGATATTTATAAATACGAATAATTGTTCATTTGACCAGACACGGGGATGAATTAATAGTCAATGGACTCATTAAAACAGGGGTGGATTACATTCAAGGGTAATTGGTGTAATTGTTAACAAAGTATTAAAACCTTGGATAACACGCAGTCGATAAACTGACGTAATCATTAACAAAGTATTAAGACCTTGTTACAGTTTAAGTCCCCAATTAGTTGGAATATTTGACTTCGGAAATAAGGTTAATTTGACGAGCATTTTATAATTATGACCGATGGACTATTATGGGGAAAAACCAGATAGGTTTTAAATAAACCAGGTCAAAGGACAATTAACCCAGGGTAATAAATTAAAATCAAAACGTCAAACATTATGATTACAGAAGTTTAAATAAGCATAATTCTTTTATTGTATTTCTCATCTTACTTTTATTTATTGTCATTTTATTATCGTCATTTATTTTTACGCTTTATTTGTATTTTTAATTATTGTACGCACTTTAATTATTGTTATTATCTTTACGCTTAAAAATATAAAATCGACAAACCGGTCATTAAACGGTAAAACCCCCTTTTATAATAATAGCACTTATATGTATATGTATATATATATATATATATATATATATATATATATATATATATATATATATATATATATATATATGTGTGTGTGTGTGTAAATATAGCTATTAAAAATATAGTACGTAATCACTAGCTCCCTGTGGAACGAACCGGACTTACTAAAAACTATACTACTCTACGATTATGTACACTGTATATAGTGTTGTAGCAAGGTTTAGGTATATCCCATCTATAAATAAATTAAATTAAAACTTGTGTAATTTGTATCGTATTTCGTAATAAAAATAATAGTATTTCGTATACGCCGCTGCACACATCAGTTTGTAACTCGGGAAATTCTTGTAATAGTTCATAAAGTAGATCTAAATGAGTAGTTTCTTTAACAACCGGCGAATATATCCTTAACATGGCAGCATTTTTCACTAACCTAGTGTTTTCTAGCAATCCGTACACCTCAAAAATAAGATAAGAATCATCTTCTTCATCATCAGACGCATCCCATTTGATCGAATGGAACTCTTCATCATCTTCGGTATCTGAAGGATCCCAATCT
Organism: Rutidosis leptorrhynchoides; assembly: GCF_046630445.1. Classification (NCBI taxonomy): domain Eukaryota; kingdom Viridiplantae; phylum Streptophyta; class Magnoliopsida; order Asterales; family Asteraceae; genus Rutidosis; species Rutidosis leptorrhynchoides. The sequence continues at coordinate 222,709,798 of NC_092340.1, forward strand.
ATACCCGATGATTCTTCATCTAAAATTTTATCGCTAAATATACTATCCGGGTCTACTAACATAGGTGGTGGAATGGTAGGTTGTGGTATTGGAATAGATTATGTCTTACTTAATTGTTCTAGGTATGAATCGGTAGGTAATTGTGTATTAGATTGGGTACATGAATGTTTTACGTCTGGATTTCTGCAACATTGAAAAGGTCCATAAAAACACGGGCAAAATCCCTCGGCTATCATCATCTCTTTTATCGACATGTTTCTAACACTAACCCCAATCTTCTCTACCTCTTCTTTGACTGGTTCAAACTCCTCATTAACCAACTCTTCCTCATTATTAGTCAAATAATACACATTGGAAAGATATGGTGTGACAGTTATCGTATGTTGAGTTTGAACATTTTTTTCCTTTTCCTTTACTTGTCTCATGTATTCATTCCATTCTAATATCGATTGTATTTGTTTTGGTGTATATGGATCAGCCTTATCTTTAGCCTTATATTCCTTAATAAAATCTCTAGCCATTTCCATAAAAGTTCTATCTTTTTCTCTCTTTATTGGTTGTTCCATATTTTTAAAGAAGATTTGAGATTTAGATTTTAAAATGGAGATTTTAATTATAGGAGTAATCAAGATTTGAATGAGAAAATAATTAAATAATTAAATAATAACTAAATAGATTAAATTTTAAGTAATAAAATATATATAAATTATAAATAAATTAAAGAACAACTTTTATCGCATAACAACGAATAATCACTCCTCTTCACCAGCAGCAGGTCAAGGGGAGCCGGACTCTTTTTCAAATCACTCAAATATACCGGTCATATCTTACCACGCCGACATGATAACCTTCATCAATGATACCGATGAATTTGAAGATATTCTCGAAGCCATCCATAAATCGACCATTACTTTCACACCTCTTTTAAAGGAACGGATTAAGGCTATCAAAGATGAATACAACCTTTATCTCCGAAGAGAAGATGATACTACTGAAATCTTACAAAGGCGCATGCAAGACTTTATCAATACTCTTCACGATCATATCTACCACGAAGAAAGGCAACGAGAGCACAATTCAGTAGTTCGCACTATTCTCGAGACAAGATTTTTTCGAGAACAGAAGATCATTTACTCTAAGGTTTACAATGCCTTAGCCGGATCTGCTCTTCCGTTCTCAGCAAACCAACTTGCACTACTGACTCTCATCCAGAAGCAGATATATCTTACCACCAAACTTCCACTTATCACTCTGATTCGCAAATGATCGAAGATATTCACAGCCTCTTCGTTCTCTTAGAAAAGATAATTTCGAAAGCACACCAGACTGACTAGTGATCTATGTAGCAATTGATCACCATGCTCATCTAATTATCAAAGAATTACGAGACATAGTAGCAGAAGAAGGAAGACGCAACAATCCGTTATCACGTCTAGAACCCGACCGAGTCAACATTTTCACCTTTGTTACGAAGTAGTTAGCACGTATCTTCCACAAGTCTACGAATCCTAGTTTCACATTTAAAGCTAGATGTTGGGAGATATATTCAAAGACGGTGACATTAATGCTTTGGTCAGGATTGCTTTTCACTTCCTTTCAGCTTCACCTCTTAACAAATCTATGCAAAGCTACAGACTCCTTCTGTGGAGACCACCGTTCAGAAGATTTTGAGATACTAAAGATACAATTTTATACACTATTCGAAGACCTCCGAAATGAATACCCAGTTAGGGAAATGTAAGACCCAAATATTTATTGTACATAATGTATTTATGGTGTACGATGCGTGTATGAAGTGTACGTGTTGCTTGCTCGAACGTCGAAGGAAACTGGACGTTGTCCGAAGTGACAAGGTGTGTACGTATCTTTTCAACCCCAAATAAAGTTTGAGTTGATGTTTCAAAGCCTTACCATTGGATAGAATATCTTATTACGTTTCTAACGATATTTGATTCATCAAAAACGGAGTTACGGTCGAAAAGTTATGGCCAAAACAAGTTACTGAAACCTGTTTTGGGCTCGACCACAATTTCCAGTTATTTGGAGCGGAGCTCCACCTTCTGGTGCGGCGCGCCGATTGCTGCAGAGGCAATTTTCAGCCTTTTTAAAAGGTTTAAATGAGGGGTACTTTGGTCTTTTCAATTAGGGTCAGTTTGGGGTCATCAAGACTGACCTAGAACTCCATTGGAGCTCATTTTCACTCATCAAACACTCTCATCTTCAAACCCTAGAGTGAGAGGAGAGTTTTAGAGAGAGAGAGCTCCAATTGGAGAAGAAGAAGGGTGTTTCGGGTCAAACCTCCGGTATTAAAGTTGTTCTACTCGTCAACGGCATCATTTTGGCGGTATTGGTAAGTTCTAACTCCGAATTACATTTGTTAGATTTGATATTCAAGTTAGGGTTTGAGTTTGATTTGTAGTGAAACCCTCTTAGATGATGAAATGGGTTTATGGTAACTAATTATTCTTGTCACTTGGCGGGTTTTGGGTTGGTTGACGATTTGGCCTTGATTAGGCTTTAATCTTGAGTTTAATCACTAAGTTTAGTGATTATGAAAGTGTTGGAATCACTTTAGGTGAATTTGGGTTGACTAATTTTGACTTGAGTCAAAATTAGGGTTTGGTGATGATTATGACCCAATTGTCGATTTAATAAGGTTTATAAACTCAAAATGGATTAAGTTGAAGTATAAAACCGAGTTAAATATGTTTTGGTATCAAAACTCGTTAATGGCGCGATGTTGACTCCTATGGGTCAAATTAGTGTTTAAGTGCCATTTTGGGCAAGATAGGTGTTTAACACCTATGATTGGGTCTAATTGGCGTATTAGGACCATTATCACTTGTGTTAGTGATTATTGGTTAGTTTGGGCACGGTTTGTGCTTGGAAGTGCATTTGGGTCGAAATTGCACTAGTTGTCAATTTGGGTTGATTTGTAAATCCACCCTAATTATGTTGTGGTGTTTGTGATAATGGAATAGGTACATTCCATCGGTGTGTTGCGGATTATTCGGTGGCATTTCTTCAAGGCGAAAAGGTGAGTGGAATATTTATACATGTATGTATGTGGTTTATTTACTCGTACGCGATGTGGGCCTTTGGTGCCACATCGTGAGTAGTGGACGTTATGTCACAAGTCGGTGACACTTCATAGTGTTCACAAGCCGGTGACACTAGGTGGTGCTTCACAAGTCGGTGATGCCACATGGAGGTTCACAAGTCGGTGATACCCTTGGGTGATTCACAAGTCGGTGACACCCTATAGTGTTCACAAGTCGGTGACACTTAGTGGTGCTTCACAAGTCGGTGATGTCACATGGAGGTTCACAAGTCGGTGACCCATATGTATTGATGGGGGTTCACAAGTCGGTGATACCCTTGGGTGATTCACAAGTCGGTGACACCCTATAGTGTTCACAAGTCGGTGACACTTAGTGGCGCCTCACAATTCGGTGATGTCACATGGAGGTTCACAAGTCGGTGACCCATATGTATTGATGGGGGTTCACAAGTCAGTGATACCCTTGGATGATTCACAAGTCGGTGACACCCTATAGTGTTCACAAGTCGGTGACACTTAGTGGCGCTTCACAAGTCGGTGATGTCACATGGCGTTCACAAGTCGGTGACCCATAGATATTGGTGGGTAGTTCACAAGTCGGTGACACCCTTTGATGAGTCACAAGTCGGTGACAACATACGAGTGAGACTCGATGTTATTGGTCGTCTACAAGTCGGTAGTGCCATAGCGGGGAACGGTTTGTTATATTTATGCATTATTGTGATTTAGTATATTATTGCGGCGATTTATATACTAACGTTGTTGCTAGCCGTATGTTTGGTGTTGCTAGCTCGTTTATGCATTTTATTTGCATGGTATTGTAAGTGGATGCGTGTAGGTAAATTACATATGTATATGTATAAGTATTGCATTCACTAAGCGTTAGCTTACCCTCTCGTTGTTGACTTTTTATAGATTGCATGGATGCGGAGGCTCGGTTAAGCGGGGACTAGTGGACTTGCGTAGTTACTTTAGAAGGCTTGCTTTTGGATTTATTAGGATTAGGTAGCGTATCCCCAATCGCCATGCTCGGCCTTTATTTTATATTACAAATCATGTGGTTGAAAACTTGTATTTTCGTACGAAAGTCGTAAAACGGCCGATGTGGGCCCGGTCTTCGTAAAACTAATTTTATTAATGGGACGTGTTAGTTCTACATATATTAATGTATGGTTAAAAGCGTTTTGTCTAAATACGCCGGGAAGTGGTCAAACATTTTCGCACTTCATGACTTTTTGGACAGTCCACTTTGGCGCGCCGCGCGGCCATATGTCGTGCCGCGCCACCTGCTGAACAAAGAAATTTTTTTTTATTTTGGTAAATTTCACGTGGTCGATTGTATATCGGGTTGGGATGTTACAAGTGGTATCAGAGCATGGTCTAAGGGATTTAGGCGACTTGAGATAGGTGCCTAGACTTAGACTTGTGTGTGTGCTTAATTGTTGCGGGACTTGTAGGATTACGGGTCAGAATGGGTTTAGTTAGTGCCTTGTTTATAGGTTGACTAACATTTATATTAGTAATGCGGATATTATTAATATGCTATTGTGTTGTGATAATGATTCTTGTGTTATGTTTTGTTTGTGTTTGCGGTTGCATATATCATCAAGAGAGGCGGTCGTTGTACTAACGAGTCGATACGACGTGTATGCGTAATAAGGACTTGCAAACCTTATTACGAGTGCAAATCGTGTCTAGCAAGTGATGTACGACGAGTGTTTAGCAAGATGGGGTGGTATTGTGTGTGTGCTTTATACGTTCGTGATCTAATCGATTTGCATTCCTTAGAATGGCGACGGGAAATGGGATCGAGACGAACGACGCTGAGTTTAATGCTAGAGTTACACGTATGTTAGGCGATTGTAGTAGTATTCGGATATTAGAGTGTGTTCGCTTTCGTGTTGAAGTTGATGATCCATGAGGTTCGTCGGGTGGATGAAACCCCTGAGATCAAGTGTTTGATCTAGATGAATGTTGGTAATGGAGTCTACGGGACGCAACGTTAGGTGCCTCTTTCATACCTACTAGCGTGGTATTCGACTCCGATGGTGTTACAGTTACATTGAGCATAGGGTACCGGCAAGAAAACCCTTAGGTGTTCGAGTGGCGGTGTGGAAGTTACAAGCGATAGCAACTCGATGATTGCTAGAGTAATACCCGTACGGTTCGGTAAGTGCTTCGGTTGAAGTAGCAAAGGATAATCCGAAATCCTTCGTATGCTCAAGGTTGGAGCAAGGTTTATTGACGTGCGTATTAAGAGATGCAAGACGGGTGAACCTCGTCTTTCTTTTAGGAGTTATGATAATGCGATTGGCGCATTAGTTGTCGGATTAGTGGTCACTATTTCCGTGAGAGTGAGCATGTGTTTATCGTCGGGAGCTATTGTTGGAGATGAATTCGTGAGAATTCGAGGACTATGACCAATGAGGATATTGGTTGTGTATGTTGATGAGTGGCCATTCCATGGGATGCTATTATTTCGACGATGTGTTTACGGAACGGAGTTCTACGTGGGGGAGTTTATACTCTCGCACGAAGGTATTCTAGTGTGATGTAGTGACTAGCTAGGTCGAGTTAGTCCATTGCAGTTTGACTAACCGGGTCGGGTTAATCAATTAGATGTTAGGTGTTAACCGAGGCGGGTTAACCAAGTGAGTTTGACTAACCGAGTCGGGTTAATCAATTAGATGTTAGGTGTTGACCGAGGCGGGTTAACCAAGTGAGTTTGACTAACCGAGTAGGGTTAATCAATTAGATGTTAGGTGTTGACCGAGGCGGGTTAACCAAGTGAGTTTGACTAACCGGGTCGGGTTAATCAATTAGATGCTAGGTGTTGACCGAGGCGGGTTAACCAAGCGAGTTTGACTAACCAAGTCGGGTTAATCAATTAGATGATAGGCATTGACCGAGTTGGGTTGACCTAAGGTATTTGACTAACCGAGTCGGGTTAATCAATTTGATGTTAGGTATTGACCGAATGCGTTTGACTAACCAAGTTGGGTTAATCATTTGTCGTTTGAGGTTTGACCAAGTCGGGTTGACCAAGTAAGTTTGACTTAACCAAGTCGGGTTAATCAATTAGGTGATAGGTGTTAATCGAGGCGGGTTGACCAAGTGTGTTTGACTAATGAGTTCGGGTTAATTGTTTTGGTGTGGAGGCTTAACCAAGTCGGGTGTAACCACGAGGTGATTAGAGGGTTACTTGTATTGTTCTCCATAATGGTTAGCGTAGAAATGATATGTCGTTCGAGAGGCGTTTACATTGACCAAGTATGTGCGCAAGAAGAGTCACGGATGTTGACTATCTTTGATGTGTGTAGTTTTCGGCCAGTCTTCATGATTGTTGGATGTGTGATCTATTGGTGGTTTTATACGTCGAGAGTGGGGTCGTGAGGACCATGTCGTGGGATTAGTGATTGCGATATCCGTGTTTCGCTCACGTGTTGTTACGGGTGTGACAAAAGTCGATTTTGGACACCTTAGGATTAGCGTTGCCATAGTCGTTTTGGGCGCTTTTGGTTTTAGTCGTTGCTTATGATGTTAGGATAGTGGCGTATTGGTTGTATTGCACACTACAAAGGATGTTTAGTGGTAAGAGTAATCCGTGAGGATTCATGTGGTTCGATCTTCAATGTTCGGATTATTGACTTTAGGTTGAGACTTGGTCACTTTTAGTGTTGTCCGTGGTAAAGGTACGCTAAGGAATTTATATCTCGGTACGAGGTTGGTTGAGTTTTTCCCGATATGGGAAATTGAGCAGGTTTTAGTGCTCGGATTGTGGTTTTGATAAATCACGGTTGACGATTTTAGTTGTTAAAAGTGATCCATTGGGAAGAATTGTCTAGGAAAGTTCGTATTGGGACTTGAGTGAGGATCGTTGAGTAGGTCCGGATTGGTTAAGTGGAGAAGATCACGAGGATGTGATCGAGTTTAAGTGGGGGAGAGTTGTAAGACCCAAATATTTATTGTACATAATGTATTTATGGTGTACGATGCGTGTATGAAGTGTACGTGTTGCTTGCTCGAACGTCGAAGGAAACTGGACGTTGTCCGAAGTGACAAGGTGTGTACGTATCTTTTCAACCCCAAATAAAGTTTGAGTTGATGTTTCAAAGCCTTACCATTGGATAGAATATTTTATTACGTTTCTAACGATATTTGATTCATCGAAAACGGAGTTACGGTCGAAAAGTTATGGCCAAAACAAGTTGCTGAAACCTGTTTTGGGCTCGACCACAATTTCCAGTTATTTGGATCGGCGCTCCACCTTCTGGCGCGGCGCGCCGATTGCTGCAGAGGCAATTTTTAGCCTTTTTAAAAGGTTTAAATGAAGGGTACTTTGGTCTTTTCAATTAGGGTCGGTTTGGGGTCATCAAGACTGACCTAGAACTCCATTGGAGCTCATTTTCACTCATCAAACACTCTCATCTTCAAACCCTAGAGTGAGAGGAGAGTTTTAGAGAGAGAGAGCTCCAATTGGAGAAGAAGAAGGGTATTTCGGGTCAAACCTCCGGTATTAAAGTTGTTCTACTCGTCAACGGCATCATTTTGGCGGTATTGGTAAGTTCTAACTCCGAATTACATTTGTTAGATTTGATATTCAAGTTAGGGTTTGAGTTTGATTTGTAGTGAAACCCTCTTAGATGATGAAATGGGTTTATGGTGACTAGTTATTCTTGTCACTTGGCGGGTTTTGGGTTGGTTGACGATTTGGCCTTGATTAGGCTTTAATCTTGAGTTTAATCACTAGGTTTAGTGATTATGAAAGTGTTGGAATCACTTTAGTTGAATTTGGGTTGACTAATTTTGACTTGAGTCAAAATTAGGGTTTGGTGATGATTATGACCCAATTGTCGATTTAATAAGGTTTATAAACTCAAAATGGATTAAGTTGAAGTATAAAACCGAGTTAAATATGTTTTGGTATCAAAACTCGCTAATGGCGCGATGTTGACTCCTATGGGTCAAATTAGTGTTTAAGTGCCGTTTTGGGTAAGATAGGTGTTTAACAACTATGATTGGGTCTAATTGGCGTATTAGGACCATTCTCACTTGTGTTAGTGATTATTGGTTAGTTTGGGCACGGTTTGTGCTTGGAAGTGCATTTGGGTCGAAATTGCACTAGTTGTCAATTTGGGTTGATTTGTAAATCCACCCTAATTATATTGTGGTGTTTGTGATAATGGAATAGGTACATTCCATCGGTGTGTTGCGGATTATTCGGTGGCATTTCTTCAAGGCGAAAAGGTGAGTGGAATATTTATACATGTATGTATGTGGTTTATTTACTCGTACGCGATGTGGGCCTTTGGTGCCACATCGTGAGTAGTGGGCGTTATGTCACAAGTCGGTGACACTTCATAGTGTTCACAAGCCAGTGACACTAGGTGGTGCTTCACAAGTCGGTGATGCCACATGGAGGTTCACAAGTCGGTGATACCCTTGGGTGATTCACAAGTCGGTGACACCCTATAGTGTTCACAAGTCGGTGACACTTAGTGGTGCTTCACAAGTCGGTGATGTCACATGGAGGTTCACAAGTCGGTGACCCATATGTATTGATGGGGGTTCACAAGTCGGTGATACCCTTGGGTGATTCACAAGTCGGTGACACCCTATAGTGTTCACAAGTCGGTGACACATAGTGGCGCTTCACAAGTCGGTGATGTCACATGGAGGTTCACAAATCAGTGACCCATATGTATTGATGGGGGTTCACAAGTCGGTGATACCCTTGGGTGATTCACAAGTCGGTGACACCCTATAGTGTTCACAAGTCGGTGACACTTAGTGGCGCTTCACAAGTCGGTGATGTCACATGGCGTTCACAAGTCGGTGACCCATAGATATTGGTGGGTAGTTCACAAGTCGGTGACACCCTTTGATGAGTCACAAGTCGGTGACAACATACGAGTGAGACTCGACGTTATTGGTCGTCTACAAGTCGGTAGTGCCATAGCGGGGAACGGTTTGTTATATTTATGCATTATTGTGATTTAGTATATTATTGTGGCGATTTATATACTAACGTTGTTGCTAGCCGTATGTTTGGTGTTGCTAGCTCGTTTATGCATTTTATTTGCATGGTATTGTAAGTGGATGCGTGTAGGTAAATTACATATGTATATGTATAAGTATTGCATTCACTAAGCGTTAGCTTACCCTCTCGTTGTTGACTTTTTATAGATTGCATGGATGCGGAGGCTCGGGTAAGCGGGGACTAGTGGACTTGCGTAGTTACTTTAGAAGGCTTGCTTTTGGATTTATTAGGATTGGGTAGCGTATCCCCAATCGCCATGCTCGGCCTTTATTTTGTATTACAAATCATGAGGTTGAAAACTTGTATTTTCGTACGAAAGTCGTAAAACGGCCGATGTGGGCCCGGTCTTCGTAAAACTAATTTTATTAATGGGACGTGTTAGTTCTACGTATATTAATGTATGGTTAAAAGCGTTTTGTCTAAATACGCCGGGAAGTGGTCAAACATTTTCGCACTTCATGACTTTTTGGACAGTCCACTTTGGGGCGCCGCGCGGCCATATGGCGCGCCGCGCCACCTGCTGAACAAAGAAATTTTTTTTTTATTTTGGTAAATTTCACGTGGTCGATTGTATATCGGGTTGGGATGTTACAGGAAACAATCACCACAAGCACAGCCTCGATGATTGACATCCATGGATCAATCAGCAGAGCCGTAGATCATGTTCTCATCGGACTTAAAGATTTATTACGAGCTAAAACCGCCCATTATCTCTCATTCAGAAGATCTTCGAGAGAAGTACCGGATCTTCTACCACTTTTGGTCTGGCATTTCTCAGAATCTATCCACCAAGACTCACATTCCCTCAAGAAAACTACGATTATAACTACCAGAGGGGAATGTCTGGTTTTTAGGCATCATTATGGTCGAGCCAACGACCCTAAACAAAAGCGCTTCTCGGTAGGCAACCCGTGCAATAAAGTAGAGTAGAAGAGAAATAAAGGATGACAAATGAGCCAATCAATTAAGGACGTAACTTCCAAGATTGCTGAAACAATAACTTCCAAGATTGCTGAAACAACCTGCCTTCACAAGACCAGCTAGTTTCTCTAAAGTAACCTCGAAAATCCGCTAGGGAGTACTTGTTCCTTTCCAGTTGTTTTTAGCTCTAAATTTAAATTATGCCACATCCTAACTTATCACTTAGTGTGGGATTCCAACCCAATAAACACTAGACAAATAATCCCAAAAATCTTTAACTAAAACTCCTAAGTGTGGGATACACTAGGAACATTGGGGACAATGTTCGTTCTAAGTGTGGGATGTTTGTATAACCTTTTACATGACGTATCACAATAACCCCATTACAAAGATTCCTAGTTCTTACGCCAAATTTCAAAAGTTTTTAACTAAAGAAAGCCTTTCTGAAAAATTAATTTCGAAAGCCAAAAATGTTTGTAAATAAAGAGCATTGCATGACTAGGCATTATTGTGACAACCGTCACTTTTTCCTTCCTTAAATGACCAAAATGCCCTTAGGGTTTCACTAGGTTATACTGTGTTTTCGATTTAGGGTTGTTATATGAATACAATTAATGAACTTTAATTAATACTTGTATTAAATGATCGTGTTTATTATTCTAACCCTAAATATTATAAAAAAAACCTAACCCTAATAATAATATTAGTATGATATTAAATGTATATATTATGTATAAATATGTATATATTATATATTATTATAAATAAAATGTAAATAAGTATATATAAATGAATATATATGTAGATTAACTAAAAATAAGAATAAATAATATAAATATTTTATATTTATTAAAAATGCCGATAATATAATTATATATTAATTAAAATCGATTTATTTAAATACATAATAATGAATTGTAGCAAAAATATATAAAAATGGTTCTAGAATGTTCCTTTAATAAAAAATAATAATAATAATTGAGGTATTTTGGCCAAATTTATTTAAAAAAATTTTTAATTAATTAAATTGTAAATGGAATTGTTTTCAAAAATAAATCTTTTTCTTTTTCTCCAAGTCTTTTTAATCCTATAAATACCTCCTTAAGCCTCATTATTTTTCATTCTTAACTTTTGGAGCTCTCAAAAACCCTAAATAAATTTTGTGAGTATTCTTATCTTTTCTTTTCTTTTATTTTATTTTTTTTTGTTTTTTCTTCTTTTCTTTTCTTTTATACGGCCGATACATATATTAAATATAATAATTATAATACGAATTAAATAAAATATATATATATATATATAATATGATAACTACTGATATGATTATTAGAGTTAAGAAAAAGTAATGTTATAAATTTTTAATTCGTTTTTGTATTTTTAAATAAATAAAAAACTAAAACTGTTTATATATATATATATATATATATATATATATATATATATATATATATATATATATATATATATATATATATATATATATATATATATATATATATATATATATATATATATATATATATATATAGCTATGGTTATAAAGGTTATCTAAGTGGAAAACCATATTTTTATGAAGTATTATATATTTATTCTATTTATATTAATCGGCTAGGGTATATATGAGCTAAAATTAATAAAAAAATAGCAAACGACTTCAAAAATTGAAACAAAAATTTTCTTAACTTCCTTTTGATATATAAAGAGTTTTGGATATGAAAACTTAATTTATCTACTGCCTTACATAATTATTATGTATTTAGTGTTGGAATTAATCTACATATATGTAAAAAATAGTAATAATTTGTATAAAATTATAAGGATAGTAGGTTTTGCATGAAAAATACTTAGAACAGTTAAGGAATGTGTAAAAATAATTTTTGAAAGTTTTGGAGTATTATTATTACTTAAATTCGAATTATATGGTTAAGCAATGCAAAATCCGTAATAAATATTTTTAACAGAAGATAAAATATATATAAAAATTTTCTGAGTTTCTAAAACTTAGATAAACCTATAAAAATTATAAATCTAAATTTTTGGGTCAAAATAGTATTTATTTTATAATTTAGATCTTATTTTGTACTTACCGAAAATAAATAGCAAGATTAATACAAAATAAATATATAAACGTGATATAATTTATTTTTATAGTTTTTCTACAGTTTACTATACTTAAATAAGTCTATAAAAATTTTATTTATAATTATTGGGTAGTTATTTGAATTAAAAACAAATTTATATATGGTAAGTCTATTTTTGGCATATACACCATATAATATATATATATATATATATATATATATATATATATATATATATATATATATATATATATATATATATATATATATATATATTAATCAATTTATATTATTTTCAATATTTGATCAGTAAATAAATATGTAATATATAATTATATGTTTATTTAATTATGAAATTAATTTTCTATATAATTACTCATATTATTTAACTATTAAATTAATATATGAATAATTCTCTTGTAATTTAAATAACAATTAATAATATATTACTGTTATATAATATCTATTATCTATTAATATTAATTAATTAATTAATTAATAAGGTATTGTTATAAGATTAGTATAATCATAATAATGTTTAATATTTAATATATTATGCTAGTCAAATTAAACTTATATAATTATAATATAAATGTATATTATAATAATTAAATAATAAGCATTTATATTAATTATACTTATAAGTGTATATACTATGTATAACTTGAACTTATATGAATACAAGTAACTTAAATAAGTATTACCTATGCATATACAACAAGTGAATACTATAATCATATCGATAACATAAGACCTATACAAATTTCACCGATACTCACAGTCGTAAGGGAATGATGTCTAGGTTGCCATTTATGGGGATAGCTTGTGGATCTCGAATGTCATGACTTAGTTTTTGATCAAGAGTTTTGGGCCCTGGTTACACCTGGTCATTCCAGACTTATTTGATAGCATCGAAGTTTAAGCAAAGTTATATAAACATCAAATGTAATAATAGTGGAAACATAAACATATGTTTAGTCAGTCCTTAATATACCTAGGATTCTTCATTTGTCAATTGGACAAATTTCTGATTAAGCCTATATATCTCTAGGTTGAAGGCCTGGTATATACTCTCGTTCATTTCATTTGTGGAATTATCTTCATCTTCGATTTAAGGTGAACTTCATAGCCCCGCTTTTACATATTTTAATGTATTTTATAAATCTTGGGGTGAGACACATGCTTGCTTTTTAAATGATTTACAATTTAGACACAAGTGCCTAAAATTTTGATATGCAACTTCATGAGACTATTGTTAACTTATATTGATTGTATCTTTACATGCAAATCCCCACCATAATATCGTTAATTGCTGGAATTAAAATGTTGCAAGCTTAATTATTGTGAGTAGGCCTATTGAGAGCGACGTCTCTATCCATTGACCGATCGTCAATGGGGTACATAATAATGATTACCGACACCCGTACAGTGTCAGGGGTTAATGTTTAGCTCGATATTGTAACTCATGGCATATTGATATTTTGATGTTTTGAACTAAATCTTGTGGTCTAACACTTTATTGATTATATAAACCTATGATGTTCACTCAACCATTATGTTGACATTTTAAGCATGTTTGTCTCAGGTGAATATTAGCTTATGTGCTGCCCTATGTTGCTTTGCTAGCTGATACATTGAAGTCCACATATTTATGTCTTAGCATTTGTTAAACAATTATTAATTACATTTGGGTTTATCATGTAAAACATTATCTCGTTTTTGCTTCAATACAATTACTGTTTTTATGAAACGTCTCATTTAGAGTCATTCTCGCTTATATACTTGTGTGATGATATTGAAATATCATATTTACCCCCGGCCCTATTTGGGGGTGTGACAGAGTGGTATCAGAGTAGAGTTTGTTATAGAGAACCAGGGTTGCATTCTATGTGTGCCTTATGTGCTAGTTAGGGTACCTTAGCAATCTTTGGGACTATAACCTTTCCTGGCTTAGTTTAAATGCCTCTCTTATTTGTTTATATTCTTTCTTTAGTTTTAAGTGACTTTACGTATTCATATTCTTGCCATAGTTTTAAGTACTATCCTCATTTCTATGTTTGCCTTACTATGCTCTCCTTCCATCTTGCCTTCACACCGTACTTTAGAATCTACCTAATACTCTTTCTTCTTTTAGGATGTCATCCATGACTTATGAATTTCGCGACATTTTCCATGACATCTATTACGGTCATGTACATAATATTATGATACATACCGTGGTGCCTTGGGTTGCGAACCAGAAAACGTCATTCATAACTTGTGAAGATTCTCTTCGTGCTATCTTTAGTGCGTTGGGAAAACGTTTTACGTTATGGATTCTGTAAAACGTCAATTAAATTTTAAGCCATTAGGAAGTTTTCTAATAGATAAAATTTTGTAGTTTGAATCACGTGTCTTGACCTTATGGGGTGATATTGAAGTGGAAATGTGAATTAGTGAAATATAATGATGCCTGGCCAACGTGATTATATAACAATAATTCATATAGAAATTCCAATATCATGACATATGGAATATGATCAAGCATATTTCCACCGAATGCTAGAGATACGCTTGAGTGCAATTGAGGAGGGTTTGTTATGTACAGCGGCTTTAACCTCCGGTCCGGTTACCGTGATAACCCTAGCCGAGATGATGATTTCGGGAGGGTGGTTATGGCTGTTTGGCCGCCATCGAGGCGTGTCGATTGGCGGCTAGGGAAAAACCCTACACTTGTGTAGGTAAAACCTTAGAGGGGAGAGGAGGAGAGCGTTTGAGCTTCCTGAATGTATGTCTTTAGGGTAGAAGTCCTACTCTTTATTTATAGAGGCAATATTAGGGTTTCTAGGGAAAAGCCTAATGGACCGCTAGCGGGCTAGGCTCAACTACACATATTATTATTGACCCGATGCGCTATACGGATCATCAAGCCCCCCAAGTTTAGTATGATATATAGCAAATGTATTGTATTGAACTTATAATATATGCCACCGCATGTAACTTGAAAGAACTATCACGTTTAATAAAGTTGCAATAAGCATTTGATGCGCATCTTGTGCGCCAAGTAATGATGCGTAATGAGCATCTATTGCACCAAGTGACGTCATGATCATGACAGCTCCAATGTCGAACACCTATACTTATGAATGATATATTTTAGGTGTGATTGCAACAATTATGTCTATGCGGGACAATTACGAAACATAAACCCAATGCCGATAAAGTATACTAATAGTATATTAGTATATCGTTACTCCCCCAGTTCAATATAACTAAAGTATTTTAGTTGTGTTGAACTATAATAATGGCCATGAGCATTTTGCGATCATGGGTTTACAAAGTACTGCCATGCGTCCATGGTCTTACGCATAACGGCCAAGGACATTTCGTGACCAAGGACTTCTGAAGGTATGCCATGGGCGCGCTTACGCGACCATGAACTTAGTAAAGATATGCCATGGTCGCGCTTACGCGACCATGGATTTAATGAAGAGTGGGTCATAGCACAAAGTCATGGTCTACTCATTAAACATTTTATCGTAGTGTAAGGCTTTCCTGAAGCAAATATTGTTCGAAATTTCCGTTTGCCTTCAAGACATCTCGCTAGTGACTTTGAGTTCCGAATCTCAAGGCCACGTCGAGGCTTCTCCAGCTATTCGCATAGGAGCCTTCTTGATGCAACAATGCGATAAATCGAAGATTGATGTTGCATTCATGGCGACTCTGACTTGCAAGCTCCGTACTTGGTCATTTTGAGGCATCCCCACCAAAAGGTGAGGGGTATTTAATTGTGCGGGCAATTCAATGCCGCATTTTGCGTATATTTACGCAGGAAAACTAATGCCTATTTTATTTCTTATAGTATTTTTATGCGCGCATCGTTATTCTGTATTTAGTGTTTATTCTGGCATATGACCGAGCAAAGAAACAACTTAGTTCCTTAACTTTTGCAAAATAGCAAATTAAAAAGCCAGTTTACCTTTTTTGCACAATAACGTAGAATAAATGTTATGCTGCATGACGGGAGCGACCCCTCTATACAGACATAATCTTTTTATTCTTGCGGCAACAATCCAATGTTGTCCGCATAGAGAGCAAGCCAATGCTCTAAATATTATACTCTTGACTTTTATAAATTTCTTATAAGTATTTTACGCATAGACAATACTATGTCACTATCCGTATATAAGCAAACCAATGCTTATTCAAGTGTCTTTCGGCCAAACCAATGCCCGGGTATTTGGACAAGTAAACCAATACTTGTATTTTATAGTCATGACTTTGCAGATCTCCGTCCTGCGCGGTGTACAAGCGTTTGAAACAAACCAATATTTTACTACTGTCACCATTATTTATAGTTTTAGTAGCCAAACTAAACTATGCCACTTGGGATTCGGAGCATTCCCTATGCAGCGGTGCGTGCAATTAACATATTTAATGTTCATAAACTTTTGGACGCACTAAATAAGAAACACTACAGAGGGTGGATCAGTTCCCTCGATATGTGTGTTTTCTTTACGGGCTTAACCGCAAAAATAATATATGTGATGTGTATACGGGTCTATCTTACCTGTTTAAAGGATTTTTGGCATGTGACCACTATTCACTCAAAGGAAAATAACACTTTCTAATAGTTATGCTCATATCATGGTAGCCCCCATTTCAATAGTACTAAAGTACTTAGTGGTGTTGAAATCTAGAATGAAACTTAAACCACTTTTAGAAGGGAAGTGCAAAAGTACGTATGCGACCATGAGCATATAAATCATCTCATGGACTTACTCAATGCTACCATGAGATTATAATAAGTGTCCATGGTCTTACGCGTTACAGCCATGGACTTATCAAATATGCCATGGGCACGCTTACGCGACCATGGTCTTTAAATAACTGTCCATGGGCTTACGCGTTGCCGCCATGGACTTAATAAAAATGCCATGGGCGCGTGTACGCGACAATGGTCTTTAAATAATTGTCCATGGTCTTACGCGTTGCGGCCATGGACTAATAAATATGCCATGGGCGCGGTTACGCGACCATGGTCTTTAATTAATTGTCCATGGTCTTACACGTTGCAGCCATGGACTTAATAAAAATGCCATGGGTGCGTGTACGCGACCATGGTCTTTAATTAATTGTCCATGGGCTTACGCCTTGTGGCCATTGACTAATAAATTTGCCATGGGCGCGCTTACGCGACCATGGTATTTAATTAATTGTCCATGGTCTTACGCCTTGCGGCCATGGACTAATAAATATGCCATGGGAGCGCTTACGCGACCATGGTCTTTAATTAATTGTCCATGGGCTTACGCCTTGCGGCCATGGACTAATAAATTTGCCATGGGCGCGCTTACGCGACCATGGTCTTTAATTAATTGTCCATGGGCTTACGCCTTGCGACCATGGACTAATAAATATGCCATGGGCACGCTTACGCGGCCATGGTCTTTAATTAATTGTCCATGGGCATACGCCTTGCGGCCATGGACTAATAAATTTGCCATGGGCGCGCTTACCCGACCATGGTATTTAATTAATTGTCCATGGTCTTCCGCCTTGCGGCCATGGACTAATAAATACGCTATGAGCGCGCTTACGCGACCATGGTCTTTAATTAATTGTCCATGGGCTTACGCCTTGCGGCCATGGACTAATAAATATGCCATGGGCGCGCTTACGCAACCATGGTCTTTAATTAATTGTCCATGCACTACAAGAAAAGTGAACATTCCTGGCGACACTTTTCCCGACGACATGTGTCGTCGGGATTAATACCGCAAAACGACAAAAAATTCACTTCTTTGTCAGACTTTTCGTAGTTTTTTGTTGACCGACCTATCCCGACGACATGTCGTCTGGATAGAAGGTACAATAAATTTTCGTTTCCCTCCAGGTAATTTTCGTTTCCCTCCAAGTGCCCGGTCAACGAAATTCAATTCATTAAATTTCCGATCCAGACGCCGTGTCGTCGGGAAAGGGTCGTCGGGAAAAGTACTGGAATCAAATCCCCTTCCCTGCCTTCTGCTACTTCACTTTTTAGAAACTAAAACCCACAAAATTTCTCTCAAGCACACCGACGATTTTCAACAGAATTAGAAGGTTTCTTCATTGTTTTAGCTTTCCCCACCAATTTCTCCTAAAACCCGCTCCAAGGTATGATTTATCTATCTCTTTCTTTTCTTTTCCTTTTTTATTTTCGAGATATTGTTGCACAACCTGATTTTTTTTTATTATTATTTAAGGTTTTAATCTGTATGCTTTAACTCATTTCTTGCGATTTTGTGATGATTTATGAAGTTAGGGTTTTTATTTAGGTAATTTATTAAAGATTAAAGTTAAGGTTTGTGTTTAATTGTTAGATTTATTTATGATGCTAGGTTTTTACCCATAACTGATTTCTTCTAAATATGGATCATTTTTAGTAGATGAACATTTTATGCTATTATGTTAAAACTATCCCACATAGTTAATGAACATCTTCTTA
The DNA here is from genome assembly GCF_046630445.1 of Rutidosis leptorrhynchoides. Taxonomy (NCBI): domain Eukaryota; kingdom Viridiplantae; phylum Streptophyta; class Magnoliopsida; order Asterales; family Asteraceae; genus Rutidosis; species Rutidosis leptorrhynchoides. The sequence continues at coordinate 222,728,367 of NC_092340.1, forward strand.
ATTAGGACAATGCGGCTACAAAGATAATGCGGCTACAAAGGAAAAAAAAGATATCCAAATGTGGAAAAGGTGTTTATTTATATTGTGTAACCTCTACAAGTAGGTTTGTAGACCTATCGCATGTTGCTAAATATTTTACGTTATGTGTGATTTCTGTTTTCAGCACCGTTAAGGATTTACGATCTGAAAAAGCCGTCAAAGCTCGGATTCCTTTGTCCAGAAACCCTCTTCCTGGAGTACATTCGAGTATTAACAGGTTGGTAACATTATCAAAATTCGGTTATATAATTTATTGAACTCATGTGTGCTTTTAACTTCATTTATATTTTTTATCCAGGCCAAAACAGAGTAACAGTTCAAGCAAGGGACTTGATATTCAAAATGCCAATGGTTTCAGTTTTAAGACTGATCAACGAGCTGAAAATAGAAAAGAGGTAAGTATTGTGCATTTGATAATTTAAATTAACAATTCATAAATAATGGCACCAACAGTTGTATATTAGTGTATCTCTTATGTGAGTTTGTGCTAAGTTATGTGAAATTTGATATTTGATTGGAGCAGGTATCCAACAAGAACGGTGATGTGCAATTAGTTGATTTTATTGAAAGCTATTTATTAGGTGAACAGGTATAATTCCACCTTTAATTCAACTATATCTTGAAGTGCTAGGCTTTCGACTGTTATAAATGGTGATGTATTATAATTCACGCCTACTATGCTTGGTTCAATTGTAAAAATTTCAGTTTTGATAATGACTACTATTGTTTTGTTTGATTGTTAATTATTATGTTTTCGAGTTCATATATATATATATATATATATATATATATATATATATATATATATATATATATATATATATATATATATATATATATATATATATATATTTTTTTTTTGACTGTTTTTAATGTTTATACATTTGTTACAGGGAGATGCAGTTACAATAATGATGTTTATACAATAGTTTGACTAAGCTAGTTACACTAATAGTTAATAAAGATGCGGCTTGTTAGTTTGTACTCTAGAAATAGAATGATATAAAGATGCAACTTATTAGTTGCAATAAATGTTATTGTTTAGGATTATACCAAATGTTATTGTTTAGGATGATATTTGAATTTTGAATGATTTGTAATCTTTTGAATGATGTTAATATTTGTGATGTTATTTTAAATGTTTATCATTTACATTTATTTATATTTATTATATTATGGTTTGTTTTTTGTTTTGAACATCTATGCAGAAATTGTATTTTGTGTAAGCAATTCGGCTGGACAATAGCTGTTTTGAAGCTGCTGCAAAAAAAATAATACAGGCTTTCCAGACGACATGTCGTCGCAAAAGGGTCGTCGCGAAAGGTGAATTTGACCAAAAATGTCAAAATCAGTCAACAATTGACTTTTTCATGTCTGACGACATGTCGTCGCAAAAAGTCGTCGCAAAAGGAGCCACTTGATCTTTGACTGTGTCAGTCAAAGTGGGTCCCACCGTCTTCGGGATAGACGCAAAACGGGCGTCGGGAAAACCTTTTCGCGACGAGGCTTTAGGAACGACACATAAGCGACGACATGTCGTCGGGATAGGGCTTTCTAGACGACATGTCGTCGCAAAATGTCGTCTGGAAAGGGCTCATTTGTTGTAGTGATGGTCTTACGCGTTGCCGCCATGGACTATTTTGTACAAATAGTGCGGAATGTGATATTGCTTGATTAGCACCGCAAGGGGATTATGGAGCGGCATCGCGGAGTTTTAGCATCATGATGTGCATCTTCAAAAGGAGACACCTTCCAACCTTCCAAGAGGTTTTAGGTGTACGACCGTCACCGATAAAGGAAATATTCTTTTTTCGCTAGTTATAGTATATACTATGTCAGCCCCCAGTTCAAGATAACTAAAAGTATTTTAGTTGTGTTTAACTATGATTGATATCACAGCAACAACCGTGAACAATGGGATAAACATGTGTTGCGCAAATTTGTGTATGGAATAATTGCCACGCATTAATGCTAGCTTCGCACAGAGGTTTATAAAACATCTTTGCTGATGCCTGCAGATTCACGAGATGGCTACTAGAAATAGGCTTAAAGGAGTAGCTATATTTTTAATTAACTTTGCGTTTTGTAGCCAAATTCATGGAGGTATAAGCTTTGCTAATTCAGTTTTACGGATCAAACTTCCCAGATTATGCAACCATGGGTGTGCGTGTACTTTATAGTAGACGCATGCTAAATAACCACAATGTCAGGCTATGTCACTGTGAAAGCTAGAATCCAATAAACAATTTAGGAATGAGTGGATGCATATAAATAAATTCAAACTATATAAATATCGTTCGGTTAAAATAATCTCAAACGAGAGATCGAGTTTTTATCCACTTCTTTTATTTGTGGAGTATATTTCTTGCTGACCATGTTATTGTACTTTACGCAGAAAAAGGAGATAAATTTGAGTATATTGTATGTGGTCGAATATTGTGATATTTCAAAACCTATATAAACATACACGTGCGAGTTATGTATCACGTATCTAATTTATTTATATGTTCATTCTAAGCCTTTTGATGTTAACCAACCGATACAGAGTATATGTTAAATAATCTACCATAAATTATTATTATTATTATTATTATTATTATTATTATTATTATTATTATTATTATTATTATTATTATTATTATTATTATTATATGGTATATAGCATGTATATACATAATACGTTAATAAAATATGCCCCAAATATGTATATGTATATTTAACATATAATAAGGAAACAATTTTTTTTTTTTTTTTTTTTTTTTTTTTTCACAGAAATAAGATTTGCCACAATCTTTTTAAAATCTAAAATAATATTTTAAGATTTGATCAAGATAACTAAAATATATTTAGTTTTTCTGAAATTATGTTGAATTTGGCTGCAACGCGTGAATATTATACAATAAGGTAATATTATTTAGTTAAAATATGCATTCTACACAGTTGCAAAAATGTTTACATATATTGTCAAAAAATTGCAAATCGTAAGCATCATTAAATTTGCATTTACTTATTTGATCTAAATTTTTCACAAGGAATGAGATAGTCAGATTTTGTCATAAAATAACATATTTTATATAAGGGTATGAGATTCGTCTATATCGTATCTCGTCAAACTATAATTTCTCGCTAATAAGGCGCAGCCATTTCATATTGATGTAATATTTTAAATCAATCAAATACGATGACTTGCTAACAACATAATTAATAAACGTTCATACCTTATTATACGTTTTATTTATTTATTTATTTTTAGCTCGTTTGGATCACCTAAAGATAGTTGTGCTAAACAATATGGGTCAGATCATCCCAGCAACGTAAAAGTAAAAGTCCTCTTTAAACCCACACACAAAATGCCATATACCAGAGAGGGTTATTATTTATGGCTATCAACTAATATAATTGATCACTTTTAGTAATTCTTATTCTCTCGAAACTGTTTATTCAGAGAAGTTCCAATTTTATAATCCCATTCCAGAAGATTAATGCTAGATGAGCAACTTATAATAAAATTGAGATAGAAAACTTACGTAAAGCGTTAGATCTGACTTCTTTTTCTGGTTGAAGGTAAGAACGCGACACTTATTTTTGCGCGTCCCATGTATTTATGTTAGTGATGATGGCGGTCGCCTTTTGGCCATTAATATCGTCACCAATGATTTCGGTGGGGGAGTAAACCAGGTTACGTTTGGAGAACGCTCAAGAGAAAGGTCTCGCAATTCATCAAGATTAATACTTATATGCAAATAGTTTTCTTCTTAAACAAAAACATCCATATAATATAATATGATAAATTACACGAGCAGTCGGCTGTAATTGTGATGTTTGATAAGATAACTAAAAACTTTCATAGTTTTTTATTTTATTTACGAAATTCCCACGGCAAAGTATTCATTGTTGATTAAAATTCATGTATGCAAATTTACACGTATTATGATTAGTGGGTGTTAAGTCAAACTACAAATCAAATTACACCGACATGTAACAGCTTATTATCATAATGAAAAATAAACAAACTTACAGCCGCTTGGGTTGAGAGAAAGAACGTGTGACAGAGGCTATTGTAGTAGTTCCACGGATGGCGCCAAATGATCAAGCATATTTCCACCGAATGCTAGAGATACGCTTGAGTGCAATTGAGGAGGGTTTGTTATGTACAGCGGCTTTAACCTCCGGTCCGGTTACCGTGATAACCCTAGCCGAGATGATGATTTCGGGAGGGTGGTTATGGCTGTTTGGCAGCCATCGAGGCGTGTCGATTGGCGGCTAGGGAAAAACCCTACACTTGTGTAGGTAAAACCCTAGAGGGGAGATGAGGAGAGCGTTTGAGCTTCCTGAATGTATGTCTTTAGGGTAGAAGTCCTACCCTTTATTTATAGAGGCAATATTAGGGTTTCTAGGAAAAGGGCTAATGGGCCGCTAGCGGGCAAGGCTCAAGTACAAATATTATTATTGACCCGATGTGCTATGCGGATCATCATAATAGAAATTGAATCAAAGAAAGATTCCCGAGCCATTCATTCGAATATCTCACTGATATTACATGAAGGGTAATCATCATCTGATTTGTAGATAAACGAAGAGATCTTTTCAACCAAACTATCTATCTCATACCCATGAGTAGATTAACAATCATCATATACCATAATGGTTGTAAAACTTTGCATTCTTCTTTCTTAAACAACCTATCTCTTTATCTTTGACGCTTAATGTTCACGCTCCTTCACTGGAAGGAACGATGCATATTCTTAAGTAATCTGAAGTGACATCCCCAAAATTTCTTCAAAGCATGCCTCCTGTTATCTGTAATTACGCTTCTGGTGTAGATTTTCGTGAACCCATTAGAAAACCCGTCGAAAATAAGCAACAATCACTCGCAAGGATTTAATTTGAATTTTCAAGCGTCGATTCTTATAAACACCACATTCACCTAAGCATTCACCTACTACACCATTATATACTCCTGATACACCACCACCATCACCTGATCATGACCCTCCGACTAAAGACGCTGCTTACCATGGTAGAACTTTCCAAAGGGTATCTTTTGATTACCACATAAATCAAAAGAATCCCATCATATTCTAGTGGACAGTATTCACATTTCTGGCCAGTTAAGGATGAAGTATACATATATTTCCCTCACCATATTGAAAAGCACGTGATCCCTCATACGCTCCATATGATCAAAGGTAGCATTGATATGATTACGTTAATTAAGGTCAAACATCACGTAATTTGTTGTACCTAAACAATAAGTCGTGACCTTTGAAGCGTTAACCGTTTACCTGAAAAATCTTACGATTTCGCCTCGGTGTTAAAAGCATGTTAGTTGTACCATTAAATGATCATATAGTAATGGTTCTAACAATAGGCAAGTGACACCATGTCCTTAGATCGCCCTTACTCATTGTGGAAATTCATAACATCCCGACAATAATCACATATTTAGCGAGGACTTGATAAATTGATTTTCAATTATCATTACATAGTCAAAAGTCACTGCATTAGCGTGTCTTCATACGTGTCTATGTGAACATGGGATTATTCATGCTCAAGTTATTATGAAATCTTTGTGAATAACGAACTCAATCCATGAGTATATAATAAGGGCACTTACAGCCAGCCTTCCGACTCCAATATTAGTCATGACATGTTGGCATTTCAAAGTCAACAGGGGATTAACTTCGCGTTCTCATACTCCACCATTCATATCTCACTTGACAGCAACAGCTTCACACATGAACATTTTGAATTCCAAGAACTTATAATAGTCATCAACCACCCCTAAATTCAATAGTTTTCATTACCTCGTAACATTGTTTCTTAAATATAACCCGAAATTTTCAAAAATCATTCACTTGATCTTCATCAATCTTTTTCCCACTCGTAACCTCCGAAATATGGAAATTTTATTTACCAAAATTTTACACACACTATTTTACTATGTGATCCTCTCGAATTTTTTAAAATAAATTTATTTACTATCATTCGTGGAAATTTTATAAATCGTATATAATAAAGTAAATAAAATTTAACCTTACTTATTTTGACTAGTACATATCAAATTATACCTACACTTTTACGAATCAATTCTTTTACATATGAATTCAAAAGTTTTTTTTCTTAAAATAGTACACGTTGCACATAACTCCAGTTTTACTAAGAACTTCGTTTCATTATTATTGTCACACCAAAATGTCTCAAACATTTTCAAAATTACTTTGATTTATTATATATAAAAAAAATACACCACGATATGATTGGATCACAGTTCCTCTTATCCTCCAAGCAAGAACAAAACATACCTCTTGCGCTCATCAACTCTTCATTTTAGGGATTGGCTGTAGCATAAATGCGGGTTGTGAAATTAATGTCTGAGATATGCATAGTGGTCACACCTATTCTTAAGAGAGGCACTGTGTGGGAATTCAACAGCAACCATATTTCATATTGGTATCAATTTTAACTGTTATTACACTGGTATCATGGATAGAGATTCACTAAGCTCGTCTGAGAAGTTTCTACCTACGATATTTCACGGCTAAACCACAACATCCTCGTAAACATCAATTCTTTGATATCTTTTTGGCACGAGAAAGCATTTTTCGAAAATTTCCTAACCTGTTGGAAACAATTCTCTATAGCCAATGATTTACATCTACACTTAAACACATAAGTTGTAACAACCCGCCTCCGATAACCGACCATAAACAGTCCCAAAAAAAATATAAACTGCTGCTCAGGTGTGGTGCGCGGCGCGCTCCACTGGAAGTGCGCGGCGCGCACAAGGCGTTCCTGGCTCTGATCAAACTGTTTTTAACTCGTAAAAAGATGGACCACTTCCTGATATATTTAGACCGAACGCTTTTCACGGAAAACTTATATATGTAAAACTAACACGAATCAAACATAAAACGATGTTTTACAAGTGGGGCCCACACGACCCAAAATACAAGTTTAATACAAGTTTAGAGTTTCCACCACCAAAAAGTTTAAGTTCCAAACTACACAATGAGCATGGCGTTTGGGATTAAACTACCCAACTATCGGTCAAACTCCAAGAGCTACTGAAGCCAAAAGCGTCCCCTAGCATCAAGCGGGATCTCTAGTCCGAACGAATGCCCTTACCCTTATCCACGCCGGAACCTATAAAATGGTATAAAAAGAGAGGGTAAGCTAATGCTTAGTGAATGCAATACTTATACATATACATATGTAATTTACCTACACGCATCCACCTACAAAACCATTACATACAACGAACAAACGAGTTAGCATCAACAAACACACGACTAGCAACAACGTTAGTATATAATTCAACACGATAATATACTAAACATAAAAGGGCATAAACACGCTAACCGTTCACCGCTTACTACTACCGACTTGTAGCCGACCAAGATCATCGAGTCTCACTCGTACCATGTCACCGACTTGTGACTCGTCATATGGTGTCACCGACTTGTGAATCACCATGTAGCATCACCGACTTGTGAAGCCCCACCTAATGTCACCGACTTGTGATCACTAAGAAATGTCACCGACTTGTGACTCATCATAAGGTGTCACCGACTTGTGAATCACCACTATTACTTATGGGTCACCGCCTCGTGAACGCCATGTGGCATCAACGACTTGTGAAGTACCACCAAGTGTCACCGACTTGTGAGCACTAAGAAATGTCACCGACTTGTGAATCACTTCTCCGACTTATGGTATCACCGACTTGTGAGTCACCATCTAGTGTCACCGACTCGTGAACACTATGAAGTGTCATCGACTTGTGAATCACTTCCCCAACTTATGGTATCACCGACTTGTGATTCACCAACCAACTACTAAAGGGGTCACCGCCTCGTGAACCACCATGAGGTGTCACCGACTTGTGAGGCACCTAACGAGACGCTACCGACCCGTAGTTCTCTTCACCCATAACCTCAATAAGTCACCAACTTGTGACATAACGCCCACTACTCACGATGTGGCACCAAAGGCCCACAACGCGTACGAGTAAATAAACTAAATACATACATGTATAAATATTCCACTCACCTTGATTTCAAGTAAGGCAACTTCCGCTTGAGCTCCTAATCGTCTGATGCAAATCACCTAAGTAATTTACAACCGAATAAGCTAAATACACTAGCTTATACACAAAACACCATAAGTGCAATATCGACCCATTTGCACATGCATCACTTTGACTAAGTCAAAACTCGCCCAAAACACCCATAATCAAAATTAACTAATGATTATGTTCAAACACCCCCTTATGCTCAAGGTTCAACATCAAAACTCTTACTTGCATCATTAGGACACAAAAATCCATTTTGACCCAAACTCAAGTCAACACCCATTTGCATGTTTACACTTCTAATCACTTATAATCTTAATTAACTAGTGATTCCAACAACCAAACATGATTAACAACTAATCATCTTCATTAACAAACCCAAACCAACCAACAATGGTTATTAACACCATTTACTAGCTCAAACATCCAATTAACAACTAATGGGTTTATTTCAAGAACACCCATTTCAAAACCCCAATTATGAACACTAAATCAAACTTTGAAAACTCGGAGTTAGAGCTTACCAATACCACCACAACGTAGCCGTGAACAAGGTGAACAACTTTAACACTTGCAACTTCGTTTGATTCAAGCTCCTTCTTCCTCAAATGAAGCTTTCTCTCTCTAGGCTCTATTTCTCACTCTAGGGTTTGAGAGTGTGTGGAAGAGATGAAGATAAGATTGTGGACTTGAAAGAGTCCACCAATCTGCCTTTGTGGCCTAAAACCGACCCTCAAGTGAAAAGACCATAATGCCCTTCATTAAACTCAAAACAGAAAAACTGGGGTTCTGTCGCAGGGACAGTGCGCGGCGCGCACCATCACCCCTGCGCGGCGTGCACGAAGGGCTAAACAGGTTCTGTCTTCGATTTACTCACACAATTTTCCCCACACTTCATGCACTCTAATACACTTCTGTAAAATAAATAATCGGGTCTTACAACTCTCCCCCACTTAAATTGGATCGCGTCCTCGCGATATAAACCTCATCGTGAACGAAAACAACTCATTTTCCACAAGTCTTCGAGTTCTCACACAATCTCGGAACCTTTGAGGCCACCGTGCATCCTATCGATCACACTTTACCACCATGCAACGTTCCAATTGCACAATTAACCTTCATGATTTCCTTGGCATACTCCAACTCACGACTTAGAGTTCTAACGCCCATCGCCAATACTCTAGAGAGTTCGTTCCCGAACGCACTCTATCCGAACACGCCCCTACATGAGACAGTCCAAACTAACACTCTACGTCTCTAGTTGGCTCTCAAAACGAGATAACTTAAAGCAAATGGCTCAAACACGCCTACCAAACCAAAGAAGCATCGTACCCTCTGGGTACATACTCCCCCACTTAGGGTTTTAACCCTACCTTATCATCGTCAAGATGATAATACCTTGCGAAATTTCAACATTCCACAACATACATGACCGGTACCAACGTCGGTCATACTCAAAATTTTCCGCGGACTTACCACAAGATACTCGAACCTAGTCTTTCCAAATCAGCTAAACGTCAACGCCCGCTAGTCGTCGCAATAAACCATGATCGTACCTTCGGGTTTCCTCACCGGTACCCAAGTACAAAGTAATTACACCACCGGAGTGAAGCATTCCACTTGCAGGTATATGGAGGGCACCTGACGTAGTGTTATGCAACTCCCATTACTACGGCCGAGTCTCATTCACTTGCCCCTTTCGGGGTCCATCCTCGGCGTTATATGACACTTGACTATTCGAAGTCACCCAAACCCAATGAACATTACGGCTCAACGCCACAACTCCCTAGCAATCAACTGCTAGTCGAGATCTACCTAGGACACAAAGCAGGCCTAGCAAACTTTCACTTACAATGGCGATGCTTGGTGCCACCAAGACTTATACCTTACCCGTACCGTCTCGACCGTTAACGCGGTCACTTACACACAAACAAAGATAGTCAACCACCATGACTATACTCGCACACATACAAAGTCAACATGAACGCCTCTCGAACGGCATACCATTACTACGCTAAACCTTATGGAGCGCAATACAAGTAACCCTCTAATCAAATCAAGGTTTCACCCGACTCGGTTAGGCCTCCAACTCGCCCGGTCAACCTACCTCGACCAACCCTTAACAAGAATTAATTAACCCGACCCGGTTAGTCAAATACGCTCAGTCAACCCGCCTCGATCAACACTTATCACCAAATTGATTAACCCGACTCGGTTAAGTCGAACTCACTTGGTCAACCCGACTTGGTCAACACTCCCAACAACTTATTGATTAACCCAACTTGGTTAGTCAAACTATCTCGGTCAACCCGACTTGGTTAATCCCCTAAAAACAATTTGATTAACCCGGCTCGGTTAGTCAAATACCCTTAGTCAACCTGCCCCGGTCAACGCCTAACAACAATTGATTAACTAGACTTGGTTAAGTCAAACACACTAGGTCAACCCGACTCGGTCAACACTTATCATTTAATTGATTAACCCGACCAGGTTAGTCAAACTCACTTGGTTAACCCGCCTCGGTCAACATCCAACATCCAATTGATTAACCCGACATGGCTAATCAAACCACAATGGACTAACTCGACCTAGCTAGTCACTACAACACATGGATAAACTCAATCATTATCCAAAATCACCCGTATAAAGATAGTACTAAAATCGAATAGTACCTGAATCAAGCGTCGCTAGATTTTCGCGCTCCGTCACTATTCAACTCGGGACATTCCGACTTCCGGTGTCCCTCCTTCTGGCACTTAAAACATGTGACCTTACCCGACGGACAATCACGAGACTTATGCCCCGTTTGCCCACAATTATAACAAGCGAATTTAGAACCACCCGTGTCATTCATCTTTACGCTTCTGACACCTTCGTTAGCGCTTTTACTCATCTTGTTCGAAAATGTCGCCGCTTCGAACTTCCGTTTACTAACATCGGACACACTTGGCTTTGACACCTCCGGTTCGAAACCCCGCGCCAACTCAAACAACTCTTCAAAAGACTTAGCCATTCCCCGACTAATCTTACCCTTCAACTCGTCATTCATGGTACGGTAGAAATCTTTCATCAACTTGTGATCGTCACCAACATACTCCGGACAAAAACGAGTCTTTGCCAAGAAGGTAGACTTGAGAGTAACCAAGTCCATCGAACCTTGTTGCAAATTGTGTAACTCGTCCCGGATTCTATCAAGGTCGGAAGAAGTTCGGTATTCATCAAAGAACTCCTTTTTGAACTCATCCCATGACAAGCTCATACATTGTTCCTCGCCATACAATTGAATCTTGTCATCCCAACACAACTTGGCTTCTTCACGTAACATACTAGAACTGTACCTCGTTTTCTTCTCGGGAGGACATTCACTAGTACGGAAAGCCTCCTCGATGTCTGAAACCCAACATGTACTCTTCAACGGATCCCTTACCCCATTAAACATAGGAGGTTGTGCATCCTTGAAGTTTTTGTAATGAAAGTCCCGCCTCCCATTTCCTTCACTCCCTTCGCCTCGGGGATAAATATTTCTAGCATCAAGCGCTTCCTCAATTGCGACCTTCACCCTTTCATCAATTAGATCGGTTAATTGCCCATCAACCGATTCTCGAAAAACTTTTCTAACATCCTCGAGAAACTCCGCTTTTTGACGTTTAAAGATGGCCTCAACCTTAGCCGTGAACTCAACGTCTTCGTCATGATCTTCGTTGGCTTGTTTGCTCCTTGTAGTCATTCTAAGAAATGAACTCGGTTAGGAACACAACATGAATAACTTACACACACCACCACGATCAATCGTTCACAAACATATAATATGCCACAGTTCGTACATCCCATCTAGTTCAACACTTGTTGTACATCACTTGCATGACTTGGCTTGCAACCGTAATAATGGTCGCGCAGCATTATTACGCTCACACGCCATGCCGACCTCATGAATACAACAACTATCTCGCTAGATATTCAACGCAAACAACACGATTAATAACAACATAATCAATACATAGCTAGTTCACCCATTCTCTAAGGCACTAACTAAATCCCGAACCGAACAGCAATCCTACAAGTCCCGCATAATAGCACACACAAAAGTCTAAGTCTAGGCGCCTATCTCAAGTCACCTAAATCCCTTAGACCATGCTCTGATACCACTTGTAACAACCCGCCTCCGATAACCGACCATAAACAGTCCCAAAAAAAAAATATAAACTGCTGCTCAGGTGTGGTGCGCGGCGCGCTCCATTGGAAGTGCGCGGCGCGCACAAGGCGTTCCAGGCTCTGATCAAACTGTATTTAACTCGTAAAAAGATGGACCACTTCCCGACATATTTAGACCGAACGCTTTTCACGGCAAACTTATATATGTAAAACTAACACGAATCAAACATAAAACGATGTTTTACAAGCGGGGCCCACACGACCCAAAATACAAGTTTAATACAAGTTTAGAGTTTCGACCACCAAAAAGTTTAAGTTCCAAACTACACAATGAGCATGGCGTTTGGGATTAAACTACCCAACTATCGGTCAAACTCCAAGAGCTACTAAAGCCAAAAGCGTCCCCTAGCATCAAGCGGGATCTCTAGTCCGAACGAATGCCCTTACCCTTATCCACGCCGGAACCTATAAAATGGTAAACAACGAGAGGGTAAGCTAATGCTTAGTGAATGCAATACTTATACATATACATATGTAATTTACCTACACACATCCACCTACAAAACCATTACATACAACGAACAAACGAGTTAGCATCAACAAACACACGACTAGCAACAACGTTAGTATATAATTCAACACGATAATATATTAAACATAAAAAGGCATAAACACGCTAACCGTTCACCGCTTACTACTACCGACTTGTAGCCGACCAAGATCATCGAGTCTCACTCGTACCATGTCACCGACTTGTGACTCGTCATATGGTGTCACCGACTTGTGAATCACCATGTAGCATCACCGACTTGTGAAGCCCCACCTAGTGTCACCGACTTGTGATCACTAAGAAATGTCACCGACTTGTGACTCATCATAAGGTCTCACCGACTTGTGAATCACCACTATTACTTATGGGTCACCGCCTCGTGAACGCCATGTGGCATCACCGACTTGTGAAGTACCACCAAGTGTCACCGACTTATGAGCACTAAGAAATGTCACCGACTTTTGAATCACTTCTCCGACTTATGGTATCACCGACTTGTGAGTCACCATATAGTGTCACCGACTCGTGAACACTATGAAGTGTCATCGACTTGTGAATCACTTCCCTAACTTATGGTATCACCGACTTGTGAACCACCAACCAACTACTAAAGGGGTCACCGCCTCGTGAACCACCATGAGGTGTCACCGACTTGTGAGGCACCTAACGAGACGCTACCGACCCGTAGTTCTCTTCACCCATAACCTCAATAAGTCACCAACTTGTGACATAACGCCCACTACTCACGATGTGGCACCAAAGGCCCACAACGCGTACGAGTAAATAAACTACATACATACATGTATAAATATTCCACTCACCTTGATTTCAAGTAAGGCAACTTCCGCTTGAGCTCCTAATCGTCCGATGCAAATTACCTAAGTAATTTACAACCGAATAAGGTAAATACACTAGCTTATACAAAAAACACCATAAGTGCAATATCGACCCATTTGCACATGCATCACTTTGACTAAGTCAAAACTCGCCCAAAACACCCATAATCAAAATTAACTAATGATTATGTTCAAACACCCCCTTATGCTCAAGGTTCAATATCAAAACACTTACTTGCATCATTAGGACACAAAAATCCATTTTGACCCAAACTCAAGTCAACACCCATTTGCAAGTTTACACTTCTAATCACTTATAATCTTAATTAACTAGTGATTCCAACAACCAAACATGATTAACAACTAATCATCTTCATTAACAAACCCAAACCAACCAACAATGGTTATTAACACCATTTACTAGCTCAAACATCCAATTAACAACTAATGGGTTTATTTCAAGAACACCCATTTCAAAACCCCAATTATGAACACTAAATCAAACTATGAAAACTCAGAATTAGAGCTTACCAATACCACCACAACGTAGCCGTGAACAAGGTGAACAACTTTAACACTTGCAACTTCTTTTGATTCAAGCTCATTCTTCCCCAAATGAAGCTTTCTCTCTCTAAGCTCTATTTCTCACTCTAGGGTTTGAGAGTGTGTGGAAGAGATGAAGATAAGATTGTGGACTTGAAAGAGTCCACCAATCTGCCTTTGTGGCCCAAAACCGACCCTCAAGTGAAAAGACCATAATGCCCTTCATTAAACTCAAAACAGAAAAACTGGGGTTCTGTCGCAGGGACAGTGCGCGGCGCGCACCATCACCCCTGCGCGGCGCGCACGAAGGGCTGAACAGGTTCTGTCTTCGGTTTACTCACACAATTTTCCCCACACTTCATGCACTCTAATACACTTCTGTAAAATAAATAATCGGGTCTTACATAAGTGAATGATAGTTCGACTCGCCATCTATGCGAGAACGTCTTTCTCATTAAGAGATCACACTTTTTCATGCAGTTTTCTATCCGAAATATAATTTATAATCCTCGCTATCCTCTCTAAAGGAGTTGCGATTATCAGTTATGGCATTTATGTGGTTACTCTAAACATTTCTTCCATCGTGGGTTACAACTGGATGCTATCCTAGTCAAGTTTCGATCCCTGATTTGACATGTAACTGAAATCATGATCATAAAGTTACATTCTACAACGTGCTATAAAAAACTATTTCTGTTGGTATGATTTTCCGTGTAGCAGCTGTAAGGTACCAGTACAAGACAATAGCTGCTCAGCGTGTGGCGTATTCTGTTGATTGTTGTTTGCCCTCGAGAAATAATCTCTGCAGACCCGGAACACGGATTAGAGATCTGTGGGGTGGCCTCAATGAATCTGGGGATCAATCTGTAATTGATCCGTCTAGCGTATTGCTGCTAAGCTGCTAATGTGCTTTTAGAGTGAGAAATAACTGTGTGAGAGAGAAAGTGTACTTCTCTCTGACTGAAGTTCAGATCAGAATGATGTGAAATGTGGTGACCAAGGGGGTCTATTTATAGGCGTAGAATGTCCAAAATTTTCGGGATACACGTGTCAATTACTGAGTGGTTCTGTTACACAAAATATCCGGAAGGTCAGTGGCATGTGCTGACGTGGTTGCGTGCTGTTCACGTGCTGAGCTAAAGGGCTTATGCATAAAAGCTGCCTGCAGGGCTTACTCTTGATGCTGGGCGGCCTGTTGAGCGCTGGACGGCAAATACTGAAAACCGTCAAATTTTGTTATGTTTTATGTCGCTTGATCCATTTTTCTGTATAAAAATGATGTTTTTATGCGTGTATCTCCTAGGATACACCATTAAGTCCCCCCAGTTTAATGTCTTTATTTTTGGAAAAAATAAAGTCATCAAACTAAAAAATAAAAGATGTTATTTTCTTGAAAACATAAAACTGTTGTAGCCGTCTGTTTCTCTGTGATGGCGTCACATTATCAATTATGAAATTTCCCCCAAAATATTTTTGATTTATTTTCAAAATTTAAATTGCTTGTTCTATTGATCTGGCCCATACACGTGTCTCAATCTCATCCCTTTATTATCAATTTGCTTGACTATAAATAGCCTGTTCCCTTTACCTTTTTCCTCTTCCGAAAACTGATTATTTGCTGTGAAGATATCTTGCAATTTATTCATTTTAGTGGTCTGTTAAGTGCAAGGTCAGTGATCACTCATCTTTCTCTTCTTCTTGAATTTTTATTTTTCATACTACCATGGCCGAATCTAGCAGCACTTCTTCTCAAAGGGACAATCGCGATGTGAGCACTATTCCGTCAAGTATTACTGAAGCTGAAATAGATAGACTATGTATAGATCATAGGAACCTTATATTGCTAAACCCCATGGTTCCTTCTCCTAGTGATAGGGCAAACAATCCACCTAAAAAGATGATTACACTGTATAAGTTTCAACTTACAATAGGTAACCTTCGTATTCCTCCCACTATTTTCCTTCAAGAACTTCTATCTAATTATGGGATTGGCCTTAGCCAAATTCACCCACTTGATTTGCAAAAAATTGTGCTTTTGAATTATACTGCAATGCTGTTGGAAAAATTCTGAGTATAAATGTTTTTCACGAGTTGTTTAGGACTCGGTTGGTGAGTAAATGCTGGTACACTTTTGATTGTAAAGCTAATAAAGCTTTCACTGGAACGAAAGAAACATCTTTAAAAAGATGGAAAGAACCCTTCTTTTTTGTCAACGAAAGGGTTATCCAGGATAATTGGGCAAATATTCAGAAATGGAGGAAAACCAAAATAGGAGTAAGTAAATCAATCATATTGTCTGATGATGAAAGTGTGATGACCCGGGAATTTCCGACCAAATTTAAACTTAATCTTTATATATTTCCGACACGATAAGCAAAGTATGTAATGTTGAGTCTAGAAAATTTTGAAACGATGTTCATATATTCATTTGACCTTCGACCAGTTTTGACGATTCACGAACCTTTAATTGTGAACAGAAATGTATATATAAATGACCATATATATAATTTAATGTATTAATAAACTATTATGTGATTTAAGATAACTTAAAATAACTACAACTTGTTATTTTAAATATTTAGAGTTTATTAAACATAAGTGATTTCGAGCATGATATGTCAACGTTAACAAAATATTAAATGTACAATGTTATACTTTAAGTTTATTTGATTCGGTATATAATTAATATATGTATCTAAATAATAAAGCTTGTTATTTAAAACATAACTATTTATATATAAATTTGATTATACTTAAGAAATCTATACTAATATTATTATTATTACTTCATTGTTATTATGAATATTAATATTAATGTTAATATTAATATTAGTATTATTAGTATCACTATATATCATATATAGATATAAGATTTGATACATTTAAGTTGTTAGCATTATTAATTTCATTATTACTATAATTAGTAATAAAATTATAATTTTAGTGTTATTATAATTATTATTATTATCATTACTAAAAATTATCATTCGTATTTAAAATTATTATTTTTCAATAATTTTATTACTATTAGTATTACTTTTATTAGTATTATTAATACATCTATTACTATTATTATTAGTATTTTATTTTTGTATTATTAATAAAAGTATCCATACATTTATTATAAATATACCTATTAGTTAATAATATTAATTAAACATATATTATAAAAATCATAAGAATCGTACTGGTTTGTTACCAGTCTCCATCGATTTCCCTTTTATTTTGTTTGTATATCCTCTAATTGATTTTCATGTCTAATCTTGTGGATATCAAAAGCAATTATAGTACGAATCTGTTAAATCTCCCCATCTGCTTTTTATCTTCTTTGTTTCTTCCCTTTGTCTAGTAAAACCTGCTGATACCTTCTTCTTTAATAAAACTATCGAGAATATCATGTTTGAGGATTAAACCATTCATCATTACACACTCTTTATCAATCAACAGCTTCAAAATTTTCGAATTTAATTAAAAAAGAAATTCAAAGAACAAGTCGATATATATCTCTGTCTTGACCACAAATAGCAATACCTCGGTTTTGATTTTTTTTTTCCAAAATCTATAAATGCAGAAACATTTATATTCATCCCTTGAATCTTTCTACAAAATTTTAACTTCCAATTTCTAATATCGAAGTCGAATTTTCGAGTCAAAGTTTATTGTCAAAAAGTCAAAGTAAGTGTTCATCGTGAAATTCGTAATCGTGTTGAAGTTTTTAGTTAAATTGATGATTGATGAAGATTTTAGGAAAGATTTGGAACTAAATTCATGTTGTAAGTTTGGTCTTAAACATTCTCAAAATCAAAGTTATTTTTTTTTATTTCTTTTCCTTCACAACAGCGACGAACCAAAGGAGCAGCTGTGTTTTCGTTTATTTTTTTTAATTAACAAGAAACCCATTTTCTGATTTCTAGTTACTTATAAGCCTTAAACAAAACTTGAATTCGTTATGTTGATTACAAAAACCTCTGGTCAAATAATCATGTGAAGAAGATGAAGAATAGAGAGAAACAGATTGATATAGGATAAATAGTTTAGTACGGGATATTATTACAGAAAAGTAGTAACAACAGGTTGGTCTGAGGTGTTAACGGTTATCCAGGAGGTCTCGGGTTCGAGTGTTGTTTGGGGCTCTTTTTTTATAAAAGCTTGGAAAGGGTATAAATCTTTTATTTTACTTCTATTATTATTATCATCATTAATTATTGTTGTTGTTGTTATTATTATTATTATGATTATTAATTATTGTTATTACAAGTATTATGATTATTATTATTAATACCATTACTAATGTATGTATTATTATTTTTAACATGACTTGGATATTATTATTATTATGAATTTTACCATTTTAGTATTATTGTCATTGTTAATATTATTGATTATTATTAGTTATTATTATTATTATTATCATTACTACTAATAAAAGTTATCATTTAGTTTTACTAACACAATTAAAGGTTATAATTATGACTACTATTATTATCATTATTACTAGTATTATTATTAGGTAATAATATTATTAATATTATCATTTGTATTGTTATAAGTAATACTAATATTATTAATCGTACGATTTTGGTATTATTATTATCACTATGATTACGATTATGAGTACATTTATTATTATTATGAAAGTAATATAATTTATTATCATTTTCGTAAATATTAGTATTAATATGTTTTATAAATAATAGAAGTGTTAATATTAACATAAGTATCAATTTTAACCATATTGTTATTATTATTAGTATCGATATTAAGAAAGTTATTATTATTAGTAAATCATTATCATCGAAACTATCATTTTTGTTACAGGTAAATATTTTGTACCTAAAATATACTTAATATATATATATATATATATATATATATATATATATATATATATATATATATATATATATATATATATATATATATATATATATTGTAATTATATTAATAGTTTATATACTTACATATCGAACATAATATCATTATCTATATAAATACATATATATATATAACAAATTAAGGATATTTTTATATAATACTAACCATATATATATATATATATATATATATATATATATATATATATATATATATATATATATAACTAAATATATAGATATTTAACATTTTGAATATATACACAAACTAAATAAACATAATATATAATTTAAGTTATAACATATAAACTTGTTCGAATACGATTATACATTTTAATATATATATACAAATGATATAGGTTCGTGAATCCGAGGCCAACCCTGCATTGCTCATTGTCGTCATATGTATTTTTACTACAAAATACTGTATAGTGAGTTTCATTTGCTCTCTTTTTAAATGCTTTTGCAATATATATTTTTGGGACTGAGAATACATGCGCTACCTTTATAAATGATTTACAAAATAGACAAAAGTACGTGAAACTACATTCTATCGTTGAATTATCGAAATCGAATATGCCCCTTTTTATTAAGTCTGGTAATCTAAGAATTAGGGAACAGACACCCTAATTGACGAGAATCCTAAAGATAGATCTATTGGGCCTAATAAACCCCATCCAAAGTACCGGATGCTTTAGTACTTTGAAATTTATATCATGTCCGAAGGAGGATCCCGGAATGATGGGGATATTCTTATATGCATCTTGTTAATGTCGGTTACCAGGTGTTCAATCCATATGAATGATATTTTTGTCTCTATGCATGGGACGTATATTTATGAGAAATTAAAATCTGGTGGTCTATTAAAATGATGGAAGTGATTATTTATGTTAAACTAATGAACTCACCAACCTTTTGGTTGACACTTTAAAGCATGTTTATTCTCAGGTACGAAAGAAATCTTCCGCTGTGCATTTGCTCATTTTAGGGATATTACTTGGAGTCATTCATGACATATTTCATAAGACGTTGCATTCGAGTCGTTGAGTTCATCAAAAATATTATTAAGTCAATTATAGCTAGATATATTATGAAATGGTATGCATGCCTGTCAATATTCGATGTAATGAAAGTTTGTCTTTTAAAAACGAATGCACTGTTTGTAAAATGTATCATGTAAAGGTCAAGTACCTCGCGATGTAACCAACTATTGTGAATCATTGTAATCGATATGGATTTCGTCCAGATGGATTAGGACGGATCGTTAGAGTTGGTATCAGAGCGGTGGTCTTAACGAACCAAGTCTGCATTAGCGTGTCTAACTGATAAGTCGTTAGGATGCATTAGTGAGTCTGGACTTCGACCGTGTCTGCATGTCAAAAGTTTTGCTTATCATTTCGTGTCAAAAATTACCTGCTTATCATTCTTAGGAAATCACTTGCTTATCATTCTTAATCTTGACATATCTTACTGCCTAGATTGCATGAACAGTGTATGGATAAATTCATATTTTAGCGTATCTGTTATTGTTATCTTTGCCTGACAGCTTCCGTAGATTCCTCCGTAACTTATGGGTTTTTAGTATTATATATGCATATGTAAATTATGTATTGCAGGGTACTAATCTACATCCTATAATCTATTTTTTTCGAAAATCCTTCATCTGATTGTACGAGATGAGTCCCTTAACCAGTTCGAATTCCTCGGATTCCGACAGCTATTCCGATATGGAGTTTCACCTAAGCTCCGAAAGCAGTGTCACCAGAATGAATCAACCAATCATCCATCCCCAATTCATCTGATGAGTTCGTAGTCAACTTAATTAATGGAGACGCGCAGAAGGTGATCCCTTCCACTAACCGAATTCACCTCTTGATAAAGAACCTGAAGCACTTACCGGCGAACATGTTCGTAACACCATTTTCACCCTCATGTCCCGAATATCTCGCCACGACTATATCATAACTCATATTCTAAACCTTATTCATTCACCCGTTCTTACAGACAATCATCCCGGAGTAATAAGTCAACGAACTAGGCGCCCGAGTTGTATCCTTGGAAAATATGGTGCAAAATTTACCAGCTTCAGCAACATCACCAGCACCAACATAAATACCAGTACCACCAACAACCCAAGTTCAACATCACACACCTCTACATCTCATTATGTACCTCGAGCATATTCATCAATCTGTGAATCATTCTACATCATTTATCTTCGTTTGACATGACGATTACGTAATCTCTAATGTTTTAGAGATTATATATTCTTGTTCTAACGATAAATCAAATGAGTTTAATATCATATTAACTCATTAAATCCATGATTACATCTGAAGAGAATATATATGTAAGTATAGTTTCTTAAAGATTGTAATTAAAAATTCTTTTGTACAAACGAATTAATAGTGAAAATATTTTAACGGGTAGGTAATACCCGAGCAATATTTAGATTTCACATTAATAAGTTACACTGTACATTCTTCGAATCTGATTCGACAGTCATTTACTATCCTACTTACACCCACAGATATACATATCCGTTCACCAAAGAATAACTATTTTCATTCAAATTCAATTTCATATTTGGATTTTGACCTATCAGAATCCAACAAGTGGCATAATGAAGAAATAATGGACACAATAAAAATTGATTAGAAACAGACTAATTAACAATATGAAATTTTGTTAAGGAATCACGCTAACAAGATCCTAGCTAACTGTTCCTAGCTAACTAATTACATTTGTTTTATCGCAATTTAATTATCGCAATTTTATTTATCGTCATTAAATTTTTGTTATTTACTTTACGCACTTTATTTATCGTCATTTAATTTCTGTTATTTATTATACGCACTTTAAATATCGGGACACGTATACAAGGTTTTGACATATCATATCGACGAATCTATATATATTATTTGGAATAACCATAGACACTCTATATGCTGTAATGATCGAGTTCGCTATACAGGGTTGAGATTGATTCTACAATAATATTTATAGTTTGAGTTGTGATCGAGTCTGAGACATGTACACGGGTCACGATACGTATTAATTAATTCGAATATTATATATTAAACTATATATGAATTATTGAACTGTTAACTGTGGACTATCGACTGTGGACTAATAACATTGGACAATTAAAATGAATTAAAATATTGATTATAACATATGAAACTAAACAATTCTTCAAGTTTGCCACTTGATTTCATTCTAAACTTCATTAGTATCTTGACGATTACAATCTGCGTTCAAACCTTTCATGATTCTTGAAAACACCTCAATCGATAGGATGAATCAACCGCACTTCATCTACGGAAGGAAAGATTTATGCATATAGTTATGCACCTGAGAAATTGTCGGCAACTGAGTAAAAGTTTAACACGTAGCCGTGTCAGATCCTTTGGCATTAATTAGCAAAAATAACTTTGCGATCCCTTTTCAAAGTAGCCAATTTTGTCACAGCTCCAGCAAGTCAAATTCGACTTTTCATTCGAAGTAGCCTTACAATAATCCTGATATATACGATTACCCTTTTGATACCGGAGAATTCTTTTATATTCCACCATATTACCAGCAGATGTACCAGCAACCTCGTTGCTTCTTGGCTTAAATCTCTCTGACAAATTATTATATTTATTCATTGAAACACTATCATATACTCATCCGCATCTTGTAACGAGAACTACCATACCAATTACCGGGAATCAGCAATCAGTACTTTGAAAACTCACAGCATATCTACATCAACAGTTATATGTATGACATTTATCTCTTAGAATTATGATCTCTCATTCTGAAATTCTGAAAAGCACTCAGTCACAAATCAATACTCTGAATGTTGAAAAAGCTGAATGAAGCAGCAGAAACCATAGACAACCGTAAACGCCCTTAATCATCGGAAGTTTAATGATAAAGAATAGTATGTTGGAAAAGCTTAGAAAAGTTGGAACTGGAAAACGGATTGAGCTAACCATGAAGGAGACCAAGGACAAATACAAGGACCATACCATATATTCAAAGAATTCAGGTAATTCTGAATCTGATGAAACCTTCAACGAATATCTTGCTCCGTACTCATGTTAAAAATCTTGCGGAAAAAAATCTTCCTCATCAACCATCGAACTTAGAAATTCCAAAATATCATCATAAATATCTTCGATATTTCTGAAGATATTTTCATAAATATTCTCGTTCGAAATTATTTATCTCTTCGTGCTATCTATATTACATCATAAAGGAAACTACTTTAGTTTCTAAAATTCTTTAAAATTCGAGTTTAAATTATGAATGTTTTTGAAGTAATGTTGGGAATTGATGCATGAGTTAGTATAATATAATGACACTTGATCAACGTGATTATATTACATTAAGTCATGCTGAGTTTCTAAATGGAACGTGATGATTCACAGATTATAACGTAATCATGTGCCATGTTATACGACTCTTACATTCTGTTTAAATCTATAAACATATCAAGAACATATTTTTCTTGATAGTCCTATCTTTCCTTGAATTCTGGTAATTTAACAAGTCAAATTGTGCTATTACCGTTTCTTTCTTAGGACATTAACAATGTTCATTCTAAAACTTATATCTGCGAATTCTGGACCATTACAAGAGATGCCCAATCGCAAGAAGAAGAAACGAAGGGACAAAGCTCTGAAATAGAAATTGGAGTATAAATCGCAGCAAATAAGGGGGAGTATTAACTGGGGATGACAATGATTATAAGAAACAGAAGAAAGGACATCGAAATATAAGGGAAGATATAAAATCCAACAACAACACCGAAATTACAAACTGTGGATATCAGTGCGTATAGCAATATAAAGACACGGGAGGATTATTAATACAATAATCCCTAGAGCATAGTAGAAATAAACAGATTCTTTCGGGGGAAATTGGAAAAAAAGAACGATCATTACGATAGTAAGGATAAGGACAAGGATCAGAACTGGATTAAGCATTTTCACAATCTTTTGGATGTATGAACTAAGAAAGAAAGGATATGAATGGTAAGAATAATGGAACGGAAGAGCTTAATTTATAATGGCAATATCAGACAGAGTAATCGAGGCAGATCACCGTACTTAATTATAGAGATCTTAATTTCCTTATTCGCCGAAGAATCAAATCTTTTAGATTTCGAAGATTTTCTTTAAATCTCTTGAATTCGGGAATTTAACCCTGACTACGTCAAAAGTTAAGACACACCTTATTTTACCGTGACTACGTCACCGGTTAAAATGAAATCCTATTCCCTCATTTCACTATGTTATAATAGCTTCAACCATACGCTTCGAGGAAACGGAATTGTTTTATCCATATTACTCAATGATGATAAAACTCTATTTATCAACTCATATTCATCATAAAAACATTTTTATTGTTAGCCATTACTATTCCACTCAAATTTCGAGACGAAATTTCTTTAACGGGTAGGTACTGTGATGACCCGGGAATTTCAGACCAAATTTAAACTTAATCTTTATATGTTTCCGACACGATAAGCAAAGTATATAATGTTCAGTCTAGAAAATTTTGAAACGATGTTCATATATTCATTTGACCTTCGACCAGTTTTGGCGATTCACGAACTTTTAATTGTGAACAGAAATGTATATATAAATGACCATATATATAATTTAATGTATTAATAAACTGTTATGTGATTTAAGATAACTTTAAATAACTACAACTTGTTATTTTCAATATTTAGAGTATATTAAACATAAGTGATTTCGAGCATGATATGTCAACGTTAACAAAATATTAAATGTACAATGTTATACTTTAAGTTTATTTGATTCGGTATATAATTAATATATTTATCTAAATAATAAAGCTTGTTATTTAAAACAAAACTATTTATATATAAATTTTATTATACTTAAGAAATCTATACTAATATTATTATTATTACTTCATTGTTATTATGAATATTAATATTAATGTTAATATTAATATTAGTATTATTAGTATCACTATATATCATATATAGATATAAGATTTGATACATTTAAGTTGTTAGCATTATTAATTTCATTATTAATATAATTAGTAATAAAATTATAATTTTAGTGTTATTATAATTATTATTATTATCATTACTAAAAATTATCATTCGTATTTAAATTATTATTTTTCATTAATTTTATTACTATTAGTATTACTTTGATTAGTATTATTAATACATCTATTACTATTATTATTAGTATTTTATTTTTGTATTATTAATAAAAGTATCCATAAATTTATTATAAATATACCTATTAGTTAATAATATTAATTAAACATATATTATAGAAATCATAAGAATCGTACTAGTTTGTTACCAGTCTCCATCGATTTCCCTTTTATTTTATTTGTATATCCTCTAATTGATTTTCATGTCTAATCTTGTGGATATCAAAAGCAATTATAGTACGAATCTGTTAAATCTCCCCATCTGCTATTTATCTTCTTTGTTTCTTCCCTTTGTCTAGTAAAACCTGCTGATGCCTTCTTCTTTATTAATACTATCGAGTATATCATGTTTGAGGATTAAACCATTCATCATTACACACTCTTTATCAATCAACAGCTTCAAAATTTTCGAATTTAATTAAAAAAAAAATTCAAAGAACAAGTCGATATATATCTCTGTCTTGACCACAAATAGCAATACCTCGGTTTCGATTTTTTTTCCAAAATCTATAAATGCAGAAACATTTATATTCATCCCTTGAATCTTTCTGCAAAATTTTAACTTCCAATTTCTAATATCGAAGTCGAATTTTCGAGTCAAAGTTTATTGTCAAAAAGTCAAAGTAAGTGTTCATCGTGAAATTCGTAATCGTGTTGAAGTTTTCAGTTAAATTGATGATTGATGAAGATTTTAAGAAAGATTTGGAACTAAATTCATGTTGTAAGTTTAGTCTTAAACATTCTCAAAATCAAAGTTAATTTTTTTTTTCTTTTCCTTCACAACAGCGACGAACCAAAGGAGCAGCTGTGTTTTCGTTTATTTTTTTAATTAACAAGAAACCCATTTTCTGATTTCTAGTTACTTATAAGCCTTAAACAAAACTTGAATTCGTTATGTTGATTACAAAAACCTCTGGTTGAATAATCATGTGAAGATGATGAAGAATAGAGAGAAACAGATTGATATAGGATAAATAGTTTAGTACGGGGTATTATTACAGAAAAGTAGTAACAGCAGGTTGGTCTGAGGTGTTAGCGGTTATCCAGGAGGTCTCGGGTTTCAGTCTTGTTTGGGGCTCTTTTTTTATAAAAGCTTGGAAAGGGTATAAATCTTTTATTTTACTTTTATTATTATTATCATCATTAATTATTGTTGTTGTTGTTGTTATTATTATTATTATTATTATTATGATTATTAATTATTGTTATTACAAGTATTATGATTATTATTATTAATACCATTACTAATGTATGTATTATTATTTTTAACATGACTTGGATATTAATATTATTATGAATTTTACCATTTTAGAATTATTATCATTGTTAATATTATTGATTAATATTAGTTATTATTATTATTATTATCATTACTACTAATAAAAGTTATCATTTAATTTTACTAACACAATTAAAGATTATAATTATGACTACTATTATTATCATTAACTAGTATTATTATTAGGTAATAATATTATTAATATTATCATTTGTATTGTTATAAGTAATACTAATATTATTAATCGTACGATTTTGGTATTATTATTATCACTATGATTACGATTATGAGTACATTTATTATTATTATGAAAGTAATATAATTTATTATCATTTTCGTAAATATTAGTATTAATATGTTTTATAAATAATAGAAGTGTTAATATTAACATAAGTATCAATTTTAACCATATTGTTATTATTATTAGTATTATCGATATTAAGAAAGTTATTATTATTAGTAAATCATTATCATCAAAACTATCATTTTTGTTACAGGTAAATATTTTGTACCTAAAATATACTTAATATATATATATATATATATATATATATATATATATATATATATATATATATATATATATATATTGTAATTATATTAATAGTTTATATACTTACATATCATAATATCATTATCTATATAAATACATATATATAACAAATTAAGGATATTTTTATATAATACTAACCATATATATATATATATATATATATATATATATATATATATATATATATATATATATATATATATATATATATATATATATATATATATATATATATTACTAAATATATAGATATTTAACATTTTGAATATATACACAAACTAAATAAATATAATATATAATTTAAGTTATAACATATAAACTTGTTCGAATACGATTATACATTTTAATATATATATATACAAATGATATAGGTTCGTGAATTCGAGGCCAACCGTGCATTGCTCATTGTCGTCATATGTATTTTTACTACAAAATACAGTATAGTGAGTTTCATTTGCTCCATTTTTAAATGCTTTTGCAATATATATTTTTGGGACTGAGAATACATGCGCTTTTATAAATGTTTTACGAAATAGACACAAGTAATCGAAACTACATTATATGGTTGAATGATCGAAATCGAATATGCCCCTTTTTATTAAGTCTGGTAATCTAAGAATTAGGGATCAGACACCCTAATTGACGCGAATCCTAAAGATAGATCTATTGGGCCTAACTAACCTCATCCAAAGTACCGGATGCTTTAGTACTTCGAAATTTATATCATGTCCGAAGGAGGATCCCGGAATGATGTGGATATTCTTATATGCATCTTGTTAATGTCGGTTACCAGGTGTTCAATCCATATGAATGATATTTTTGTCTCTATGCATGGGACGTATATTTATGAGAAATGAAAATCTTGTGGTCTATTAAAATGATGGAAGTGATTATTTATGTTAAACTAATGAACTCACCAACCTTTTGGTTGACCCTTTAAAGCATGTTTATTCACAGGTACGAAAGAAATCTTCCGCTGTGCATTTGCTCATTTTAGGGATATTACTTGGAGTCATTCATGACATATTTCATAAGACGTTGCATTCGAGTCGTTGAGTTCATCAAGAATATTATTAAGTCAATTATAGCTAGATATATTATGAAATGGTATGCATGCCTGTCAACATTCGATGTAATGAAATTTTGTCTTTTAAAAACGAATGCACTGTTTGTAAAATGTATCATGTAGAGGTCAAGTACCTCGCGATGTAACCAACTATTGTGAATCGTTGTAATCGATATGGACTTCGTCCAGATGGATTAGGATGGGTCGTTAGAGAAAGAACAACTGTTGAAGAGTGGAAGTCATTGGAACTTACACAACCTTCATATGCTGATAACGCAGCCATTTTAGTCCGTTGTGGGATGAGTGGCATTTGGCGTACTAGATTTGCACCAGTGCTGCACTGGAAAGGCTGTGGTAGGCATTTTATAAATATGTTATACTTGCATTATGTCATTGTAAAATGTATTCTTATATGCTCTATATTCAATGTGTTGATCTTCCACAGAAGAAGAAATGCAGGTCTTTAAAGTGTTCAAGAAGGCCAATTCCGATTCCCTTACAGTTACTGAACGACCAAAAACTGCTGCAGAACTTGAGGCTGATAAGGCCAAAGACACTGTGTTTGAAGAACAACTTAAGAGCCCTGAAAGGCCTACGGAAGGCGACAATGATGAAGCTACACAGCCTTCCCCTGTAACAACCCGTCCTTATCCACCTGGACGAAGTCATCAACATTTGTTCCCATTGCGATGATCGACTCCAAGTAATATCCTTAAAATGAGCAAATGCACAGCGAAAGACTTAATTCGTACCTAAGAATAAACATGCTTAAAAGTGTCAACCAACAGGTTGGTGAGTTCATAGGTTTATCATAACAATCTTTTCAATATATTAATAGACCAGAAGATTTCATTTTTTATAAACATAATACACTCGCAAGTGTATGTAAAGCATTCTAAGTGGTTGAGCACTTGGTAACCATACTTAACTATTAATCAACGTCGCATATTCCCTTTATTATGAAATCTCACTACACTGTACCAAGTGTAGCCTACAAAACAAAGTACTGTGCAACCGTTAAATACTGGTCGTCCAGTCCGGTTGGGGTTGTCAGGCCCGATAGATCTATCAACAGGATTCGCGTTTACAATACCCATGTAAATAGTAGTTACCAAGCTACAGGGAAATATGTCAGTGGTACAACTCAACGCAGAATATATTTTTAAGTACTTGTGTCTATTTCATAAACATTTATAAAAGCAGCGCATGTATTCTCAGTCCAAAAATATATATTGCAAAAGCAATTAAAAAGGGAGCAAATGAAACTCACCATACTGTATTTTGTAGTAAAAATACATATGACGATTTTGAAGGAGTGACGGGTTGGCTTTGGATTCACCAACCTTAAGTGCGTAGCTTCCAAGGTTAGCAAAAATAGTGTCACTACCCAAACTCGAACCCATGACCTCTTGCCTAGAGATTACCCACCAAACCAATGGACTGCTTATTACATTCTTGAAATAAATTTGCAGGTTTAATGATTTAACATGTAAACCTGTTTGTTTTTCTTATTACACCTAAAACCCAATTCATCTTTTCATCATCATTATAATCTTAATCATCTAACCATTATCACCATCATAAAATCATCATGCATAATATATCGACCCCGTTAAAATCATATTATCATCACCGTTTAATTAACTTAACATTATCCTAATCATCTCTCATTGTCATCATCAATACTTCATCAACGAATTTTGCCACCGTCATCATTTTAACTCACAGTCAGAGAATCATCCTCCTCATTTGTATATGATCACCATGATCATCGTGTGTCATCTTCAACATCATCATACATAATATCACAATACATAATCACCTCAACATTATTATGCATCATAAATCACTCGATCATCATCATCATACCTTAGTTTAAAATCATGTGCTTGTGTCATGTGTGAGTTCCGTTCGAAAACACGAACATGCAATAGTTTGGTTCTTGAGTTGGTTCTTGGCCCATCAAAGGCCCAACGAAGATGGCAGTCCAAACGGAAACCCAATTAACCAAAATAAATCACATGGCCTAACAGATTTCGTGTCTTATTGTGTTTCCAACTTAACCGAAAAAAATGACAGCTAAACATCGGGTACCATTTATCATATTTATATATTCCCACATGATTTTAGGTTTTATTAATAGAATCGTAGATTAGGATTACAGTAGGTGCGTATGTGAATGTCGACAAAAATAGTGGGTGGGTCTTACGGTTCCCCTCATCATTCTTTACAGCTCATCTTAACACCATACATTATTATCATACCATCGATCATAATCATCAACATAGCAGCAACAATTGGGTTGATCGTAAAACATAAATAAAAACACCATGATTCGAGTGATGATCTTGTTTGTTGCTAACAGCAATTGTAGCAAGTTGGTTCTTCAGGAATAAAAAAAAAATAAGTGGGTTTGATAATTACGGCAACATAGTTGGATAGACAGTAGACCGTAGCAGTTGCCATGGTGTTTGAGGTTCTTGTCGGTTTTAAATGAAAACAGAAACAATACAGCGGCAATAGTGGTGACGATGGAGATTGGATGGTGGTCCGGAGGTGTTGAAAGTTAATCATGATGGTGAAGTATAGCGATTCGAAATAGAAATCAGGATTTTTAAGAGAGAGAAAGAGGATAACGAGATGGTGGTCTGATCATTGAATGTAAACAGAATTCTTGCAGCCACAATTAGAAGTTGTTCGAGCAGTAGGAGGAATAAAGTTTGTGTACATGTGTGTGTTCATAAAGAAAGAAAGATAGTAAGAGAGAGGGGGACGAAGGTGGAAGATGGTTGTTTGTGGTGACGGTGGTGGTGATCTTGCAGTGGTTTTTAGACAGAAAAATAGGTATGTAGAAGATGGTGAATCAAAACAGAAATGGAGCAGTAGTAGTAGCTGCAAAGAAGAAGTTGCAGCAGTGGTAGTTTGATGGAGGTGTTTGTTAGTGGTTTTTCAACAAGAGAGAGAAGGTAGTTTTGTTAGGTTTCTTCGAATAACAGGAACAAAGGTTCGAGTTGTAGATGCTAGGTGTGGTCGATCGTGGTATGGTGTTGGTGATGGGTTAATGATAGAGAAATAACCCGGTTGTGGAACTAGGTGAGAAGGAAATATGGCCTAGTGGATTTAAGTTGCAAGTGGGTGATGATTTAGACCTTGCAAGTATTATGTATATATACATATAACGAATAAATAGATAATGTTAACGAATAGATAGATAGCACACAAAGATGGATCAAGTCCAATATAGTTATAATAATACAGATATGTATATATTAATAAAAGATAGTGGAGAAGTTTGAAATCAAAAGCAATAATGAATTGGGAATCTTACATATGAAGTAATCAATCAATATGTCATGTGATGTAGGTGTGACGTTCATATAAGGATAAGAAAGAAGAAAACACTCGGGTCCCATGTTTGTTATAAGTAGGTATCAATTATAAAGAAAGAAAAGAATTTAGTGGTAATATGAAGATGGTGTAGATATAATTGAGATTACAAAAACTGGTAAGGAACGGGAATATGGTATATGTTTGTATGTATATTATATAGAGTGAAATGATGACAAGTTGATAGATACATATAACCATACATTAATATAACAACAATGCTACTAGTGTGATTAAACAAAACCAAACACAGTAAACAATCTAGTGACTCATGTATCCATTTGTTATATATATATATATATATATATATATATATATATATATATATATATATGTATATATATATATATATATATATATATATACACACACATATCGATTTATAATTAATTGTTCGTGAATCGTAGGAAATAGTCAAAGGATAAATGCATACATGAACACAATTCAAGGTTTTTAAGACTTCAATAATACAGACTTTGCTTATTGTGTCGAAAACATATAAAGATTAAGTTTAAATTTGGTCGGAAATTCTCGGGTCATCACAGTACCAACCCGTTAAAGAAATTTCGTCCCGAAATTTGAGTGAAGTCGTCATGGCTAACAATAAAATTGTTTTTATGACGAATATGAGTTGACAAATAGAGTTTTATCATTATTGATTAATATAGATAAAACAATTTAATTTTTGTGAAGCGTACATGTGAAGCTATCACAAAAGAGTGAAAAGTTTCGTCTTAACTTTTGACGTAGTCACGGTGGATTTTCGGAATTCAAGGAATTTAAGAAAATCTTCTTATCAGAAAGAAAATGTAATAACACGATTTAATAGCAACTGTTGGAATTATGGAAGAACAGAAATATCAAGGAAGTATTTCCGTGATATGCTTAGAGATTAAGTAGACTGAAAGAGTTATGTAACATGGCACATGATGAGGATAAGGTCTGTGAATCATCATCACGTTACATTAGAAATTTAGCATGACTTACTGGTAATATAATCACGTTGGCCAAGCGCATTATATTATACTAACTCATGCTTCAGTTCCCAACACTTCTCCACAATTCATTATTAATTAATACTTAGATTTTATAGAAGTTTCCAATATAATGGAATACAGATAGCATGAAGAGGTAGATAATTTCGGACAAGAATGTTTATGAAAATATCCTCAGAAATACCGAAGATATTTATGATGATATTTTGGGATTTCTAAGTTCGAAGGTTGATGAAGAAAAATTTTCCGCAAGATTTTAACATGACTTTCGAGCAAGATATTCTCTAAAGATTTAGGTGGATCCAGAATTACCTGGATTCTTTTGGAAAAAATAGGGTTTGGTACTTGTATTTATCCTTGGTCTCCTTCATGGTGTGCTCAATCCGATTTTTAGTACCAAATTTTCTATCGAGCGTTCCTAACACTTCCTTCTTTATTATCAACTTTTGGCCATTAAGACCATCTACAACATGCTGCTTCGTCAGCATTTTCAAAGTTAACGGATCTGGGTCATCGGTTATCAAACCGAGGTGGTTTCAGGAGAATCGTGTTTTTAGATGATTAAACGCTGATGGTAATATGGTGGAATATAAAAGGTTCCCCTAGTAACAATAAAGAGTACGCATATATATCAAGGTTATAATAAGGTTGTTTCGGATGAAATTTCGAAGTTGACTCGCTGGAGCTATGACAGAACTGGCTATCTCGAACAGGAATTGCAAAGCTATTTTTGGTAATAATAACGTCAAAGGAGCTAGCACATATATGTGTTAAACATTTTCTCAGGTTTCGGGTGTTTTCAGGTGCATAGCTATATGCATAAATCTTTCCTTCCGTGGATGAAGTGCAGTTGGTTCACCCTCTTGATTGAGGTGTTTTCAAGAATAATGAAAGGTTTGAACTCAGATTGGAATTATCAAGATGCAAATGAGGTTTAAAATGTAATCAAGTGGCAAACTTGAAGAATTGTTTAGTTTCATATGTTATAAACAATATTTTAAATTCATTTTTAATTGTCCAATGTCATTAGTTCACGGTCGATAATTCACAGTTAACAGTCCAGTAATTCATATATAGTTTAATATATTATATTCGAATTAATTAATACGTGTCGTGACCCGTATACGTCTCAGACTCGATCACAACTCAAAGTATATATATTATTATAGAATCAACCTCAACCCTGTATAGAGAACTCGATCATTACTGCATATAGAGTGTCTATGGTGACTCCAAATAATATATATAGATGCGTCGATATGATATGTCAAAACCTTGTATACTTGTCCCGATATTTAAAGTGCGTAAAATAAATAACAGAAATTAAATAACGATAAATAAAGTTGCGAGAATGTAAATTGCGATAATTAAATTGCGATAAATAAAATGTAATCAGTTAGCTAGGAACAGTTAGCTGGAACAGTTAGCGTGGATTCTTAACAAAATTTCTCATAGTTAATTTGTTTGTTTCTAACAAATTTTATTTTGTCCAATGTTTTCTTCATTATGCCACTTGTTGGATTATGAGAAATCAAAATCCAAATATGAAATTGAATGAAAATGGTTATTCTGCGGTGAACGGATACGTATATCTGTGGATGTAAGTAGGATAGTAAATGACTGTTGAATCAGATTTAAAGAACGTACAATGTAACTTATTAATGTAAAATCTAAATATTCCTCGGGTATTACCTACCCGTTAAAATATTTTCACCATTAACAGTTTGTACAAAAGAATTTTTAATTACAATCTTTATGAAAACATATATACATATATATTTTCTTCAGATGTAATCATGGATTTAATGAGTCAATATGATATTAAAATCATTTGATTTACCATTAGAACAAGAATATATAATCTCTAAAACATTAGAGATTACTTAATCGCCATGTCGAACGAAAATGAAATAGATAGAACGATACATAGTACGATGATTATATTCGAGGTACAGAATGAGATGTTAAGACATGGATTGTTGATGGTACTGGTGCAGTTATTGATAGTACCGTTGGTGCCGGTGTTGTTGCTGAAGCTGGTAAATTTTGCACCATATTCTCCAAATTGATTACTCGAGCGTGAAGTTTGTTGACTTCTTCTATTATTCCGGGATGATTGTCGGTCGGAACGGCCGGGTGAATAAGGTTTAGAATTTTAGATAGAATATAATCGTGGCGAGATATTCAGGAAATAAGAGAGAAAATGGTGTTTCGGATTGGTTCGCCGGTGAATGCTTTAGGTTCATGGCCAAGAGAAATTTGCTTGATGTAAAGTATCGCCTTCTTCTCGTCTCCATAGATTAAATCGATTACGAACTCTTCAGATGAATTGGGGGTAGATGATTGGTTGATTCATTCTGGTGACACTGCTTTCGGAGCTTAGGTGAAACTCCATATCGAAATAGCTGTCGGAATTCGAGGAATTCGAACTGATTGAGGGATTCATCTCGTACGATCAGATGAAGGATTTTCGATAAGAAATAGATTATAGGATGTAGATTAGTACCCTGCAATACATAATTTACAAATGCATATATAATACTAAAATCCCATAAGTTACGGAGAAATCTACGAAAGCTGTCAGGCAAAGGTAATAATAACAGCTACACTAAGATATGAATTAATCTATACACTATCGATGCACTAACTGCAGTAAGACGTGTTTAGACTTTAAGGATGATAAGCAAATAATTTTCGACACGAAATGATAAGCAAAACTTTTGACGTGCAGATACGGTCGAATTCCAGACCCACTAATGCATCTAATCAACTATCAGTTAGACCCACTTATGCAAGACCTGGTTCGCTAAGACCACTGCTCTGATACCACCTGTAACAACCCGTCCTTATCCACCTGGACAAAGTCATCAACATTTGGTCCCATTGCGATGATCGACTCCAAGTAATATCCTTAAAATGAGCAAATGCACAGCGGAAGACTTAATTCGTACCTGAGAATAAACATGCTTAAAAGTGTCAACCAAAAGGTTGGTGAGTTTATAGGTTTATCATAACAATCTTTTCAATATATTAATAGACCACAAGATTTCATTTTTTATAAACATAATACACTCGCAAGTGTATGTAAAGCATTCTAAGTGGTTGAGCACTTGGTAACCATACTTAACTATTAATCAACGTCACATATTCCCTTTATTATGAAATCTCACTACACTGTACCAAGTGTAGCCTACAAAACGAAGTACTGTGCAACCGTTGAATACTGGTCGTCCAGTCCAGTTGGGGTTGTCAGGCCCGATAGATCTATCAACAGGATTCGCGTTTACAATACCCATGTAAATAGTAGTTACCAAGCTACAGGGAAATATGCCAGTGGTACAACTCAACGTAGAATATATTTTTAAGTACTTGTGTCTATTTCGTAAACATTTATAAAAGCAGCGCATGTATTCTCAGCCCAAAAATATATATTGCAAAAGCAATTAAAAAGGGAGCAAATGAAACTCACCATACTGTATTTTGTAGTAAAAATACATATGACAATTTTGAAGGAGTGAAGGGTTGGCTTTGGATTCTCCAACCTTAAGTGCGTAGCTTCTAAGGTTAGCAAAAATAGTGTCACTACCCAAACTCGAACCCATGACCTCTTGCCTAGAGATCACCCACCAAACCAATGGACTGCTTATTACATTCTTGAAATAAATTTGCAGGTTTAACGATTTAACATGTAAACCTGTTTGTTTTTCTTATTACACCTAAAACCCAATTCATCTTTTCATCATCATTATAATCTTAATCATCTAACCATTATCACCATCATAAAATCATCATGCATAATATATCGACCCCGTTAAAATCATATTATCATCACCGTTTAATTAACTTAACATTATCCTAATCATCTCCCATTGTCATCATCAATACATCATCAACGAATTTTGCCACCGTCATCATTTTAACTCACAGTCAGAGAATCATCCTCCTCATTTGTATATGATCACCATGATCATCATGTGTCATCTTCAACATCATCATACATAATATCACAATACATAATCACCTCAACATTATTATGCATCATAAATCACTCGATCATCATCATCATACCTTAGTTTAAAATCATGTGCTTGTGTCATGTGTGAGATCCGTTCGAAAACAGGAACATGCAATAGTTTGGTTCTTGAGTTGGTTCTTGGCCCATCAAAGGCCCAACGAAGATGGCAGTCTAAACGGAAACCCAATTAACCAAAATAAATCACATGGCCTAACAGATTTCGTGTCTTATTGTGTTTCCAACTTAACCGGAAAAAAATGACAGCTAAACATCGGGTACCATTTATCATATTTATATATTCCCACATGATTTTAGGTTTTATTAATAGAATCGTAGATTAGGATTACAGTAGGTGCGTATGTGAATGTAGATAAAAATAGTGGGTGGGTCTTACGGTTCCCCTCATCATTCTTTACAGCTCATCTTAACACCATACATTATTATCATACCATCGATCATAATCATCAACATAGCAGCAACAATTGGGTTGATCGTAAAACATAAATAAAAACACCATGATTCGAGTGATGATCTTGTTTGTTGCTAACAGCAATTGTAGCATGTTGGTTCTTCACGAATAAATAAAAAAAATAAGTGGGTTTGATAATTAGGGCAACATAGTTGGATAGACAGCAGACCGTAGCAGTTGCCATGGTGCTTGAGGTTCTTGTCTATTTTAAATGAAAACAGAAACAACACAGTGGCAACAGTGGTGACGATGGAGATTGGATGGTGGTCCGGAGGTGTTGAAAGTTAATCATGATGGTGAAGTATAGCAATTCGAAACAGAAATCAGGATTTTTAAGAGAGAGAAAGAGGATAACGAGATGGTGGTCTGATCATTGAATGTAAACAGAATTCTTGCAGCCACAATTAGAAGTTGTTCGAGCAGTAGGAGGAATAAGGTTTGTGTACGTGTGTGTGTTCATAAAGAAAGAAAGATAGTAAGAGAGAGAGGGGGACGAAGGTGGAAGATGGTTGTTTGTGGTGACGGTGGTGGTGATCTTGCAGTGGTTTTTAGACAGAAAAATAGGTATGTAGAAGATGGTGAATCAAAACAGAAACGGAGCAGTAGTAGTAGCTGCAAAGAAGAAGTTGCAGCAGTGGTAGTTTGATGGAGGTGTTTGTTAGTGGTTTTTCAATAAGAGAGAGATGGTAGTTTTGTTAGGGTTCTTCGAATAGCAGGAACAAAGGTTCGAGTTGCAGATGCTAGGTGTGGTCGATCGTGGTATGGTGTTGGTGATGGGTTAATGATAGAAAAATAACCCGGTTGTGGAACTAGGTGAGAAGGAAATATGGCCTAGTGGATTTAAGTTGCAAGTGGGTGATGATTTAGACCTTGCAAGTATTATGTATATATACATATAACGAATAAATAGATAATGTTAACGAATAGATAGATAGCACACAAAGATGGATCAAGTCCAATATAGTTATAATAATACAGATATGTATATATTAA
Source organism: Rutidosis leptorrhynchoides (assembly GCF_046630445.1). Classification (NCBI taxonomy): domain Eukaryota; kingdom Viridiplantae; phylum Streptophyta; class Magnoliopsida; order Asterales; family Asteraceae; genus Rutidosis; species Rutidosis leptorrhynchoides. The sequence goes on from NC_092340.1 coordinate 222,766,387, forward strand.
TAAAAGATAGTGGAGAAGTTTAAAATCAAAAGCAATAATGAATTGGGAATCTTACATATGAAGTAATCAATCAATATGTCATGTGATGTAGGAGCGACGTTCATATAAGGATAAGAAAGAAGAAAACACTCGGGTCCCATGTTTGTTATAAGTAGGTATCAATTATAAAGAAAGAAAAGAATTTAGTGGTAATATGAAGATGGTGTAGATATAATTGAGATTACAAAAACTAGTAAGGAACGGGAATATGGTATATGTTTGTATGTATATTATATAGAGTGAAATGATGACAAGTTGATAGATACATATAACCATACATTAATATAACAACAATGCTACTAGTGTGATTAAACAAAACCAAACACAGTAAACAATCTAGTGATTCATGTATCCATTTGTTATCTATATATATATATATATATATATATATATATATATATATATATATATATATATATATACACACACACACACATATCGATTTACAATTAATTGTTCGTGAATCGTAGGAAATAGTCAAAGGATAAATGCATACATGAACACAATTCAAGGTTTTTAAGACTTCAATAATACAGACTTTGCTTATTGTGTCGAAAACATATAAAGATTAAGTTTAAATTTGGTCCGAAATTCTCGGGTCGTCACACATCTGATGTGGAAATTATTGAGGCTAATCAAAAACCGCCTACCGCAAAGAAGATTGGGAAACGCACAAAGCGTGTGTGGAAACGTGCAGCTGGTAATTATTTAACGATTGTCAACTGTTAATTGTGCTACGTCATTTCTATGACCTATATTATTATATTAATAATAATATATTAATTATTAAATGTTATGTGAATAATTGTATTCGTATTTTAATTTATACGTTTCTACGTGTCGCAGATTTCTATCCGGCGAATCTTTTCGGTTTTTAAACCAACGGTCGCGTTTTTGGGATATTTAAATCCTAATTATTTTAAATATGATATTTTAAGATCATATAATTATATATGGTATTTATATTTATTTTTCATCGCGCGTTTGTTATCTCTCCGGATTTTTAATCGCGTAAGTGCGTTTTCGCGTTTCGGGATTCGTTCGGGCTTTTGGGCCACAAGAAATTACACTTTTAGCAAGATTGGGCCATGGGGCCCACCCCATGACCCCCCATTTGGCCGACCATAAGGGGAGGGAGTATACTCCCCATTTTTTTTTCCCATCTCATTTACACATTACACAATTTTAATCTAAACCTAATTACCACTTTTGCTCTCCTTCTTCCCTTCCTTCTCTTTTTGGGCAATGACCAACACCACCAAACATCATCATCTTCATCAATTTTTCAAGCTTGGATCTAGAGATCGTTCATACAATCGGATTCCTTGTTCCGTTCTCTACGCGATTATACTAATTGTTTCTTGATTAGGGTATAAACCCTAACCCTAGAACTTTTTATTTTTATTTAATTTTCTGTATTTTATGTTTATATTATTAGTATGATGATTATTAGTTGTTGTAATGTTGATTGTATGCGTAGAATTGCTCGATTGCATATTTTTCGGTTTGATATAATTGGGACAGCAGATTTTTCCTGTGTTTCTGACTTGGTGACTGTTATCAAAGTTAAAATAAAGTATCTAGATGAGTTCCTATCATCAAGACATTAATTTTAGACTCCGGATTCATGTCGTTTCGATTCCCGGAGCCCTAGATATGATCAAAGTGGTATTTTGTTAAGATTGAATTGTGATATTGGTATGAACCAGGCTTGGTCCGACTTTGTGACCATATTTGGTGACTTTAGAGTGTGTTAGTGTGTTAGGACTGATGGTGGGATGAACTTTCATGTTCGGGTCATCTAAATCCGAGCCACGAATCACCCGTTATAGCTAAAACACGTTTTTGATTGAATTGAAGTTCCAAGTAGTGTAATGGCTGTACATCACGACTTGTGGACTGTTCATGGTGTGTTCTTGAGTATACCAAAGTGTCAGGTGGTTTGATTAGGCAGAGATTTATGTAAGGCTCACCGAAAACCGACACCCGGGGCTCAGGATACGACCCGATGAACTTTTGATTTAAAACTTATGATTAATTATTAAACTTATGATATAATTAATGGATTTCAATATCATTTAATTACTTATGATAAAAAAGTAATTATTATTATTTAAGACTTATGATATATATTTATTATATCATTTAATTAATACTTACGATTTAAGTAACATTTTAATTAAACATATGATTAATAATACTTCATTATTAATAGAAAATACTTATGATAAGTATTAAACTTATATTATGAGATTACTATTATAAGACTTATAATAAGGATTAATTAATTATTTAATTATTATAAGGCTTAATTATTATTTAATTATAATTTAATTATTAAATACTTATGATTTAATAATTATAATTAGAAACTCATGATATGATTAATAATTCATTATTAATTAATAATACTTATGATATGATTTAAAATTTATTATTAATTAATAATACTTACATTATGACTAATATTTAATTAATTAATTAAATACTTATGTTATATAAATTATATCATTTAAATTTATATTAACTTTAATAATTCATTTTAATTTAATAAAACTTATGTTATGACATAATTAGACATATTTAACTTTAACAAACATTATAACTTACATTATTATTGTAACTTATACTTTTAAAATTTACGTTGACCATGTTTGACCAAGGTTGACTTTTGAGTTGACTTTCAGTTGACTTTGACTTTCAGTTGACTTTTATTGACTTTCTAATTAAGGAAACTTTCCTAAAGTAGCAACTTTCTAAATTTGAAAACTTTCCAAAAATAGAAACTTTCCAAAAATAGAAACTTTTCAAAAATAGAAACTTTCCAAAAATGGAAACCTGCTAAAAATAGAAACTTTCTAAAAATAGAAAGTGTGTGTCCGTAAGCTGTTCCGATCAAACCAATGCATATTGAGTATTGTTCTATGTCTACTTGCAACATGTACAATAGCTATCATACTAAGACTTGACCTAAGTTAGTTATTTTTATCGAACTGCTTTATTTATAGGTTGGCGTTGTGATCATTCCTGATCACTGTACTACATTTGCTGTTCACTTAATTGTGTTGGTTAATTCATTACTATTAAGGTGAGTTATAGTCCCGTTTTTACATACTTTTCAAAGTATATTTTTGAGATGTGATTACATGCATTTTATTTCACGTTTAGACACAAGTGACAATTAAATTTAAATTATTCATTGTGAGTTGGACAAAAATATTCCCTAGTCTGGTAACTGTAATCATTGGTTTTTACTGGCGAACGCGAATCCTATGGATAGATCTATCGGGTTTGACAACCCCATTTCAAGCTAGTCGTGCTAGCAATTTATAATCGGAATGTTTAGTACTTCGTATTTTGTTGTAGATACACTGTCCAGTGTTTATTTTTTTATTGTGATTGGCAAGGGTAAATAAAGGGTTAAGTGGTTACCAGGTGGCTCATTGATAATGGAATAATGTTTAATATTTTCTAACATTTTTAAATCTTGTGGTCTAAAGTTTATTTAATTATTTAAACCTATAATTCACTCAACCTTTGTGTTGACAGTTTACTCGCATGTTTTCACAGGTACTTGAGTTTATGTGATGCTTCCGCTGTGTTTAGAAGAGTCTACATGCATTTGGGCAGATTTTTATGAAACAATTTATGAAACTTTGGCATGCATTCGGTTTTTGAATAATTATTACTTATGGGTTGTTGACAATGTTTTGTGTCAACTTTGGATTATTAATATGTTGGGTTACTTTTAAACTACATATTTTGGTATGCTTTCCTTTTTGGGAAACTTTTGAAATAAAAGAATGCAATGTCGTTTGTTAAATTCATTTAAGTTCGATCAAGCTGTGGGACCAAGTGACGGAGCCGTTAAGTGTTTTGACGGGGCCATCACAGTTGGTATCAGAGCTCTGGTTGTAGGGAACTAGGTGGTCTTAATGTGGTCAACCCGTGGTTCTTAGGGTGCATTAGAGTCTAGTCTACAGCCCGACCCTTTTGTTATAGCATTATTATGCATTTCATTTCGCATGAGTTATATCATTAGCATTTATATCTTTTGGTATGTGGTTTGCGGTTTTACTATTTGCAGATGTCGACTTCGAGAGATAACTCCGTTGCTGTTCCTGCTCCTTCGGCTGCTGCCAGACGCTGTGCTGGTCAACCAAAGATCGATGATCCTGTTCACTACTACTTTTCCACCCTTACTCATATGAACAGGGCTTACAATGAAGTGAAGCGTATTAATGCTCTTAGTGATTGTATGCGTACTTTGCCACATAACGAGATGATGGATCAGATTCGAGCTAGTATGGATTCGTTTGTTAGCTTCAAGAACAATGTTGGGTTCGAGAATCGTAAGCGTAACCGTGAAGTTGACGCTAGGTTCGAGGCTCTAGAGAGCACAGTTCGTGGTTTGAAGGCAGAGTTGGAAGAAGTGAAAGGAAAGTTGCGGAAGTATGAACCTCCTGCCGAGACTCATGCCGGCCCAGCTTATCACACCCGCTCTAAGCAGATGTGATATGATGATTCATGATTGATAATTTATTTCATAAGACTTAATGTCCTTTCATACATACATTTTTGGTTTATGTACGGCGTTTTGCCGAGGATTTTATTAAGGTTTTGTTATGGGATGTTTTTCATTATGTATGGATGGTTATTTTTATGACATCTATTATCATTATCACATTTTATTTCTGATGTTGTGACTCTTGGCATGTTATATTATGCGTAATGTAGATCATGTATGTTAGGTGCTATGTATGTTGTATGATGTTATCATAAAATATGTATGCATGTGGTGGTTATTTCTATAACAATCATAACTGTCATGTTATTACTCATAGTGGTTACTGACTATTATTTTAATGGTTAATCTTTTCGTGTTCGATCTATTCCTTTATAACACTGATATTATTCTTAGTACTAACGGTTGTGTTATTCTGTTTTGAAGATCATGCCTCCTAGAGAGTCTAACGAAGCCCGTATCCAACGTCTTGTTACCGAAGGGATAGCTGCTGCTATGGCAGCGAATGCTAATGCAAATGCTAATGCGAACAACTATCAGGTGGGATACTCCCACAAAACGTTCATGGCAAGTCGCCCACAGGAATTCAGTGGTACAGAAGGACCCATAGGACTTACCCGCTGGTTCGAGAAGATTGAGTCTATTTTCAGGGTTAGTCGAGTCCGAGAGGAAGACAAGGTTAGTTTCGCTAGCTACACTTTGAAGGATAGTGCATTGACCTGGTGGAACAACTTGGTTAACAGTTTGGGAAATGATGTGGCTTATGGTTTAACTTGGAATAATTTCAAGGAAAGAATGATCACCCGCTACCGACCTAGGGTGAGCTTAAGAAGTTAGAGGTTGAACTTAAAAACTTGAAAATGAAGGGCACCGAATTAGATGCCTACGAGCAGAGATTCTTTGAGTTGACTTTGTTGTGCCCTAATGTTTATGCCGATAAGAATCTTAAAATTGAAGCTTACATTGATGGGTTGTCCGAGAAAATTGAACATGGAGTTGAATCTAGTGAGCCCCAGACTATTGAGGCCGCGATGTCAATGGCTCATAAGTTGAATGATAAGATCTTGAGAAGAAGCAAGGCTGCTGTAACCGAACCCAGTGAAGAGGCTGTTAAGAAAGCTGATAATGGGAAGAGAAAGTGGGATAATAACCCCAATCAAAACCAGAGTCAGCAGAAAAAGCAGGATACTTCTGGTTCGAATAACCGTAGTTAGCGTGTGTGTCCACGTTGTTACAAGGCTCATGATGGTTTCTGTACCGTGGCTTGCAAGAGGTGTTCCAAACAGGGACACATTGCTAAGGATTGTACGGTGCTTCTGCCGGGTTCTACTGCTCCTACTGTAGGTGGTGATAATGGTAATAATGCTGGTAATAGAGGTGGTAATGTAATGGTAATGGAAAGTCGAATAATGGTGGTAATCTCAGAGTTTGTTACGAGTGTGGGAAGCCGGGGCATTTCCGTGATGCCTGTCCCAATAAGAAGACTACAGAGACTGCACGTGGTAGAGCGTTCAACATTAACGCTAGGGATGCTGAGGAAGATCCTAAACTTGTTACTGGTACATTCTCGGTCAACAATTTATCAGTTTATGTACTATTTGATTCAGGGGCTAATTTGAGTTTTGTGTCGAGTAAATTAAGTCCAAAAATCAAAACACCGTTAACTCCTTTAGACAATACTTATGTTGTTGAAATAGCTAATGGTAAAGTACTCACTACTAGGACTGTGCATCGTAAGTGTAACATTAGTTTAGCTGGTAGGGATTTCGAGATAGATTTGGTACCGATTGAACTTGGTAGTTTTGATGTTGTCATTGGGATGGATTGGTTATCTGCGAATCATGCTGAGATTGTGTGTTTTGATAAAGCTATTCGTATTACTAATGTGGTTGGAGAGACGATGATGGTTCTTGGAGATAAGAAATGTCGACAGTTAAATCTTATTAGCTGTTTGAAGGTTCTTAAACATCTTCGCAAGGGCTGTCATGCTATTCTAGCCCATGTTGTTGATTCCGATAAAGAAACGAAGAGTGTTGGAGATGTTCACATTGTTAGAGATTTTCCTGAGGTATTTCCCAAAGATTTACCTGGCCTTCCACCGCAACGCGTGGTAGAATTTCAAATTGATCTTGTTCCCGGTGCTGCTCCTGTAGCACGTGCTCCTTATCGTCTTGCGCCTTCTGAACTTCAAGAATTCTCAAGTCAACTCCGTGAGTTGTTGGACAAGGGTTTTATTCCTCCTAGTTCGTCCCCTTGGGGAGCTCCTGTTCTGTTTGTTAAGAAGAAGGATGGTTCTTTTCGTTTGTGCATTGATTATCGTGAGTTGAACAAGCTTACTATTAAAAACCGTTATCCCCTACCGAGAATTGATGATCTGTTCGATCGGCTTCTGGGTTCATCTGTTTATTCAAAAATCGATCTTCGTTCCGGCTATCATTAGTTGCGTGTTAAAGAATCTGATGTTTCGAAAACTGCTTTTCGCACCCGTTACAGTCACTTTGAGTTTCTTGTTATGCCGTTCGAATTGACGAATGCACCTGCTGTGTTCATGGACCTCATGAACTGTGTGTGTAGACCCTATCTGGACAAGTTCGTTATTGTGTTCATCGACGACATCCTTATTTACTCAAAGAGTGATGAAGAGCACGAAGAACATTTGAGGTTAGTGCTTGATCTGTTGAAAAAAGAAGAGTTGTACGCTAAGTTCTCTAAGTGTGCATTCTGGTTACGAGAAGTTCAATTCCTTGGACACATTGTTAGTAAACAAGGGATACAAGTTAATCCTGCTAAGATTGAGGCGATTGAAAGGTGGGAAACTCCGAAAACTCCTACCCAGATTCGTCAGTTCCTAGGATTGGCAGGTTACTATCGAAGGTTCATTCAAGATTTCTCTCGTATTGCAAAACCTCTGACTGCTTTAACGCATAAGGGGAGAAGTACGAGTGGAAGGATGAACAAGAGATTGCTTTTCAGATTTTAAAGAAGAAGTTGACTACCGCTTCGATATTGTCACTACCTGAGGGTAATGATGATTTTGTTGTTTATTGTGATGCTTCACGTCAAGGCTTTGGTTGTGTTTTGATGCAATGAAAGAAAGTTATTGCTTACGCATCACGACAGTTGAAGATTCATGAGCAGAACTATACAACTCATGATTTAGAGTTGGGGGCCGTTGTTTTTGCGCTTAAGATTTGGAGACATTATTTGTATGGGGTCAAGAGTACTGTGTACATAGATCACAAAAGTCTTCAACACATCCTCGATCAGAAACAGTTGAACATGAGACAACGAAGATGGATTGAGATGTTGAACGATTACGATTGTGAACTTTTGTATCATCCGGGTAAGGCCAATGTTGTGGCAGATGCGTTGAGTCGTAAAGAAAGGGCTGAACCTCGCAGGTTTAGAGCCTTGAATATGACAATTAGAACAAACCTCGCAAGGCAGATCCTTGAGGCACAACGAGAAGCCTTAAAGGAAGAGAATTTTGTGAAAGAGAACGTAAGAGGTATGGCTAAGAAATTTGAGATTCGAGCAGATGGTACTAGGTACTTTGCAGGAAGTCTTTGGGTTCCAAAGTTTGGCGAACTCAAACAACTTGTTTTAGATGAGGCTCATAAGTCGAGGTACTCTATTCATCCTGGTTCAGGAAAGATGTATCATGATCTTAAGGAGCTGTATTGGTTGCCAAATTTGAAAGGTGATGTGGCTACATATGTGGCTAAGTGTTTGACCTGTGCTAAGGTTAAAGCTGAACATCAAAAACCGTCTGGACTGTTGGTGCAACCTGAGATTCCAGAGTGGAAGTGGGAAGGAATTACAATGGATTTTATTACTAAGGTACCGAGAGTTGCGGGTGGCTATGACACTATTTGGGTGATTGTAGATCGACTCACTAAGTCGGCTCACTTTTTGCCGATTAGGGAAACAGATTCAATGGAGAAGCTTACTCGGTTGTACTTGAAGGAGATTGTTTCTAGGCATGGTGTTCCTGTATCCATTATTTCAGACCGAGACAGTCGATTTGTATCGAGGTTTTGGCGATCTTTGCAGGAAGCCTTGGGAACTAGGTTAGATATGAGCACCACTTATCATCCTCAAACAGATGGTCAGAGTGAAAGGACCATTCAGACGTTGGAGGATATGTTACGAGCGTGTGTTATTGATTTTGGTAATGGGTGGGATAAATATTTGCTGCTAGCTGAATTTTCTTATAACAACAGTTATCACGCAAGTATTCAAGCTGCACCGTTTGAAGCTCTGTACGGTAGGAAGTGTAGGTCTCCTATCTGTTGGAATGAGGTTGGGGATGCTCAACTCACAGGTCCAGAAATTATTCACGAGACTACCGAGAAGATTGTACAGATTAAGGACAGGTTGAGAGCCGCTAGAAGTCGGCAAAAGAGTTATGCCGATAGGGGAAGGAAAGATGTGGAATTTCAAGTTGGTGATCGGGTTATGTTAAAGGTTTCACCTTGGAAGGGTGTGATCGTAAAAGGGGAAAGCTAAGTCCTCATTTTGTTGGACCTTTTGAGATTGTTGAGAGAGTTGGACCGGCGGCTTATCGTTTGAAGTTGCCACAAGAACTCAGTGCTGTTCACGATGTTTTTCATGTATCGAATTTAAAAAAGTGTTTGGCCGAGGCCGATAAGACTATTCCTCTGGAAGAACTTCATGTTGATAAGCAACTACACTTTATTGAAGAACCTATTGAGATTATGGATCGAGAAGTTAAGACTCTTAAGCAGAGCCGAATTCCTATTGTCCGGGTTAGATGGAACGCTAGACGCGGTCCCGAGTTCACTTGGGTGCGTGAAGATCAGATGAAGCAGAAGTATCCGCATTTGTTCCCAGATGCTGAGTCAACCCCTGCACCTGCTTAAATTTCGGGACGAAATTTCCGTAACGGGAAGGTACTGTCACGACCCTACTTTTTCTGATATTCTGTACCGTTAATTATTTAACGACCGTTAACTGTTAATTGTGCTACGTCATTTCTATGACCTATATTATTATATTAATAATAATATATTAATTATTAAAAGTTATGTGAATAATTGTATTCATATTTTAATTTATACGTTTCTACGTGTCGCGGATTTCTATCCGGCGAATCTTTTCGGTTTTTAAACCAACGGTCGCGTTTTTGGGATATTTAAATCCTAATTATTTTAAATATGATATTTTAAGATCATATAATTATATATAGTATTTATATTTATTTTTCGTCGCGCGTTTGTTATCTCTCCGGATTTTTAATCGCGTAAGTGCATTTTCGCATTTCGGGATTCGTTCGGGATTTCGGGCCACAAGCAATTACACTTTTAGCAAGATTGGGCCATGGGACCCACCCCATGACCCCCCATTTGGCCGACCATAAGGGGAGGGAGTATACTCCCCATTTTTTTTATTTTCCATCTCATTTACACATTATACAATTTTAATCTAAACCTAATTACCACTTTTGCTCCCCTTCCTCCCTTCCTTCTCTTTTTGGGCGATGACCAGCACCACCAAACATCATCATCTTCATCAAATTTTCAAGCTTGGATCTAGAGATCGTTCATACAATCGGATTCCTCGTTCCGTTCTCTACGCGATTATACTAATTGTTTCTTGATTAGGGTATAAACCCTAACCTTAGAACTTTTAATTTTTATTTATGTTTATGTATTTTATGTTTATATTATTAGGATGATGATTATTAGTTGTTGTAATGTTGATTGTATGCGTAGAATTGCTCGATTGCATATTTTTCGGTTTGATATAATTGGGACAGCAGCTTTTTCCTTTGTTTCTGACTTGTTGACTGTTATAAAAGTTAAAATAAAGTATCTAGATGAGTTCCTCTCATCAAGACATTAATTTTAGACTCCGGATTCATGTCGTTTCGATTCCCGGAGCCATAGATATGATCAAAGTGGTATTTTGTTAAGATTGAATTGTGATATTGGTATGAACCAGGCTTGGTCCGACTTTGTGACCATATTTGGTGACTTTAGGGTGTGTTAGTCAGTTAGGACTGATGGTGGGATGAACTTTCATGTTCGGGTCATCTAAATCCGAGCCACGAATCACCCGTTATAGCTAAAACACGTTTTTGATTGAATTGAAGTTCCAAGTAGTGTAATGGATGTACATCACGACTTGTGGACTGTTCATGGTGTGTTCTTGAGTATACCAAAGTGTCGGGTGGTTTGATTAGGCGGAGATTTATGTAAGGCTCGCCGAAAACCGACACCAAGGGCTCAGGATACGACCCGATGAACTTTTGATTTAAAACTTATGATTAATTATTAAACTTATGATATAATTAATGGATTTCAATATCATTTAATTACTTATGATAAAAAAGTAATTATTATTATTTAAGACTTATGATATATATATTTATTATATCATTTAATTAATACTTACGATTTAAGTAACATTTTAATTAAACATATGATTAATAATACTTCATTATTAATAGAAAATACTTATGATAAGTATTAAACTTATATTATGAGATTACTATTATAAGACTTATAATAAGGATTAATTAATTATTTAATTATTATAAGGCTTAATTATTATTTAATTATAATTTAATTATTAAATACTTATGATTTAATAATTATAATTAGAAACTCATGATATGATTAATAATTCATTATTAATTAATAATACTTATGATATGATTTAAATTTTATTATTAATTAATAATACTTACATTATGACTAATATTTAATTAATTAATTAAATACTTATGTTATATAAATTATATCATTTAAATTTATATTAACTTTAATAATTCATTTTAATTTAATAAAACTTATGTTATGACATAATTAGACATATTTAACTTTAACAAACAATATAACTTACATTATTATTGTAACTTATACTTTTAAAATTTACGTTGACCATGTTTGACCAAGGTTGACTTTTGAGTTGACTTTCGGTTGACTTTGACTTTCAGTTGAGTTTTGTTGAATTTCTAATTAAGGAAACTTTCCTAACTTATAAACTTTCCTAAAATAGCAACTTTCTAAATTTGAAAACTTTCCAAAAATAGAAACTTTCCAAAATTAGAAACTTTCAAAAAATAGAAACTTTTCAAAAATAGAAACTTTCCAAAAATGAAAACCTGCTAAAAGTAGAAACTTTCTAAAAATAGAAAGTGTGTGTCCGTAAGCTGTTTCGATCAAACCGATGCATATTGAGTATTGTTCTATGTCTACTTGCAACATGTACAATAGCTATCATACTTAGACTTGACCTAAGTTAGTTATTTATATCGACCTGCTTTATTTATAGGTCGGCGTTGTGATCATTCCTGATCACTGTACTACATTTGCTGTTCGCTTAATTGTGTTGGTTACTTCATTACTATTAAGGTGAGTTATAGTCCCGTTTTTACATACTTTTCAAAGTATATTTTTGGGATGTGATTACATGCATTTTATTTCACGTTTAGACACAAGTGACAATTAAATTTAAATTATTCATTGTGAGTTGGACAAAAATATTCCCTAGTCTGGTAACTGTAATCATTGGTTTCTATCGGTGAACGCGAATCCTATGGATAGATCTATCAGGTTTGACAACCCCATTTCGAGCTAGTCGCACTAGCAATTTATAATCGGAATGTTTAGTACTTCGTATTTTGTTGTAGATACACTGTCCAGTGTATATTTTTTTTATTGTGATTGGCAAGGGTAAATAAAGGGTTAAGTGGTTACCAGGTGGCTCATTGATAATGGAATAATGTTTAATATTTTCTAACATTTTTAAATCTTGTGGTCTAAAGTTTATTCAATTATTTAAACCTATAATTCACTCAACCTTTGTGTTGACAGTTTACTCGCATGTTTTCACAGGTACTTGAGTTTATGTGATGCTTCCGCTGTGTTTAGAAGAGTCTGCATGCATTTGGGCAGATTTTTATGAAACAATTTATGAAACTTTGGTATGCATTCGGTTTTTGAATAATTATTACTTGTGGGTTGTTGACAATGTTTTGTGTCAACTTTGGATTATTAATATGTTGGGTTACTTTTAAACTACATATTTTGGTATGCTTTCCTTTTTGGGAAACTTTTGAAATAAAAGAATGCAATGTCGTTTGTTAAATTCATTTAAGTTCGATCAAGCTGTGGGACCAAGTGACGGAGCCGTTAAGTGTTTTGACGGGGCCATCACACTTTAAAGCATGTTTATTCTCAGGTACGAAAGAAATCTTCCGCTGTGCATTTGCTCATTTTAGGGATATTACTTGGAGTCATTCATGACATATTTCATAAGACGTTGCATTCAAGTCGTTGAGTTCATCAAGAATATTATTAAGTCAATTATAGCTAGATATATTATGAAATGGTATGCATGCCTGTCAACATTCGATGTAATGAAAGTTTGTCTTTTAAAAACGAATGCACTGTTTGTAAAATGTATCATGTAGAGGTCAAGTACCTCGCGATGTAACCAACTATTATGAATCGTTGTAATCGATATGGACTTCGTCCAGATGGATTAGGACGGGTCGTTAGAGAAAGAACAACTGTTGAAGAGTGGAACTCATTGGAACTTACACAACGTTCATATGCTGATAACGAAGCCATTTTAGTCCGTTGTGGGATGAGTGGCATTTGGCGTACTAGATTTGCACCAGTGCTGCACTGGAAAGGCTGTGGTAGGCATTTTATAAATATGTTATACTTGCATTATGTCATTGTAAAATGTATTCTTATATGCTCTATATTCAATGTGTTCATCTTCTACAGAAGAAGAAATGCAGGTCTTTAAAGTGTTCAAGAAGGCTAATTCCGATTCCCTTACTGTTACTGAACGACCAAAAAACTGCTGCAGAACTTGAGGCTGATAAGGCCAAAGACACTGTGTTTGAAGAACAACTTAAGAGCCCTGAACGGCCTACTTAAGGCGACAATGATGAAGCTACACAGCCTTCCTCATCTGATGTGGAAATTATTGAGGCTAATCAAAAATCGCCTACCGCAAAGAAGATTGGGAAACGCACAAAGCATGTGTGGAAACGTGCAGCTGGTAAAGCTCCCAACAAACAAAGAAAAGAAGTATGCCTACTGATTTATGTCATGTAATTATGTCTATAATGTGACGACCTGGGAATTTCCGACTAAATTTAAACTTAATCTTTATATGATTTCGACACGTTAAGCAAAGTCTGTAATGTTGAGTCTCGAAAATTTTTGAACTGTTTCATATAATTATTTGACCTTCGACTGCTCTCGACGATTCATGAACAACTAATTGTAAATATATATGTGTGTGTATATATATAAATAATAAATTGGAATTAATAACGAATATATATATATATATATATATATATATATATATATATATATATATATATATATATATATATATAAATATTAACAATCATAGATTAATATATGTATATATATAAATTACTATACTTAGTTATTTGTATAAATATTGTGAAATAAGTAAATTATAAATAATAAATAAAGAAATTTATAACATTTCCTTCCATGTAAATAAATATGTGGTAATATTAAATTATTATATTAAAATTATTAAAAATTATCATTTTAGTAATATTATTATTATTAATTATTATTATCATTAATATTATTACTAAAATTATTATTAATATTATTAGTATTATTATTACTACAAAAATTATTATAATTATTATAATACAACTTAATATAATTATCATAATTATTATTATTATTGTATTATTAGTATTTTATTATTATAATATTAATAGTATTCTTATTATTATTATTAATATGTTATAAATTATTAATTTTAGGTACTCCGTATAATAGATACAGCTGTAATATAAACGAGTTAGTTATAAATCCCTTTCACCTTTATTTTTTTCTTCTTTTTCTTCTCTGTGCTATCCTCACTCGTGATCATCTGTCGACAAAGGAATTCCCTACAAAACACCCTTCAATCAATCCTTGATTGCTACATAAATCATCACTGCACGATTCTAGTCTCTCTTACTATTCGAACATCAGACAAAAACTAGAGAAACATGTTTGATTTTCCTTTCGCAAATTGTTTCAATCGATAGTTCAATTTCAGGTGAGTTATCAAAATCTGAAACTACAGAAGTATTAGTAATGATCTATTTGAACTTTCTGCAAGTTCTTAGTCTCTAATTCCTTCGATTACTTTCGAATTTCAAAGTCAAAGATTTAAAAACATAAAGTCAACTGTTTAAACATAAATCAAATTTGAACGATTTAGGGTGTGTCAGGAATTAAGGATGATAGTCGAGTGTTCTTGATGGTATTCTGAACATGTTTCGTGTTGGGGTCCAAATCTAACAACATCTTTAACGAATTCCCAATTTTCAATTTCATCAATGGCGGTTTGAAGGTTCTTCTTTGCCTTTGATAATCTGGTTGTGTTTTAGATGTGTAAATTTCAAAAATGTTATCTATTGCAAACAACCATGTGTGACCGCCCCTTCTACTGCAGTCCTTACTTCTGTTTTTAATTCTTTTTCGTAACCATACCGAATCCCTTTTGTCACTGATACGTTATTTTTTAATTTCTTGTCCCTGCTGCTATTGAAACAGCCTATTTGAGGGTCTGCAACCCAACAAAAACCGTCATAATTATTAGTGTTATGATGCAGTCCTTACTCTTATTATTACTGTGATTCGCCGTTGCCTGCTGCTGCATTTTCTTTCTGTTTTAAAACAATAATAATGATGATGGGATACAGTGATGATTGCAGTGATATTAGATAATATGATTATGCTATGATATTGATGTTCGATCATGATATTGATGATGAAGATGAGTTTGATATTGTCATGGTTTAAATGATGATTAAGATAAGTTATGGTGATAATGATATGAGATGATGCATGATCATATACATACTTATGTATATGTATATTTTTAGTGCGGAATGCCTTTTAGAGGTGAACGCACAAGACAACTGAACCGCAGTGTGAGTGCGGAAGGATTACGCAGAACATTAAAGAGTGCGAAGGTTTCTCGCAGTATTTATGCGGAATGCCTAGTGTGCCCGCACAACTTACTTCCGCGTAGCTCCTGGACCTATAAATAGGGTGCTTGGCCTCTCATTTTAGGTTGTTAATTTTGGAAGGGTTGCCCTAGCCATATTGATTATTCTCGTGACTTTGCCCGAGATTAAATCATTAATTGGTTAAGGTAATTTACGAAGACCGGGACATGGTTGTTGATTGTTTAGCACTTAACGAAATATGACAATAAGGTCCCAAAACCATAATCGACATCCATTATACCCCCTCATTGCACTCAATCCTTGATTAACCGTAATCGGATAATCTAGGATTGATCAATTGGCGCCATCCGTGGGACCCGAATAGAATTGAAATGAGAAATTCGCGTTCATTTTAATCGAAGCTATTCAACTCATTTTTTAATTCTAATCGTGTTGTTTTCTGTCTTATATTGCAGGAATAAGTAATTTGTGCAACAGCAGTTGCAAGCAAAGTGAAAAGGCGAAGCAACAAAAGTTTTTGTAGGCTCGTTTGGTACGCTAGAGAGCACCCATGTATGTACTTGAAAATAATGTATTATATCGTAAATCATATTTGGGACCATTAATGCGGTGTGTGGGACCCGCAGAAGCTGTAACCATTGTTGAAGAGGTGCATAGTGGATCTTGTGCTCTTCACTCAGGATATAAAACTATTGCTGGCACGATAATGCGCATGGGCTATTTCTGGCCTACTCTATATCGTGATGTTGTGCAAATTGTTAAGCGGTGTAAAAGCTGTCAAAGTCATGCACCGTAGAATCGCAAACCAAGACATGATATGATTCCAATTGATTCACCGTGGCCATTTTATAAATGGGCCATCGATATTGTGGGACCCTTTCCACCAGGTGCAGGAAATGTAAAGTTCCTGATTGTAGCTATTGATTATTTCACTAAATGGGTGGAGGCAAAGGCCGTACGCACAATTACTGGAGTGCCGATGCGGAATTTTGTATGGGAATACATTGTATGTAGATTTGGTATTCCGCGGGAACTTGTAAGTGATAATGGAGCGCAGATTGCAAAAGATCCATTTTTAAGTTGGTCTGCGAAACTAAATATAATTCAAAGATTCACATCTGTGGCACATCCGCAAGCAAATGGATTGTGCGAAGTCACTAACCGCGACATTGTTAGTGGTATTAAAAAACATTTGAATGAAAAGCGGAATGGATGGGTTGATGAACTTTCAAATGTACTATGGGCTCATCGCACTACTTTCAAGAAAAGTACAGGCGAAACGCCTTTTAGCCTAGTATATGGTTCCGAACAATGATCACCGCAGAAATCTTTGTTGAAACGCGCAGAGTTGCTAATTTTGATGAAAGTACGAATGCGGAAAGCATTTGTGAAAATCTAAATTTCATTGAAGAACGCAGGCTTATGGCCGCAATACGTGAGGCAAATAATAAGCAGCAAATTGCTAGGTATTATAACAAGAAGGTGTGCGCGTTAGCCTTTGATGTTGGAGAATGGGTTTTGCGTAATAATGAAGCAAGTCGTGCTGAGAAACAAGGGAAGTTGGGACCCAATTGGGAGGGACCATACCAGATTGTGGGAATTAATGCAGCAGGCTCTTATAAACTCCAAGACATTGAAGGGCGCAACATACCTAACGCGTGGCATGCTACTTTGTTGAAATGATATTATATGTAGATAACAAAAGTATGCGAAATTTTATGTGCATTCTAGTGATTCATGTTAATGTGGGTAGCAAAAAAGTTTGCAATATTGTGTAAAATGAATAAAACTAAAGGTCTTTGTTCATCATAATGATTATATGTCTATGCGTAATTTCAAAGTACAACGTGTTTAATACAACCATAAATGAAATCAAACAAGTGATGGAGAAGACCACTTGATGCTAAATGAAAACAATTTGACGTGTATGCGAAAGGAATTCAGTTTGTTAACTTTCTCCCAAAGTATTAGATCTAGCCATACTTGGATGCTTCGCAATAAACACAAATTTTTGCCTAAGGATCGTTTCGGTGGACTTATAAGATTCATAATGTGCATAATAGCACGTGCATACAGGTTGTTTCGCATAAAGTAGTTGTTTGTTATGTGCACAATAATAAACAATGAAATTGCAAAGGACAATGCTAGTAATTATGAATGATAATCAAAGCGCTATATAAATAAAGGCAATTGCAATTGATAAATAAAATTTTATTATAAGTTCCGCGGAAGATTTAGCAAATCATATCATTAAAATTCGCTTTGAAAGCGCTTACATAATGCGAAATCCTATTCCTGGGTAGTTAAGTCTAAACTAATGATGTCTTCGACGGGAGCATCCTTGTTTTGACATATAGCTTCTACTTTTGGAATGGGATAACGTGGATTCCTTCCCTCGCTAATGCGACCATCTCTTCTGCCTCTTCAATAGGGCAGATTAATTTCTCAATATACTCCGGCATTGGCTCCGGAAGAACAGCAATCTTGCTAACCTCCTGAAGAAATTTTACTCGCTCAAGTTGTTGTAGCGCAGTCACATAAGTATCAAATTTCTGTGAAAACATCCGCAGAATCCATGATTTTTTGCCAAGTTCAGGCAAATGTTCGTGGAGTTTTACAAAGCTTGATTCTGCGGCTGCTTTTGCAGATAAGGCTGCGGATAGTTCAGTTTGGTTTTGCAAGAGTTTGTTTTTCATTGTATCATGCGTGACTTGAAGGTTGTCCATTTCAATTGCTTTTTCGGACAGTTGCTTTTTTAAATCATCCACGGAATTTTTTGTTGTTTGCAATTCCGTGGTGATGGAAGATAGTTGGGACTGTGTGATGGCATGTTTGGTTTGTTCTTTCTTCAAAACTTAAGAAAACTTCTCTTGTCGGGACATTGCATCATATGCAGATGCAATTATCATATAGAAGTTATGCGCGAAATAGTTGAATGAGTCGCTGTATGAAAGTTTGCTAAGTTCAGAGCGTAGATCGTGGGGAAGGGCAAGCTTCATATGTTGCCTTTGGTCCAGTGCGGCTTCTGGAGAGGTGCATAGATAACCCTGCAGGCCATCTATTTTGATTGACTTTATTGCGCTGGGAGGAGTGCGCCAGATGTCTTCATATTTGGATAAGTCGAAAGTTGGTGGAGAACTAGCCTGTGTAGATGGTGGTGGAGTAACGGATGTCTCTGCTGAAACACGTATCAGGAATATAAACGAAGGAAGAAATGTTAAAATGACAGAACACTATAGGTGTTATTGGAAATAAAAATTATAACATGTGATGATAAGCATTACCAATCTCAGATGCAGGTGGAACAACTGAGCTAGACCGCGTAAATCTCTTCGCGGATCCTGTAAGTGGAGAGGTAGCGGGTCGTTTAGTGGGAGTCCTTGTTGTTTGTTGAACGCTGGTGGTAGGAGATTTGTGTGCAGCCTTTGATGATGATTTTGACTCGGGGCTTTTAAGCCTCTCTGCGAGAAATGCTTTTGTGTCATCTTTCTTTTCGATTTCAGAAACCCTTATGGTGATGATGATGAGTAAATGTGAAAGTTGTTTGTGTGAATGAATCAATATAACGAAGAGAGAAAGTATGATGGAAAAAATGATAATCAACTTCTATATATATGGAGGAAAATGTAATTTCAACGGTATAATCCCTTAACGGCTATATGAGCAGATAAAAAAAACTTAGCAATACAACAATAGCCATTATGGAAAAATAATAATACTTTTATGCATCACTGTAGTGCGTGCATCTTATGCACAAAAGGACAAACTATAACTTTTTCTTTTTTAAGAGTTTATTGTCTTACTTTTTCTGCGAAAATGTAACACAATAAACTGGGGGGACTTGATCATATACATACTTATGTATATGTATATTTTTAGTGCGGAATGCCTTTTAGAGGTGAGCGCACAAGACAACTGAACCGCAGTGTGAGTGCGGAAGGATTACGCAGAACATTAAAGAGTGCGAAGGTTTCTCGCAGTATTTATGCGCAATGCCTAAAGTGCCAGCACAACTTACTTCCGCGTAGCTCCTGGACCTATAAATAGGGAGCTTGGCCTCTCATTTTAGGTTGTTGATTTTGGAAGGGTTGCCCTAGCCATATTGATTTTTCTCGTGACTTTGCCCGAGATTAAATCATTATTTGGTTAAGGTAATTTACGAAGATCGGGACATGGTTGTTGATCGTTTAGCACTTAACGAAATATGACAATAAGGTCCCAAAACCATAATTGACATCCATTATACCCCCTCATTGCACTCAATCCTTGATTAACCGTAATCGGATAATTTAGGATTGATCAATGCATAATATATGATTATTATGATTATGATTCTGATCACGTTATGTTTATGATTATGATAGGATTATGATCATGTTATGATTGTGTTATGATTATGATTAAAAAAATCATGTTATAATTATGATTATGATGTGATTATGATTATGTTATGATTATGATTATATTATGATTATGAATAAGTGGATGATAATGGATATAAAGTTGAGATGTTAAGGTACTGCTGTTATATTTTAGGTATTTCGATTTCTATTATAAAAACGAGGATGGTGAGATGCACTAGATATTGAGAAGATAAAGTATGATGATGTGTACAAACGAATCCCTTTTTGTTTCCTATATTTGTTCTCTGCCAACAATTAACCCCAACAGAGGGTGACTATGGATTTGATCTTGGGCAATATTGTGTTCTTTGGACTTTCAATTTGTGTTGGGCTGCCATTTTCTCTTAGGCCGTAATATTTACTTGTTGGGCTGTAGTTGTTTATTGATGTTGGGCCGAGATTGTGTGTTAAGAAATTAAGTGTAGTAGATAAATTAAAGAAGTAACAAGCAGTGTAGTGGTTAGGCGTGTGGTATGGTTAACGTGAGGTCGTGGGTTCAAGCCCCGTCATGGGCAATTCTTTTTAGAAATGCTTTCGAAAGGGTAAACACTTTTATATTATCACTTTTAATTATTATTATTATTATTATTATTATTATTATTATTATTATTATTATTATTATTATTATTATTATTATTATTATTATTATTATTATTATTATTTTTATTATTATTATTATTATTATTATTATTATTATTATTATGATTGTTATTAATAGTGTTTTTATGAAAAGATAACACAAGTTATTATTATTTTCATTAATATCAGTATTAGTATCATTTTATAAGTATTAGCATTATTATTATTAAGTGTTAAATAAATTGGTTATTATTATTATTATTATCACTAATAGTTATAATATTATTATTATCATTATGAATTCGATTATTAATACGAAAATAATACAAATTATCATGATTTTAGTATTAGCATCACTTTTATAACTATTAATATAATTAGTATTATTATTAAACAAAAGTATCGTTATTAACAACATCATTATTATTATTAATATTATCATTTTAATAAAGTTATTATTAATATTAGTAGTAAATCAGTAATATCAAAACTATCATTTTTTTAAACAAATAGATATTTTGTATATAAAACATATTATTTACAATTATATTAATATTTTATATATAAATCATATTAACATTACATATATAAAAACTTACATACAAGAAATTAAGTATTTTTAATATAATCCTAAATATATATAGATATCAAAATAACTATATTAATCACTTTAAATACATATACAAAATAAATATATACAACATATAATTTAAGTTATAAAAATAAAGTATATATTTTCTAAAATGGAATCTAGTATAAATCTTATATAACTACAAAATATATATAAATAATATATATTAATAAATGAAATTTTGAGATTTCAATTATATGTTTTAATATATATAATTGATATAGGTTCGTGAATCTGAGTCCAACCCTTCTTTTGTTCAATGACGTCATATGTATTTTTACTACAAAATACAGTATTGTGAGTTTTATTATTCACCTTTTAAATGCTTTTGCAATATATATTTTTGGGACTGAGAATACATGCGCTGCTTTTATAAATGTTTTACGAAATAGACACAAGTAATCAAAACTACATTATATGGTTGAATGATCGAAGCCGAATATGCCCCTTTTTGCTTGGTAACCTAAGAATTAGTAAACTAGTCTACTAATTGACGCGAATCCTAAAGATAGATCTATTGGGCCTAACAAACCTCATCCGTTGTAGTGGATGCTTTAGTACTTCGATGTTGTTTTATCATGTCCGAAGAATTTCCCGGAATGATAGGGGATATTCTTATATGCATCTTGTTAATGTCGGTTACCAGGTGTTCAATCCATATGAATGATATTTTTGTCTCTATGCATGGGACGTATATTTATGAGAACTTAAAATGAAAATCTTGTGGTCTCTTAAAATTATGAAATGATTATTTATGATAAACTAATGAACTCACCAACCTTTTGGTTGACACTTGAAAGCATGTTTATTCTCAAGTATGAAAGAAATCTTCCGCTGTGCATTTGCTCATTTTAAAGATATTACTTGGAGTCATTCATGACATATTTCAAAAGATGTTGCATTCGAGTCGTTGAGTTCATCAAGATTATTATTAAGTAAATTATAGTTGGATATATTATGAAATGGTATGCTTTCCGTCAATTTTGGATGTAATGAAAGTTTGTCTTTTAAAAACAAATGCAATGTTTGTAAAATGTATCATATAGAGGTCAAGTACCTCGCGATGTAACCAACTATTGTGAATCGTTTGTAATCGATATGGACTTCGTCCGGATGGATTAGGATGGATTGCTTCAGTTGGTATCAGAGCGGTGGTCTTAGAGACCAGGTCTTGCATTAGTGTGTCTAACTGATAGTTGTTTAGATGCATTAGTGAGTCTGGACTTCGACCGTGTCTGCATGCCAATTGTTTTGCTTATCATTTTTGTCAGAAATTACCTGCTTATCATTCTTAATCTAGACACATCTTATTGCATTGATTGCATGAATAGTGTATAGACAAAATTCATATCTTAGCATATCTGCTAATTCATATCTTAGCGTATCTGTTACTATAAAGTTTGCCTAACATATCCCGTAAATTCCTCCGTAATCTACGAAATATCTTGTTCTATATATATATATATAGATATTCTATATAATTAGAATACCATCCGATAGCTGAAAATCATTTCATACCGAAAAACCTTTTATTCGAAAGTACGAAATGGAACTCGTCACTAGTTTAAGTTCTTCGGAACTCGACAGCTATTCCGACATGGATGTTCACCTGAGCTCCAGAAGCAGCGTCACCAGAATGAACTAACCAATCAGTCATCCCCAATTCATCTGATGGGTTCGTAGTCTATTAAATCATTGGAGACAAGAAGAAGGCGATCCCTTCCATCAACTGAATTCACCTCTTGGCGAAGAACCTAAAGCACTTACCGGCAAACCTTTTCGTGATACTATTTTCTCTCTTATTTCCAGAGTATCTTGTCATGATTATATACTATCTCAGATTCTAGATCTCATTCATCCACTCATTTCGACCGACAAACATCCCGGAGTAATGGAAGAAGTCAACGAGCTTCGCGCTCGAGTAATCAATTTGGAGAATATGGTGCAAAACTTACCAGCTTCAGTAACATCACCAGCACCAACAGTACCACCAACATGAACACCGGTATCACCAATAACCCAAGTTTCAACATCACACGCCTCAACATCTCATTCTGTACCTCAAGTATAATCATCGTTCTACATGAAGTTCTACAACATTTATCTTCGTTCGACATGGCGATTATGTAATCTCTAATGTTTTAGAGATTATATATTCTTGTTCTAACGGTAAATCAAATGAGTTTAATATCATATTAACTCATTAAATTCATGATTACATCTGAAGAAAATATATATGTAAGTATATTTTCATAAAGATTGTAATTAAAAATTCTTTTGTACAAACTGTTAATGGTGAAAATATTTTAACGGGTAGGTAATAGCCGAGGAATATTCAGATTTCACATTAATACGTTACACTGTACATTCTTCGAAGCTGATTCAACAGTAGTTTACCATCCTACTTACATCCATCGATATACAAATCCTTTTACCACAGAATAACCATTTTCATCCAATTTCATATTTAGATTTTGATTTATCAGAATCCAACAAGTGGCATAATGAAGAAAATATTGGACAAAATAAAATTTGTTAGAAACAAACAAATTAACTATGAGAAATTTTGTTAAGAATCCACGCAAACTGTTCCTAGCTAATTGTTCCTAGCTAACTGATTACATTTTATTTATCGCAATTTACATTCTCGCAATTTTATTTATCGTCATTTAATTTCTGTTATTTACTTTACGCACTTTATTTATCGTCATTTAATTTCTGTTATTTATTTTTACGCACTTTAAGTATCGGGACACGTATACAAGGTTTTGACATATCATATCGAATATATATATATATATATATATATATATATATATATATATATATATATATATATATATATATATATATATATATATATTATTTGGAATAACCATAGATACTCTATATGCTGTAATGATCGAGTTCGCTATACAGGGTTGAGGTTGATTCTATAATAATATACATACTTTGAGTTGTGATCGAGTCTGAGATATGTACACGGTTCACGATACGTATTAATTATTTCGAATATTATATATTAAACTATATATGAATTATTGGACTGTTAACTGTGGACTATCGACTGTGGACTAATAACATTGAACAATTAAAATGAATTAAAATATTAATTATAACATATGAAACTAAATAATTCTTCAAGTTTGAAACTTGATTTCATCTTAAACCTCATTTGTATTTTGACGATTACAATCTGCGTTCAAACCTTTCATCATTCTTGAAAACACCTCAATCTAGAGGAATGAACCAACCACTCTTCATCTACAATAGAAAAGATTGATGCATATAGTTATACACCTGTAAACACTCGGAACCTGGATAAATGCTTAACACGTATCTGTGCTAGCTCCTTTGGCATTTATTACCAAAAACAACTTTTCAATTCCTTTTTCAAAGTAGCAAATTTTGTCACAGCTCTAGCAAGTCAGCTTCGACTTTTCATTCGGATTAGCCTTATTATAACCGTGATATATAAGTTACCCTTTTCGTCATCGTTGCCGGAGAACCATTTATATCCCACCACGTTAGCAGTAAACTTACCAGCAACTTCATAACTCTTTGAATTTCCGAGAAATCATTATATTCATTGAAACCCTGTCATATACTCATCCACACCTTATAATGAGAATTGCTATACTAATTACCGAGAATTAGCACTCAATATTTTAAAATCTCGCAGCATGTCTACATCAACAGTTATATGTATACATATAACCTTTATCTCTTGAATTTACAATCTTCAACTCTGAAATTCTGAAAAGCATCCAGTATGCGAATTAATGCTCTGAATTTTGAGAAGTTGAATGAAGCAACAAAAACTGTAAATGACCTCAACAGCCAAAAGTTGATGATAAAGAATTGTATGTTGGCAAAGCTCAGAAAAAGTTTAAAACTGAAAAACTTATTGAGCAAACGACGAAGGAGTCTCTGAACAAATCACAAGGACTAAACTTGTACATTAAGAATTCTGATGATTCTGTTTCTGATGAAATCTTTAGCGAATACCTTGCTTCTGACTTCAAACTCTTGCGAACAAATTTTCTTCACCATCCTTTGATATTAGAAATTCCAAGATATCATCGTATCTTTCATTATAAATATCTTTCATATTTCTGAAGATATTGTCATAACTATTCTTATCTGAAATCATTAATCTCTTCGTGTTATCAGTGTTACATCATAAAGAAACTGTTAGTTTCTATATTCTGTAAACTTTTGAGCTTAAAATATGAATGTGATTGAAGTAATGTTGGGAACTGATGCATGAGTTACTATAATATAATGACACTTGATCAACGTGATTATATTACAGTAAGTCATGCTGAATTTCTAATGGCTCGTGATGATTCACAGATCATAACGTCATCACATGCCATGTTACATAACTCTTTCATTTCGCTTAACTTTTGAATATATCAAGAAAGTATATTCTTGATAGTTCTATTCTAAGTGATTCTGGAAATTTGACATGTCAAATCGTGCTATTTCGTTATTTCTTGTTTAGAACATTAAATTCATTTGAAATTCCATACTTACGAATTCCGTACCATTACTCGCTTTACTAGAGGTTGAGAAGAGAATAAAAAGGCAAAGAGCTCCAAAATATAAGGGAAAAAAAATAAAGCCCAATAACAACACGGAGGTTACAAACCATGGGTATTAATAAGAATAGCAATATAAAGACACGGTAGAATTAAGAATAATATCACCCCAAGGTAATAATAGAAGTAAATAGATTTTTATGGTGGAAGATTGAAAATATGGATGACAGAAGTTATAATTAGAAAAATATCAGCGAATAGAACTGGATTAAGCATTTTCGCAATCTTTTGAAATTGGGAATTGAGTATACAAGGGGTGATAATAATGGAACGGAAGAACTTAATTTATAATGGAAAAATCAGACAGAGTAATCGAGACAGATCACCGTATTTATTTATAGAGATCTTAATTTCCTTATTCGCCGAAGAATCAAATCCTTTTGATTTCGAAGGTTTTCTTTAAATCCCTAGAATTTCGAAATTCAACAAAGACAACGTCAAAAGTTAAGACACACTTTATTTTATAAATTCAACCATGACTACGACAAAAGTAAAGACGAATATCTATTACCTTATCTCAATCTTTTATGATAGCCTCACACGTACGCTTCGATTAATCGAATTGTTTTATCCTTAATATTCAATGGCGATAGAACTCTATTTATCAACTCATACTCGTCATGAAAACATTTTTATGATTAACCATGACGACCTTACTCAAATTTCGGGACAAAATTTATTTAACGGGTAGGTACTGTGACGACCCGGGAATTTCCGACCAAATTTAAACTTAATCTTTATATGATTTCGACACGTTAAGCAAAGTCTGTAATGTTGAGTGTCAAAAATTTTTGAACTGTTTCATATAATCAATTGACCTTCGACTGCTCTCGACGATTCACAAACAACTAATTGTAAATAATTATGTGTGTATATATATATAAATAATAAATTGGAATTAATAACAAATATGTATATGTATATATATATATATATATATATATATATATTAACAATCGTAGATTAATATATGTATATATATATATAAATTACTATACTTAGTTATTTGTATAAATATTGTGAAATAAGTAAATTATAAATAATAAATAAAGAAATTTATAAAATTTCCTTCCATGTAAATAAATATGTGGTAATATTAAATTATTATATTAAAATTATAAAAAATTATCATTTTAGTAATATTATTATTATTAATTATTATTATCATTAATATTATTACTAAAATTATTATTAATATTATTAGTATTATTATTACTACAAAAATTATTATAATTATTATAATACAACTTATTATAATTATCATTATTATTATTATTATTATTGTATTATTAGTATTTTATTATTATAATATTAATAGTATTATTATTATTATTATTATTATTATATTATAAATTATTAATTTTAGGTACTCCGTATAATAGATACAGCTGTAATATAAACGCGTTAGTTATAAATCCTTTTCACCTTTATTTTTTTCTTCTTTTTCTTGTCTGTGCTATCCTCGCTCGTGATCATCGGTCGACAAAGGATTTCCCTACAAAACACCCTTCAATCAATCCTTGATTGCTACATAAATCATCACTGCACGATTCTAGTCTCTCTTAATATTCGAACATCAGACAAAAACTAGAGAAACAGGTTCGATTTTCCTTTCGCAAATTGTTTCAATTGATAGTTCAATTTCAGGTGAGTTATCAAAATCTGAAACTGCAGAAGTATTAGTAATGATCTATTTAAAAACATAAAGTCAACTGTTTGAACATAAATCAAATTCGAACGATTTAGGGTGTGTCAGGAATTAAGGATGATCGTCGAGTGTTCTTGATGGTATTCTGAACATGTTTCGTGTTAGGGTCCAAATCTAACAACATCTTTAATGAATTCCCAATTTTCCAGTTCATCAATGGCGGTTTGAAGGTTCTTCTTTGCCTTTGATAATCTGGTTGTGTTTTAGATGTGTAAATTTCAAAAATGTTATCTATTGCAAACAACCATGTGTGACCGCCCCTTCTGCTGCAGTCCTTACTTCTGTTTCTAATTCTTTTTCGTAACCATACCGAATCCCTTTTGTCACTGATACGTTATTGTTTAATTTCTTGTCAGTGCTGCTATTGAAACAGCCTATTTGAGGGTCTGCAACCTAACAAAAATCGTCATAATTATTAGTGTTATGCTGCAGTCCTTACTCCTATTATTACTGTGATTCGTCGTTGTCTACTGCTGCATTTTGTTTCTGTTTTAAAACAATAATAATGATGATGGGATACAGTGACGATTGCAGTGATATTAGATAATATGATTATGTTATGATATTGATGTTTGATCATGATATTGATGATGAGGATGAGTGTGATATTGTCATGGTTTAGATGATGATTAAGATAAGTTATGGTGATAATGATATGAGATGATGCATAATATATGATTATTATGATTATGATTATGATTCTGATCATGTTATGTTTATGATTATGATAGGATTATGATCATGTTATGATTGTGTTATGATTATGATTAAAAAAAATCATGTTATAATTATGATTATGATGTGATTATGATTATGTTATGATTATGATTATATTATGATTATGAATAACTGGATGATAATGGATATAAAGTTGAGATGTTAAGGTACTGCTGTTATATTTTAGGTATTTCGATTTCTATTATAAAAACGAGGATGGTGAGATGCACTAGATATTGAGAAGATAAGGTATGATGATGTGTACAAATGAATCCCTTTTTGTTTCTTATATTTTTTCTCTGCCAACAATTAACCCCAACAGAGGGTGACTATGGATTTGATCTTGGGCAATATTGTGTTCTTTGGACTTTCAATTTGTGTTGGGCTGCCATTTTCTCTTAGGCCGTAATATTTACTTGTTGGGCTGTGGTTGTTTATTGCTGTTGGGCCGAGATTGTGTGTTAAGAAATTAAGTGTAGTAGATAAATTAAAGAAGTAACAAGCAGTGTAGTGGTTAGGCGTGTGGTATGGTTAACGTGAGGTCGTGGGTTCAAGCCCCGTCATGGGCAATTCTTTTTAGAAAGGCTTTCGAAAGGGTATACACTTTTATATTATCACTTATTATTATTATTATTATTATTATTATTATTATTATTATTATTATTATTATTATTATTATTATTATTATTATTATTATTATTATTATGATTGTTATTAATAGTGTTTTTATGAAAAGATAACACAAGTTATTATTATTTTCATTAATATTAGTATTAGTATCATTTTATAAGTATTAGCATTATTATTATTAAGTGTTAAATAAATTGGTTATTATTATTATTATTATCACTAATAGTTGTATTATTATTATTATCATTATGAATAGGATTATTAATACGAACATAATACAAATTATCATTATTTTAGTATTAGCATCACTTTTATAACTATTAATATAATTAGTATTATTATTAAACAAAAGTATCGTTATTAACAATATCATTATTATTATTATTAATATTATCATTTTAATAAAGTTATTATTAATATTAGTAGTAAATCAGTAATATCAAAACTATCATTTTTTAAACAAATAGATATTTTGTATATAAAACATATTATTTACATATATATTAATATTTTATATATAAATCATATTAACATTACATATATAAAAACTTACATACAACAAATTAAGTATTTTTAATATAATACTAAATATATATTGATATCAAAATAACTATATTAATCACTTTAAATACATATACAAAATAAATATATACAACATATAATTTAAGATATAAAAATAAAGTATATATTTTCTAAAATGTAATCTAGTATAAATCTTATATAACTACAAAATATATATAAATAATATATATTAATAAATGAAATTTTGAAATTTCAATTATATGTTTTAATATATATAATTGATATAGGTTCGTGAATCCGAGGCCAACCCTTCTTTTGTTCAATGACGTCATATGTATTTTTACTACAAAATATAGTATTGTGAGTTTCATTATTCCCTTATTAAATGCTTTTGCAATATATATTTTTGGGACTGAGAATACATGCGCTGCTTTTATAAATGTTTTACGAAATAGACACAAGTAATCGAAACTACATTATATGGTTGAATGATCGAAGCCGAATATGCCCCTTTTTGCTTGGTAACCTAAGAATTAGTAAACCAGTCTACTAATTGACGCGAATCCTAAAGATAGATCTATTGGGCCTAACAAACCCCATCCGTTGTAGCGGATGCTTTAGTACTTCGATGTTGTTTTATCATGTCCGAAGGATTTCCCGGAACGATAGGGGATATTCTTATATGCATCTTGTTAATGTCGGTTACCAGGTGTTCAATCCATATGAATGATATTTTTGTCTCTATGCATGGGACGTATATTTATGAGAACTGAAAATGAAAATCTTGTGGTCTATTAAAATTATGAAATGATTATTTATGATAAACTAATGAACTCACCAACCTTTTAGTTGACACTTGAAAGCATGTTTATTCTCAGGTATGAAAGAAATCTTCCGCTGTGCATTTGCTCATTTCAAAGATATTACTTGGAGTCATTCATGACATATTTCAAAAGACGTTGCATTCGAGTCGTTGAGTTCATCAAGATTATTATTAAGTCAATTATAGTTGGATATATTACGAAATGGTATGCATGCCGTCAACTTTCGATGTAATGAAAGTTTGTCTTTTAAAAACGAATGCAATGTTTGTAAAATGTATCATATAGAGGTCAAGTACCTCGCGATGTAACCAACTATTGTGAATCATTTGTAATCGATATGGACTTCGTCCGGATGGATTAGGACGGGTCGCTTCATATAATATTTGCTAATGCTAATCTGTAAATTTATTTATCTATGATTCAGAACTGGTTTTGCCAGCAGAAGATGATGAAACCACTGCTAGTGGTAAGAATGATGACAAAGCTGCTGATGTTGAAGATGATGATGAAGAAGAGGAGGAAGAAGAAACACATGAGGATAACACATTTGAAACTCCTTTTTTCACTAACCCATTAACTTCTACATGAATAGGTACAACACAATCTTCTTCATCCTCTCAACCGCCTTCCATTGTCCCTCTGGCTCACTTAAGAAGCTTTGTGGAAGATCCTATTAACAAATCCAACAGCTTTGTTAATTTTCTGAAGGTACATGTCACCAATTAATTTATGAAAATCCATTTGTATTGTCCATATTGTTTGTAGTTTTTTGAATGTGTGCTCATTTTTGTAGGGAAATATGATTGCTGATCTTTCTTCATCTTTAACTGCAATAACCCTTAAACAAAGTTGCCAATCGACTGATGTATCGCTGGTACTTCTGAATCACCATGTTCTCCATGGTCTGAAAATGCAAGAGGCTCAATCAACTCTTGTTGACAATGCTGTCCAGAATGCCAGCAAGCTGAAAAGGATGGAGATTGATTTGAAAGATGCCAATCTGAAATGGAAAACAGCAGTTGATATGGCAAAAAAGAAGGAGGAGACACGTCAGTTGGTTGAGAAAAAGTATGATGCTGAGAGGGCTAAAAAAGAGAAGGTAATGGAGGAAAAAGATAAATTGTTGAAGGAAGTGGAAGAGTTGAAAAAGATGGTTGAACAAGAAAAATGTCGTGCTGATGAAAAAACTGTTGCTGCTTCTACTTCAGAGAAGAAATTTATTGATTTAAAGAATGGTATTATTTATTGATTTAAAGAATGGTATTCCTGCTCTTGTGCAGAGGGTGTCAAGTTCTGGGCTTGTTGGCTAAACTTTTCACAAATATTTGTTGGCTGCAGTTGAGAAGGATCTCTCTGATGCTACAGAAGAAATTTTGAGTGCTTTGCCTGTTAAACCTGATCCTTTACCCGCCACCATTTCAAAATATATCAGACATGATGCTGAGGTTAAGTTACAGGCTGCAATAAATGAAGTTACCTCCCTGAAAATTGTATCTGTGGAGGATATTTGTGGTAGAAAAGATGCATCTGTGAAGGACATTTTAGATGTGCCGATTTGAAAATACAACTAATCTGTAATAATAATATGTAACATCTTTATGCTGATATTATGTATATATATTCTGTCCTTATGTTTAATATTGGCATTTTTTGTTGCTTTCCATGATTAACATATCACTGCTATATGTGCTTGACCATTGCAAGCTCTCAGAAAGCTTAGATTTCATATATCACATCATATAAAATGATTTTTTCCTTAAACTAATTTTTGATTTTTGCCTTGAACTGATTTTTGATGTTGTATATGAATTGAACTGTCATCCGTCATCCGTTATCCGTAATGCATCATTACAGGATTCCTCTTTATGAATCAGAGGTGTACTGCTACCTAAATGGTGTTATGTATACAGGTTATTAAAATTGTATATCTGTTTTTTATCTTCATTCAGCAAAACATGTATAACTTTATTGTTGTTGTGTAATGAATATATCAAACAATTTATCCGTTCTCCGTTCTGTATTAGATCATTTGTGTTATAAATAAATATCGAGAAGTCTCAAACAACTTCTGAAGTAAGATATGAATGAATCATAATGTTGTTATGCTATTTATATGTTATAAAAATTGATAAATCTGTTGGAGAATTTTCTGTTTATAGAATTATTGGTGTTCCGTTTAGCGTGTTGCGCTCAGGTGTTGTGCGGCTTACAAAATACACTTGTATTTAATTTTTTCTATTTTCAAGATATAAATGGATTTATGCCGTTGTAGTAAACCATTCTGTATGTCATGACATTATTAGATATTTATTTTTGCCTCGGTGCCCTCTAGCGAGGTAAACACTTTACGCTAGCCAATCCCTTGTGTCTAGAATGTTGACACAAAATCTTCTACCTTTGGGGGCATAAAAATGCCTTGCCTTATGTGGGTAGGTATGAATGCTATGCTTTACATTCGTAACGCATAAACGCTTTGCATGAGAAAAATTAAAATTTTATTGATATTCTGTTACCGCACATACAACATTTTGTGCAACATCTTCATATGGGGTGATCAATCCCAATTAGAAAGCTACAAAAAGTGTACTGTGCTTTGTCTGAACTGATGAAAAATAAAAACATGATAAATAAACTGCTCTGCATGGTTCATGTTATTAAACTGTTTTCCATGCAGCGTTTTGCGTTCTGGATTTTAATGTCCCCACATTTTGGGTGTTTTTGAAATACCCGTTCACATCATTTCTGCCAAACAACTGCCTCGACAATTCTCCTCTAACAAAATTTCCCTGAGCTTCATAAACAACTGATCTTTCCCTAGCTGGACCCACATATTCAGAGCTTATCACTGCCACACCATTTGGTGTTGGGAAACGTAATTCTGCATGCGGTGCAGAAGTAATTGCTCCAAATTTGCGAAGAGTCCGCCTACCAAACAATGCATTGAATCTTGATCTGTCATCAAGAACTATAAAATCCACAATTTCTATTCGAACCAAAGGATGTGTTCCCAATGTTACATCCCGTTTCACCTTACCAACTGCCTTCGTTGATTCTCCCGTGATGCCAGCAATTTTCAAATTCATGTAGCGAAGCCTATCCTTCACGCTGAATGGATAATCTCTAAAACAATGCAAAATAAGAGATCTGCTTCACTACCTGTATCAGTATAAATTCTGGTGATGCTTCTTTTTGCAATGACAGCTGAAATGACCACAGGCTCCTCTAATAAATGCCAATTTGGAATGGTATGAAATATGATTGGAGCATACACCCACTGTTCCGTCCTACGCTCTCCGTCTTCATCATTTTCATCCACCGTATTCCATATAACCTTAATGTGCATTTCAGGGGTTTGATCCCTTTCATCATTTCTTTCTTCCCTTCTGTTCCAATCACGCCATCCACCGTGACGCATTTTGCCTTGCCAAGCGAAACATTTGTTTGGATCATTTTGTCTGTACTTTTTCCCTGGTAAAAGATGATTTAACTCTCCACCCTTGATCTTTGTAATGATCTCTCTCATCAACGACTTACAATTATCAGTGTCATGTCCATATTCTTCATGGAAGTCACACCACTTATCACTCTGTGGTCCCTGACGCTATTCCATTGGTGGTGGAGGGTGAAAGGTTTCCTTAACAGGTTCTGTGAACATGATTTCTTTTCGAGTTTTAGTTAAAGCCATCATAAGTGGATGCCTGTCTAATGGATTTCGATGGTGATAATTATCATTTGGATGATTATTCCCCCTCTAACCGTGTTGCTGTTTCTGGTAATTGTTGTCATAACCACGTTGTCTCTGATAGTTGTCATTCCTGTTCCATTCTTCGCCTTACTGCCTAAAGTTTTTTTGATAATTATCCACTCTTGGATATCCCATTTCTCCTGCTCTTAAGTGTTTCTGAGCAATAACCAATGCCTGATGCAATGTTTTTGGAACATCATAACGCAAAGCATAAATTAATTGGGCAAAACATCGCTGATCAAGACAAAATATAAACCCTAAAACAAGCTGAGACTCTGGTATGTCTGGTATTTTTTGACACTCAATGGTATAACGCTTCATGAAATCACTCAGTGATTCATTTTGGTGCATTGTTATCTCATGTGCATCAAGATGTGATAACGTGCAGCTTCTCAAACTTTGATATTGCATCACAAACTTTGCCCTCAAATCAAGGAAACTGGTAATACTCCTTGGTGGCAAACTAGCAAACCACTCCCTTGCCATTTTTGGCAGTACCATTGGAAACATATGGCACGCAGTTTTATCATCCCAATGCTGTAACCTCATAACACCTTCAAACATGGTGAGAAAGTCTTATGGATCTCTTGTGCCATCATAAACACCGATAGATGGAATTCCCAAATTTCTTGGCAATGGATAATCTTCAATTCTAGGGATAAAACACTGTGTTGACTCTGCCATTGCTGGTGGTTTAAAAGCTTCATCTCCAGTAATCAAAGCAAACAAATTATCCACAGCCGTTGCACGGATGGCTGGTTGTGCTAATTTCTGCTTATATCGTGATGGTGTCATTTTAGTAAAATTTCCATCCAGTAACTTTCCTGCCATTTCTTTAGTCATAAAGAACTGCTCATCTTCTTCTCCAAAATTCCAATCATCTTCCACAAAACCTTCATCACTATGTTGATTCTCAGTATCATCAACCAAAGTATTCAACTAATTGAATAGCTTGAACAATTGTGATTTGGAAATTGATTTTCCTTTGCTGTTGTGCTTAACATTCACATCAGATGTCTTCTTAAAAGAAACATTATGTGTTCCTCACCTGGCTTTCCACATTCCCCCACTAGAACTTCCCATCAATGGTTTCCTCAATCGTGGTATGGTTTCCTGAACTTGATCGTTTGCTGTATCAGTGTGCAAATGATCTTCTTCCTTATTCGAAGTCTCTTCAAGAGTTAACTGATCCACTGGTACATTTTCAATGATGTTTTCATCAACTGGTTCAAGTGCTGCTTTTGATGAGGTTGTTTCGGTTTCCTTCGTTGTGACACCGCTAATTTTTTTTTATACATACGTGGCGGAAGCATAATATTACTTAATTACGATATCCACATTAACTATTGATAATACAACCCGTGTCACGTGTCATTACCAAATACTTGTTTATATGGAGAAGACGTATTTACAATACATTTACAAAGTATCACTGTTTAAATAAAACAAGACAACATCAGAGTTGACTCCTGTCAAACATAACATCACCATGCCCGTCTTCTCCCAAAAAGCACAATCTACAAAAGCTATCAACCTGCAGGGAGGAGATGGAGGGGAATTAGCACGAAGCTAAGTGAGTATGACTAACTACAGGCCATAGCATACACAAGTGTTATACTAATCATGTCACAATAGTCTAACACACAAACATCACCCAAGTGCCGTCTACAGAGACTCTGGTGGCTCTGCCAAACCATTAACCACCAGCAGATCGGACTGGGGCTTACCAGAAGTTCCTCCACCACCGTATGTATATACATAATTCACACGCGACGAACGCGTCATTCACATATATATACACCACAGCTGTCTAGGCTACCACAGAGGAACCCAACCCGCAGGTTGATCTCTCCTACCGAGGCTACCACACAATAGGGACGCACCGGGCTCCAGCAGATAAGCATCAACTAACATGCAGTCATCACAAGAACTAACTAACCACAACAATCAGTATATCTAACAAGCATGGCAATCATAATATAACATGCTTCTATATACTATATTCTTCAGTTAGTCCCACTCACCAAATACCGGCAAACGATAAGGTGTTCAGCTATCTAATCACTGAACCTTCTCTTTCTCCTTTTCTCCTGAGAAATACATATACACGAGTTAGTTTATGTCCATAAACACCAAATAACACAATACAGAAAATTTGTCAGAAAACTGTCCGCTAAAAATTTTCTCCTTAACACTTGTACACTTTCAAAATTTACATCATAAACATCAAAATACAAACGGGCAGCATAACGGCTAAAAATCAACACTTTGGTAAAATATTCTGCCCTGGACACTCAGTCGGTCGACTGACTCTTACAGTCGGTCGACTGTCGACACAGTCGGTCGACTGACTCTTACAGTCGGTCGACTGTCGACACAATCGGTCGACTGACCTTCCTGGTCGGTCGACTTATTTGGTATTTCCACAATCGGCCGAAAGTCAAACTCAATCGGTCAGTTCACTCGCCAGTCGGTCGGTTGTCTGTCAATCGGTCGGTTTAACCCTAGGTCGGTCGACTGTCAACCGACAGTTGGCCGACTGTGTTCATCTTCATCAGAAACTGAACAAAGGCTACGGACTTCACGATGAAATCCTCAAATCTCGATATAGAGCTCGTTTTAAACACCAAAATCGACCACAACTTGTTCACTACTTGTTATAGACTCAATAAACGATCAAACACAATTCTAGCACCAATTTGAGCTCAAGATCAACAATGGGGAATTAGGGTTTGGTAGTAGGTGGAAGGGAAGGCACGGGAGTGTTTGGGAAGAATCTGGAAAAATGCAAGAGAGAGAGACAGCACTAGTTACTTAATTTATGTTAATTTCCCACACAATGCAACACACGGGTATTTATCAGTTATCTGATATCTTTCGTACATCATTTGGCAACCCAAACGGAGTCCAAATTAAATAAAAAAAACCTGTTCTGTGACCCTTGTCACGAACTGGTCCTAACCACATCATTATTTAATAATAAATATTAAATAAAAATAAAAGCATATAATAACACATTACTAACTTAAGGGCAAAATAGTAATCTTACAACTAGGCCCGATTGTGGACGTTACAAATCTACCCCCCTTAAGAAGATTTCGTCCTCGAAATCTGGTCAAGGTCAAACAAATGGGGATAGCGCGCCCTCATTAACTTCTCGGTTTCCCACGTCAAGTTAGAACCTAAACTGTGCCGCCATTCCACTAACACCATAGGAATCTGTTTCTTTCTTAGCTTTATGACTTTCTTGTCCACTATTCTAACCGGCTCTTCTACTAGTTTCTTAGTCAAGTCGACTTTCAAATCCTTCAATGGAAGAATCTGACTTTCATCGTCTACTTTACACTTTCTTAAATAACAAACATTTAACATGTTGTGTATTCCTGCTAACTCTGATGGAAGATCTAAAACAACAATCTGATCATTCAAAATTTCTTTGATCGGAAATGGTCCAATAAATCTCGGTGCTAGTTTACCACGCTTACCAAATCTGATCACCCCTTTCCACGGTGAAACTTTCAAATATACACGATCACCTACATTAAATATCACCGGATGTCTGCGCGGATCAGCATACATCTTTTGTCTATCTCTAGCTGCTTTTAACTTTTCACGTGCAATTTCGACCTTTTCTGCGATTATCTGAACAATTTTGGGACCTGCAAATTGTTTCTCACCTGCTTCTAACCAACATGTAGGAGTTCTGCATTTTCGACCATACAACATTTCATACGGTGGCATTCCGATACTTGAATGATATGAATTGTTGTAAGCAAACTCTATCAGTGGAAGATGCGAATCCCAAGAACCACCATATTCTAAGACACATGCTCTCAACATGTCTTCTAACGTTTGAATTGTTCGTTCACTCTGACCGTCTGTTTGTGGATGATATGCTGTACTTAAATTCACACGCGTACCCAGATTCTGTTGTAAACTGTTCCAGAAGTTCGATACAAACCTAGTATCTCTATCGGAAACTATTAACAACGGTATACCATGTCGACTAACGATCTCTTTCAAGTACAATTCTGCCAAATCACTTAACGAAACTGTTTCACGAGTAGCTAAAAAGTGAGCACTCTTCGTTAAATGATCCACAATCACCCAGATCATGTCGTGTCCCTTCTGGGTTCGGGGTAACTTGGTTACAAAATCTATCGTTATATGATCCCATTTCCACTGAGGAATTTCTAACTGTCTTAGAGATCCATACGGTTTCTGATTTTCTGCCTTAACTTGTGCACAAATATGACATTTTTCGACAAAATTCGCAACATCTGTCTTCATTGTCGGCCACCAATACAATGTTTTCAAGTCTCTATACATCTTTGTACTACCTGGATGCACTGATAATCTCGATTTATGCGCTTCAGTAAGGATTAAATCCCTCAAATCTCCAAGCATAGGCACCGAAATTCGATCTTTATAGGTCTTTAATCCTCTAGAATCATTGCATAGGTCAAATTTTCTTTTAGTCATTTGTTCAGTCTTTAGTTTTCGCCATTCAAAGCTACTAACTGAATAGTTTTCAATCGATCAATCAAGTTTGAAACTATTTCAATTCTCATAAATCTAACATTTTCGATGGTTTTCTTGCGACTCAGAGCATCTGCGACCACATTTGCTTTACCCGGATGGTACTTAATCTCACAATCGTAGTCTTTAATCAATTCTAAACATCGACGTTGACGCATATTTAATTCTTTCTGCGAAAAGATATATTAAGGACTCTTATAATCTGTATAGATTTCACAATGTGTACCATACAAATAATGTCTCCAAAGCTTCAAAGCAAACACAACTACAGTTAACTCTAAATCGTGAGTAGGGTAGTTTCGTTCATGATTCTTCAACTGTCGTGAAGCATACGCTATAACTTTATTTCTCTGCATCAAAACGCAACCCAGACCTGCACATGACGCATCGCAGTAGACCACAAAATCTTCTGTTCCCTCTGGTAAAGCTAAAACCGGCGCTTGACATAACAACTGTTTGAGAGTCTGAAAAGCCTTTTCTTGTTCATTAGTCCATCGAAAGGCTACATCTTTTCTAGTTAACTTATTCAACGGACCTGCTATTTTAGAGAAGTCTTTGATAAATCGGCGGTAATAACCTGCTAAACCCAGAAAACTCTTAATTTCTGTCAGCGTTTTCGGTGAGTTCCAATTCATTACGGCCTCTATCTTAGACTGATCTACTTTAATACCCTGCTCACAAATCACATGACCCAGAAACTGTACTTCCCGCAGCTAAAATTCACACTTTGAGAACTTAGCATACAACTGTTGATGTTTCAGAAGTTCTAACACCAACCTCAGATGCATAGCATGATCCTTTTCAGTTTTCAAATATATTAAAATATCATCTATAAAAACAATTACAAACTCGTCTAGATACTGACGACACACCCTGTTCATTAAATCCATAAACACCGCTGGCGCGTTTGTTAACCCAAATGGCATAACTAGAAACTCATAATGCCCATATCTAGTTCTAAATGCTATTTTCGGTATATCGTTCTCTGCAACACGTACCTGATGATACCCTGAACGCAAATCAATCTTTGAAAAGTAAGAAGCACCCTGTAACTGATCAAATAAATCATCTATTCTTGGTAACGGATACTTATTCTTGATTGTTCTCTTATTCAAATCGCGGTAATCTATACACATACGAAGCGACCCATCTTTCTTTTTCACAAACAAAACAGGAGCACCCCACGGTGAAGAACTTGGTCGGATAAACCCCTTATCTAACAGTTCCTGAATTTGAGACATCATCTCTCGGATTTCTGACGGAGCTAATCTGTAAGGAGCTTTTGCAACTGGCGTAGCACCTGGAACTAAATCAATTTTATACTCTACTTCACGTTCTGGAGGTAACCCTGGTAAATCATCTGGAAATACTTCGGGAAATTCTGACACAACGGGAATATCGGTCACCTGCATCTTCTCTTTCTTAACATCAATCACGTAGGCTAAGAATGAATCACACCCTTTCGTTATTGCCTTCTGAGCTTTCATTAGGGAAACCATAGGGAAGTTAAATCCACTGCGCTCTCCCCTAGCTATCACTCGGGATCCATCGGCAAAAACAGAAATAAATCATCTTCTTATCACACTTAATATTAGCCCTATTAGCTCTTAACCAATTCATACCTATGACTACATCAAAGCTATGTATAGGCATTAACAAACAGATTAAAGGGAAGGAATGGCCGTCAATTTCGATGATAATTCCAGACACAGATGATGGGCATGGAACCATTTTACCATCAGCTACGTCTATTCCCAAAGGCTCATCTAACATCCTAACAGGTAACTTCAACTTATCAAAGAAGCCTAAGGACATAAAAGAACGATTCGCTCCTGAATTAAACAACACACGAGCTGGAAAGGAATTAACCAAGAACATACCGGTAATGACGTCATCAATAGCAGTTGCAGCATCTACCGTCATCTGAAACGCCCTTGCCTCTGCTGTTGGAGGATTCTTTCTCTTCTGCCCGACGGTAGAAGCAGAAGATCCCCCAGAAGTTGCTGACCTCGCCCCTGACCCTGCCCCAGAACCGGCTCTCGATGCAGATGGACAATTCGCTGATCTATGACCTACCTGATGACATGTCCAACACACATCGGACTTAAAGGAACAAGTTGTTGTTTCATGACCTAGTACTCCACATCTCAAGCATCTTCGGGTCATTGGAGAACATGGACCGGCGTGAGTCGACTTACAAACATTACACCAACCAGACTGACTAGAACCCGATCCACTCATACCAAACTTACTTTTCTGTTTAAACCCACCTGACTTCTTACTACGAAATCCTGATTGCTTACTTGATTGCTGAACAGATTGACCACCCGATTGACTTTCTGATTTTCCTCCAAAAGATCCACTTTTCCAACTGTCTCTTTTCGCTGCCATTATATCACCTTCGGTAACTTTAGCCATCTCATGAGCCTGTGCCAATGTGGTTGCAAATCTCGCAACGGTTCTGTACTCCTGCTTAATCACCCGCATAAAATGCTGAATCTTATCTTTCTCAGTTGGTACCCACTGTTGAACGAACCTTAGCTTAGATGTGAAATCTCTGAAAACCTCATCAATCATCAAGTTTTTGGTCATTTTCATACTCAGAAACTCGGTTTTCAATCTTTCCATCTCATACTCAGAACAATACTGGTCACGAACTTTAGCTGCAAATTGTTCCCAGGTAATTTGACTGATCTGTTCTTTGGGTAAATATGCAGTAATAGAATCCCACCACTCCATTGCTTCACCTTTGAGAAGCCTACTAGCAAACAGTACCATAGATTCAGGGTCATTGTAGGGTTTGTGTGACCACTGTACTCAGGAGGTTTGCAGTCCATAAACTGTTTATAGGTACACTTCCTTCTTGTCTCAGGGACTTGAAATGGATACATCATTTGATTAGGAAAAGTCTGGTTAAACGGAAATGGCATTTGATAGTTCTGATAGGTGGTTTGAGGAAACTGTGACTGAGAACTGTCACCAGTTTGATTATAAAAGTTAGGAGGAAAGGTTGTATTTAACGCAGTGGTATTAGGGTTCCATTGCGCCCGTTCTTGTTCCAATTCCTTAATTTTCTCCTGAGCTTCTAGTAACTAACTTTGAAGTTCTATTACTTCTTGAGAAGTTTCTTCTTCTGAAGATACATGTCCATCTTCGTCAGGGGCTCTAAAAGTACCAGTTCCAGGGACAGTAGGGCCAGTAGCGGTGGCTTCATTATCTGCCATTACTGCACCACCACAACACTCACACCAAAGCTTAGTATAAATTCTGTTAGTACTAACAACTAACACATATCCTGTCCTAATACTCACTTAACCCATCCCCAGTATGTTATGTTTGACATGACTCTTCTAAGTTTGGGAACATGACATGTAGATCACAATGCACATGCTGCCAAACTCAGCTCTGATACCAACTTGTGACACCGCTAATTTTTTTTTTATATACATACGTGGCGGAAGCATAATATTACTTAATTACCATATCCACATTAACTATTGATAATATAACCTGTGTCACGTGTCATTACAAAATACTTGTTTATACGGAGAAGACGTATTTACAATACATTTACAAAGTATCAATGTTTAAATAAAACAAGACAACATCAGAGTTGACTCCTGTCAAACATAACATCACCATGCCCGTCTTCTCCCAAAAAGTACAATCTACAAAAGCTATCAACCTGCAGGGAGGAGATGGAGGGGAATTAGCACGAAGCTAAGTGAGTACAACTAACTACAGGCCATAGCATACACAAGTGTTATACTAATCATGTCACAATAGTCTAACACACAAACATCACCTAAGTGCCGTCTACAGAGACTCTGGCGGCTCGGCCAAACCATTAACCACCAGCTGATCGGACTGGGGCTTACCAGAAGTTCCTCCACCACCGTATGTATATACATAATCCACACGCGACGGACGCGTCATTCACATATATATACACCACGGCTGTCTAGGCTACCACAGAGGAACCCAACCCGCAGGTTGATCTCTCCTACCGAGGCTACCACACAATAGGGACGCACCGGGCTCCAGCAGACAAGCATCAACTAACATGCAGTCATCACAAGAACTAACTAACCACAACAATCAGTATATCTAACAAGCATGGCAATCATAATATAACATGCTTCTATATACTATATTCTTCAGTTAGTCCCACTCACCAAATACCAGCAAACGAGAAGGTGTTCAGCTATCTAATCACTGAACCTTCTCTTTCTCCTTTTCTCCTGAGAAATACATATACACGAGTTAGTTTATGTCCATAAACACCAAATAACACAATACAGAAAATTTGTCAGAAAACTGTCCGCTAAAAATTTTCTCCTTAACACTTGTGCACTTTCAAAATTTACATCACAAACATCAAAATACAAACGGGTAGCATAACGGCTAAAAATCAACACTTTGGTAAAATATTCTGCCCTGGACACTCAGTCGGTCGACTGACTCTTACAGTCGGTCGACTGTCAACACAATCGGTCGACTGACCTTCCCGGTCGGTCGACTTATTTGGTTTTTCCACAATCGGCCGAAAGTCAAACTCAATCGATCGGTTAACTCGCCAGTCGGTCGGTTGTCTGTCAATCGGTCGGTTCAACCCTAGGTCGATCGACTGTCGACTGACATTCGGCCGACTGTGTTCATCTTCATCAGAAACTGAACAAAGGCTACGGACTTCACGATGAAATCCTTAAATCTCGATCTAGAGCTCGTTTTAAACACCAAAATCGAGCACAACTTGTTCACTACTTGTTAGAGACTCAATAAACGATAACAAACACAATTCTAACACCAATTTGAGCTCAAGATCAACAATGGGAAATTAGGGTTTGGTAGTAGGTGGAAGGGAAGGCACGGGAGTGTTTGGGAAGAATCTGGAAAAATGCAAGAGAGAGAGACAGCACTAGTTACTTAATTTAGGTTAATTTCCCACATAATGCAACACACGGGTATTTATCAGTTATCTGATATCTTTCATACATCATTTGGCAACCCAAACGGAGTCCAAATTAAATAAACAGACCTATTCTGTGACCCTTGTCACAAACTGGTCCTAACCACATCATTATTTAATAATAAATATTAAATAAAAATAAAAGCATATAATAACACATTACTAACTTAAGGGCAAAATAGTAAACTTACAACTAGGCCCGATTGAGGACGTTACATTCGTGCTCTTGGTGGTTTTGGTGGTTTTTGAGACGGATTGCGCCATTTGTTGGTACGATTTTCCGTGTAGCGGCTGTAAGGTACCAGTACAAAACAATAGCTGCTCAGCGTGTGGATTATTCTGTTGATTGTTGTTTGCCCTCGAGAAATAATCTCTGCAGACCCGGACCATGGATTAGAGAACTGTGGGGTGGCCTCAATCAATTTAGAGATCAATCTGTAATTGATCCATCTAGTGTATTGCTGCTAAGCGGCTAATGTGCTTTTAGAGTGAGAAAGAACTGTGTGAGAGAGAAAGTGTACTTCTCTCTGACTGAAGTTCAAATCAGAATGATGTGAAATGTGGTGACCCAGAGGGTCTATTTATAGGTGTAGAATGTTCGAAATTCTAGGGATACACGTGTCAATTACTGAGTGGTTCTGTTACACGAAATATCCGGAAGGTCGGTGGCGTGTGCTGACGTGGCTGTGTGCCGTTCACGCGCTGAGCTAAAGGGCTTATGCATAGAAGCTGCCTGCAGGGCTTACGCTTGACGCTGGGTGGCCTGTTGAGCGCTGGACGGCAAATACTAAAAACTGCCAAATTTCGTTATGTTTTGTG
This sequence comes from Rutidosis leptorrhynchoides, assembly GCF_046630445.1. Classification (NCBI taxonomy): domain Eukaryota; kingdom Viridiplantae; phylum Streptophyta; class Magnoliopsida; order Asterales; family Asteraceae; genus Rutidosis; species Rutidosis leptorrhynchoides. The sequence goes on from NC_092340.1 coordinate 222,810,640, forward strand.
TCACTTGATCCATTTTTCTGTATAAAAATGGTGTTTTTATGTGTGTATCTCCTAGGATACGCCATTAATTTCCAAGGATAAGTTCGCATGTATTATAATACACTGAACGATATTTTTCATTAATCGATCAGACCATCCTGAGTGCATTTTAGTAATTATGGCTTGCTTTGCATATAAGCCTGATTAGTGACTCCTCAATTGACATCTCGTTTCGTCTATTCATTTTAGGAATTTCTTGATAACTAAAGGTATCATGTCTATGGTTACCTTCTGGAATTAGAAGTTGGTACCATATCTAACAAACACAAGCCATGCATCAAACTTCATGGTTGTGATCTCCACAAACTCCTATCTGTTTGTCTGCCCTAGTGTTGTGGCATAAAATGCTCAAGGTTTTGAATGAGCATAGTAATGTTTCTGAAATTTCATGTATCCGAATTACTGAAATGCGTGAATAACATTATCATCTTCTCTTTTTGAGGAAATCTATTCAGATGAAACTCCTGTTATTCCTTTGGGTTACTTTTGCATTGATAATAAGATTCACTTCAAAGAAGAACCTGTATAAGTTATGGGTCATAAGATTCAAATGCTTAGAACAGGGCAATATTTCTATAGAACGGATGATGTCAAAGCTAAGGGGTATAAAATACTATTGAAGTTTACAACGAAACACTATTAAATACGATACAATTTTACACAAGATATTTATTTATTTAGAGAATGGATATACTTAAACCTTGCTACAACACTTATAGGCAGTGTACCTAATCGTACAGTAGTGTAGTTTTTAGTAAGTCCGGTTCGTTCCACAGGGAAATCTTTAAACAAAGCTTAACGCTATATTAGTTTACTTTTATAAAAATACAAATACATATATATAAGTAATATTATTATTATAAAGGGGGGTTTTTACCGTTTAATGACCGGTTTGTCGATTTTAAAACTTTAGTCGCAGTTAAAACCAAATGTAAAATAATAAATAAATACAAGACTTAATTTTAAGCGTAAAGTAAATAACGATAATGAAATTGCGAATAATAAAAGTGCGACAAAATAAACTTGCGATAATTAAAAAGTACGATAATTAAAAGTGCAATTAAATACAATAACAATAAAAATGCGATAATTAGAAGTGCAATTAAATATAAAATAAAGGAAATTAAATATGAAATAAAAGAATTATGCTTATTTAAACTTCCATAATCATGATGTTTGACGTGTTGATTTTAGTTTTATGCCCATGGGTTAATTGTCCTTTGTCCTGGATTATTTAATATGTCCGTCTGGTTTTTGTCCATAACAGTCCATCAGTCATAAATATAAAGTGCGAGTGTCCTCGTCAAATTATTCTTATACCCGAAGTTAAATATTCCAACTAATTGGGGATTCGAATTGTAACAAGGTTTTAATACTTTGTTTAATGAATACACCAGGTTATCGACTGCGTGTAAACCAAGGTTTTACTACTTTGTTAACAATTACACCAATTACCCTTGAATGTAATTCACCCCTGTTTCAACAAGTTTATTAACTATTAATCCATTTCCGTGTCCGGTTAAATGAACGATTATTCGTACATATAAATACCCCGCCCATCGTGTCCGATCGAGTGTATATGGTAATTTATAGGGACGCCCAATTGTAAATCTTTATATTAACATTAACAAACTATCATTTAGTTAAACAAATATAAAGTCCACTAATAGCCCATAGTCTAATTTCCACAAGTGTCGTTCTTTTGTCCAAACCCCAATTATGGTACAAAGCCCAATTACCCAATTTTAGTAATTAGCCCAACATCATGATTACTTCGTTTTAAATAAGCATAATAATAACTTAGCTACGAGACATTAATGTAAAAAGGTTGAACATAACTTTCAATGATTAAAAATAGCGTAGCGTTACACGGACAGAATTTCGACTTACACCCTTACAACATTCGCTAACATACCCTTATTATTAGAATTATAATTAAAATTAAAATATAAATTATAAATATAAATATAAATTTTACGTATGAATGAGGAAGAAAAAAGATGATGAAAATGATCAGATTTCGGTTTGCTTTATAGGGAGTTTTTCATTTTGGGGCTCCGCGACTCGCGGTGAAATCCTCTTCAAACTCCGCGAGTCGCGGAGAATGAATTTACAGCTCACACCCTTGGAGTCTTTCTCTGCCGACGGTTTTTATTTATAAATATAATATATGTATAATTAATATAATTAATTATATATTATATTATATTTATATACCTAGTTAACTTGTAATTTTTAGTCCGTTGCGTCGAGCGTTGAGAGTTGACTCTGGTCCCGGTTCCGGATTTTCGAACGTCCTTGCGTACAATTTAATATCTTGTACTTTGCGTTTTGAATCTTGTACTCTTGTAATTTCGAGACGTTTCTTATCAATAATTTGAACCTTTTTGATTGTCTTTTGTACTTTTGAGCTTTTTGGTTGTTTGCGTCTTCAATTCGTCGAATCTGTCTTTTGTCTTCACCTTTTATTATTTAAACGAATATCACTTGTAAATAGAACAATTGCAACTAAAAGCTTGTCTTTCTTGAGAAATAATGCTATGAAATATATGTTCGTTTTTAGCATTATCAAATATTCCCACACTTGAGCGTTGCTTGTCCTCAAGCAATATCGTCTTGAAATACTAGAATCACTTCTTTATTCTTCACACTTTGTACATCAGTGATTTCTATACGGCGGTATAAACAATGGTAGTAACGATATGGTTTACAGTCCCACATGACTATAAAAATTTAGATCCATTAAGGAAATTGGATCTTTATGAAAACATTTGATCTTTTGAAAATTAAATCTAGTTTTTACCCTAGATAAGTTTTCCGGGATAACCCTTTACCGGTGTTTGCAAAATATTTTTGTGGGTTTGGTGGGTTTCAGATTTGAAAATTTTAGCTCAAACTTGCAGTTTTGTGTCACCCACTTGCTAACCTTGTATTTGGAAAGCAACACGTCCAGTTTACTTGTCCCGTATATTACCTTTCGGTAAACTACCGTCCGGTTGTAAAGGAAAGCGTTGAACAAGCAACTGTTAAGGCAATGTCCCCTGACATGCTTTTAATTATGGTCTATAACGTGTCGGACGCAATTACTATCCTTGGTAGGAGCAATAGTAAAGCTCACCCTTATAATTTTTCGGTATGGCACAAGGTCCTGTCTTTGAACACTATGCAACCACCGTTCTTACGGTTGACACCCGATTTAGTTCAGGTGACCTAATGAATTCCAGGTGAATTCCTAGGTTTTTACGTTCAATGGTAATGAACGCATTGAAAATAGGGTTTTCAGAAAACAAATCGGTTTGTAATTTTGATCAAAATATTTTCTCGTTCAAGCTCGAGTTTAGATATCATTGAATTCCATGAGTTTGTAATTCTCAATCTTTAAAGTCAATCTCAAGGATTGAGTAATATCAGTCTTAAAAGCTGATTTTTAATCTTTAAGGAGATTATCCTTTCTGGGGATCTGATTCATTAGTCTTATCCAGCTAATTTGCATGGTGCCCCCCATTGTACGAGATAAATCCTTCTCATGGTTAGGATAAATCTGACCACTTGGTGACCCTGTTTAATGCTGAGGTCCGTGGATTTCCAACCGATTTTAGTGATGACTTTTCTAGATTTTTCGTCAACCTACAGCTGGTCTGGACGACAACTTCTTGACCTAAATCAAGAAGCGCGTGTCTTTTTCGGAAGACTTTACTTCCTTTTAATGATGGAATTGATTCATCGTGTAGATCCATCTCTTCTTTTCTTTCATCGGGTAAAACAGTTTAGTTTAGTCCAAAGCAAAAGTATTTTCAGTTATTTGTTACAGATATATGTGACATATGTTTAAGATAACTTGGTAAATTTTCCCACACTTGGCTTTTATTTTCCTTTTTATCGTCCTCTATTCCATTTTAAATGAATTTTAACATTTTAGTTTGTTTCTCAATTTATGTCCTTTCCGAGGTAATAATAATTTCGGTGTTAAAACCTAGTTTTATCGTTCATAAATATGTATAAACATGATTTTGAATTCATTTAATTAAAAATTTTGAAAAATTTTACTAGAATTGGGTAGTCAGTATATAAGACTAGGGCTGTTCTTTTTTATCAGAGAGCACTAGATTCTAATACAACTACTGCTTTACTAGTATTTTTAATGGTAACCAAGTGTATAAAGTAAAAAATTTTAAAATCCGAAAGAATTTAACCCCTTCCCACACTTAAGATCTTGCAATGCCCTCATTTGCAAGAAATCAGTGACAATTTAAATTATTGAGGGTGATTTGTGTGAAAATGATTAAATTTTACCAAAGTTTCCAAATATATTGGCGTTTGTTTGCTGAATGATAAATGGTGCACGTCAGTTGTTCATTCCGTCTTGTTGTTATTTCACATATATTTTGCATCTTGTCGTCAAAATTAGTTGCTTTTGTTGAACTTAATGCCAGTCTTTGAAAATGCGTTGTTTTACCCTGTTGTGTACATAAGATAAACTGCAAACATATATACATATTTTTGAAGTTTGGTATATTACCCCACATTCAAAAATTATTAAAATCTAAGAATAAAAGTTAGATAATTATAAAAATGATTACAATATTAACAAAAGTATTAAACATATCAATAATTACAAATTACAAAATAAATAAATATACTAGGGATGATACTGGTACCAATAGGGGTTCCAGGCATAACCATAGGTGCTATAGAATGCTTCGGCAGGGTCATACGTAGGATATGGTGGCTGCATCTCTATAGACCAAGGAGGGAAGATGGGTTTCGGTGTAGGAATATAGTTTCTACCTATATGTTGGCAATGAGCTATGATTTGGTTCTGATGAACTTGCCAATCTTCAAATGCTCTCTGTCTAGCATTTTCGTATTCCTGAGAAGCTATAAACCTTTGCATTTCTTGCATCTCATTCCCCCCTCCTACATTACCTTGCTGTTGGTTTCTCTCCACCTGTGGATGTCTACCATGGTATTGTACTGCGGCGTTATTTCGTCTCTTCAAAACTTTCGCACCATGGTATACATTTAAACCTATAGTATTGCGGGGTTCTGGTTCTTCTACTAATAATCCCCCCCGACTTATATCCACACCGAGATATTCACCAATCAAAGTAATAAAAATACCACCTCCTATTATGCTATGCGGTCGCATCCCCCGAACCATAGCTGATAAATAATAACCCACACAATATGGTATACTTACAGCGCTTTATGGGCCTCGAATACACATATGGTAAAACAAATCCTGTTCATTTACTTTTTCCTTGTTCTTACCCCTTTGTGTAATCGAATTAGCTAAAAACCTATGTATCACTCTTAATTCGGCTCTATCTATATCCAAATAAGAGTAATTTCCCCCTTTGAAACGGTGATGGCTTGTCATTTGACTCCACACACCGTGTGTATCAAAATTTTCATCTATCTTTCTACCGTTTAGTATCAATCCTCTACAATCGGCAGACGCTAACTCCTCAGGCGTATATATACGTAAAGCCTGAGCCATGTCCAGTAAAGACATGTGGCGCATCGAACCGCCTAACAAAAATCTAATAAAAGAACGATCGGTTAAACTAGCTACCCGATCATTCAACTCTATACTACATAACAATTCTTCACACCATACTTTATATACAGGTCTACGCATGGTGAATAAACGTACCCAGTCATTAAAAGAAGAATTACCATACCTCTGTACAAGTAATTCCCTAATTGGCCCGGCCAATTCTACAGCTTCTAAGGGTCCCCATTCTATGACCCTCGGTACCTCAACAACCTTAGAATGAAGATTATGCAAACCCCTTTGATATTTTGGATAATCTATCCAAAGTCTGTCAAATCTCAGGTTCGGGTGCAACTCTTCCAAGTGCATATCGGAAAAGGTCATGACTGGATGAGGTATATCCTGCTTGTAGTAGTTATCCACCTCTTGTTGTTCCAAATTCTCAGCAGGAGCATTGCGGGCTTGGGATGAAGATTCACCCCTTTCATTCTGCAAAACACATCAAACACAATTTTGGTGCATCCAAATATGCATTAGTGTCAGCAAAATCATCAATCAAAATAATTACAATGACATTATCAATTTATATCAAACTTAAGCTCATTTTCACATTTTTTTATCAAATCTACACTTTTTCAAATAAGCATATACGAAAATGTTCGCCAAGTTCATAAGCATTCAACTCAAATAACATGTCAAAATAATCATTACTAGTAATTAAACAAGTCTCAAATGGCATTATCTTTCAAAAATCAAGTTCATGAATTTTAGACTTGAAAAAGTCCACTTTAATTCTCAAAATCATGTTTAGGCTCAAAGTTTGGATCATTTAACTACCTAAACATGTTACACTACTCAATTTAGCAACAATTCATGACAAAAATCGGCCATAACCTGTTTATATCAAAAAGCCCCAAATTTGCTCAAGAACATAAACCCTAGATTACTCAAAATTTGAAGTTTAAGGCTTCTAATCATGTTAAACAGCATCAATCTAGGTTATACAAGCATAATACATAAACAATTTAAGCATAATTACACTAAAAAGCATCAAAATCAAATTGGGGAAAAAATTGCTCAAGAACACCAAATTTCGGATTAAATGGTGTTTAGGTGTAGAAATTTACCGTTTTTCTTGAGTAATTCTTAGATAGCATCCTTCTCAACATGATTTTAGCAAAAGATTTGGTGATTAACGGTTAAAAATTGTGATTTTGGGGGTTTTTTCTCGGGTATTTTCGGCAGTATGTTCGCAGTTTTTCTGTGGGTTTTGTGTGGAATGAGCTGGTTCAGCTCTTATTTTTTTTCTGTAATCCGGTCCTCCCGCGAGTCGCGGGGATTAACCCTCCAAACTCCGCGAGTCGCAGAGTTTGGTATATTTTTATTTTTTTTTTATAATCATTAACTTATAAAACAATTAAGTACTTAATTTTTAAAATTTTGTTTCCCTTGTTATTTAGGACGAGGTCGTTTCGGATCGATGTCCTTGTCCGTCCTTCGACAAAATTTTAAAATTTTTCTTTTTGTAGCGATTGTTTTAAAAGCTAAGATTTTTGAGTTTTTTTCAATGTTTTTGGCATACTTTAATTCAATAAGATTAAAAATAATGATAATAAAAGTTCTCGTCCCTCCCTCGGGTAAAGCAATTTCGGTTCAAAGACCTAGTCTTCAACTTACGACGAATTTTAAAAATCATATTTTTAACTTAATGAGATAGAGTAAATTTTTGTTTTTAAATTCACACAACTTAAATATAAAATTCAAAATTTATATTAAAAATTCACACCAAACTTAAAATTTGAAATGCATAAAATTAAAAATTTATATTTTAAAAATTAAAAATTCACACCAAATTTAATTTAAAAATTTATAAATTCATATCAAACTTATATTAATTTTTCAAATATTTACAATTTTAAATATATTGTTTTTACAAAGTTTACAATATTAATTTAAGATTTAAATATTAATTTTAAAAATATGGTAAAAATAAAATTAAAAATCTTTTTGTCTTTTTATCCCACTTTAATCAATCAAATATTATCAAAAATATGCGCCCCTCTTTTCGGTAAAGTAATTTCGGTTCCAAGACCTAATTTAACTCATGACGAATTTTTGAAATATTTTGGGTTGATTGATTAAAGATATTTATACCTTAAGAATAAACGTTAAATTTCGCAGTGATGTAATAAATTTTTGAATGATATCAATAATTTCGGTCGCCAAACCTAATTTTATTCAATACCAATTTACCACTTTTTAGCGAACAAATTAGCGTTTATTATCAAAAGGTTAAAAATAAAAATAAAAATAAAAACTGTACAGACATACCTGTGAAATAGATTTCTTAGTTATATGATCTATCCCATTCATAAGATAGTCGGTTTAATTGTTTTTCCATGGCTACATAGGCGTAACCTCGAGCATTCAGTGTCTTTTCTTCTAAACATATGAACGGTTCGTCTCTGCATAAAGTAACAAATTCGGTATTTGAATAGGTTTGATTATTTGAACATTTACCTCCATGTGACCATTTTCCGCATTTGTGACATCGTTCTAGGTGTCGTGCTCTTCTTTTCGCTGCGGATTTTGATTTTCCTTTACCAAATTGTAACTTATTATCTTCACATCTGGATTCTTTTCTAACTCCGTCCATTCTTTCTCTGATTACTGATACTATTTCACTCGGTAGTATGTCATTATTACGTTTAGTGATCAAAGCGTGTAGCATTAGACCATGGTTTAGCTCACAGGCAGTCTTCATTTTGTAAAAACCTAAAAAAAATAAAAATTCAGAATGGGGGGAGAAGACTAGTTCTTTAGGGTCTGCTAGGGAAAGACCATTCGGGTTCCATTTTCGAGAACTACACGAAAACAGACAATCTAACTCTAACAAAAATACATATTATCCTTTAAAGACTTGATTCTCCCCACACTTAGTTAGCTGTGGTGTCGAAATTGTGATTAACTTCGTTGTCGACTTCCATCGGACCATGTATGTAATGTTTAACTCTGTGACCATTAACTTTAAATTCAATCCCATTTGAATTTATCAATTCTATCGTTCCGTATGGGAAAACTCTTTTGACTATGAATGGTCCAGACCATCTTGATTTCAATTTTCCAGGAAATAGCTTGAATCGTGAATTGAAAAGAAGAACTCTGTCTCCTTCTTTAAATTCTTTTGAACTTCTGATTCTTTTATCATGCCATTTCTTCGTTCTTTCTTTATAGATTAACGAATTTTCGTATGCTTCATGTCTTAATTCTTCTAATTCGTTTAGTTGACTTAATCGTAGACGTCCGGCTTCATGTAAATCAAGATTACATGTCTTCAAAGCCCAAAATGCTTTGTGTTCAATTTCTACAGGAAGATGACATGCTTTTCCATAAACAAGTCTAAAAGGTGTGGTGCCAATTGGAGTTTTGTAGGCTGTTCTAAAAGCCCAGAGTGCATCCTCCAATTTAATTGACCATTCCTTCGGATTTGATCCTACGGTTTTCTCTAGAATACGTTTTAAAGCTCGGTTGGTATTTTCAACTTGTCCACTTGTTTGTGGATGATATGCGGTGGAGATTTTATGAGTTACTCCATATCTTTTAAGAACTTTCTCAAGTTGATTATTACAGAAATGAGTACCCCGATCACTTATTAAAGCTTTCGGTGTTCCAAACCTTGCAAAAAGACGTTTTAAAAAGTTGACTACAACTCGTGCATCGTTAGTTAGGAGAGCTTGTGCTTCCGCCCATTTAGATACATAATCAATGGCTACGAGTATATATAGATTATTATGAGATTTTGGAAATGGACCCATAAAGTCAATACCCCAAATGTCAAATACTTCACATACTTGGATGACATTTTGTGGCATTTCATCACGTTGACTTATTTTTCCGGCCCTTTGACATGCATCACAGGATTTGCAAAGAAGGTGTGCGTCTTTGTAAATTGTAGGCCAATAGAATCCAGCTTCATAAACTTTTCTTGCTGTTAGTTGAGGCCCATAATAGCCTCCTGTTGGTCCTGTGTGACAATGGTTTAATATTTTACTAGCTTCATCTCCAAATACACATCGGCGTATTATTCCATCGGGACAACTTTTAAACAGATGTGGATCTTCCCAAAAATAGTGTTTTATATCACTGAAGAATTTCTTTCGTCTTTGGTACGATAATCCTTTTTCAAGGAATCCACAAACTAAGTAGTTTGCATAGTCTGCAAACCATGGTATTTCTTTATAATCTATCTTCAATAGATATTCATCAGGAAAGTTGTCTTGTATGGCCGATTCATTTAGAACTTCTAACTCAGGATTTTCAAGACGAGAAAGATGATCAGCGGTGAGATTTTCTGCTCCTCTTTTATCTCGGATTTCAATATCAAACTCTTGTAAGAGTAAGATCCAACGGATTAATCTTGGTTTAGCATCTTGTTTTGAAAATAGGTATCTAAGAGCAGAATGGTCGGTATAGACCACCGTTTTTGCTAGAACGAGATATGATCGAAATTTGTCAAAAGCAAAGACAATAGCAAGGAGTTCTTTTTCAGTAGTTGTATAGTTCGTCTGTGCTCCTTGTAATGTCTTACTAGCATAATATATAGGTTGAAATCGTTTTTCAATCCTTTGTCCTAAAACGGCTCCCATTGCAAAATCACTTGCATCGCACATTAGTTCAAATGGTAGATTCCAATTTGGTGTTATCATGATCGGCGCATTAGTGAGTTTCTCTTTAAGAATATTAAAAGATTTGATACACTCATCTGAAAAGATGAATGGCGCATCCTTTTCTAGGAGTTTATTCATAGGAGTGGCAATTTTAGAAAAATCTTTTATGAAACGTCGGTAAAAACCAGCATGCCCTAGAAAACTCCTAACTCCTCTAACATTGGTGGGATGTGGAAGTTTAGCAATTACATCTACTTTAGCTCTATCCACTTCAATTCCTTCTTTTGAAATTTTATGTCCAAGAACGATGCCTTCTTTAACCATGAAATGGCATTTCTCCCAATTAAGTACTAGATTTGATTGTTCGCATCTAATTAGCATTCGTTCCAGATTAATTAGACATGATTTAAATGTATCACCGAAGACTGAAAAGTCATCCATGAATACTTCCATGCATTCTTCTATCATGTCGTGAAAAATCGCCATCATACACCTTTGAAAGGTTGCAGGGGCGTTGCAAAGTCCAAATGGCATGCGTTTGTAAGCAAAAGTACCATAAGGGCACGTAAATGTGGTTTTCTCTTGGTCCTCGGGTGCTATTGGAATTTGAAAATATCCGGAAAATCCATCTAGAAAACAATAGTAACTATTTCCGGCTAATCTTTCCAACATTTGATCTATGAAAGGTAAGGGAAAGTGATCTTTTCTGGTGGCGTCATTTAATTTTCTATAATCAATACATACACGCCATCCTGTTACAGTCCTAGTAGGAATAAGCTCATTTTTTTTCATTTGTAATGACAGTCATGCCACCCTTCTTAGGTACGCATTGAACTGGGCTTACCCATGGACTATCAGAGATTGGATAAATTAAACCTGCATCTAGCAGTTTAATAATCTCTTTCTTAACTACATCTTTCATATTAGGATTTAGTCTTCATTGGCGTTGCACATACGTTTTATGACCTTCTTCCATAAGGATTTTATGTGTGCAATACGAAGGACTTATTCCTTTAATATCATGAATCTTCCATGCAATGGCTGGTTTATGAGCTTTCAACACAGAAATGAGTTGTGATTTCTCATTTTCAGTAAGAGAAGACGATATTATTACAGGTAATTCAGATTCACCATGTAAATAAGCGTATTCCAAATGGTTTTGAAGTGGTTTTAACTCTAATTTCGGAGGTTCTTCTATCGATGATTTGTATCGATATCTGTCTTCTTCTTTTAGCATTTAAATTTCTTCTGTTGTTGGTTCATATCCATTAGCTATAAGTGTAGCTAACATTTCAGCTTCATCAATTGGTTCATTACCTTCTCCTAAAGAACATTCTCCTGTTCCTTGTAATTCTGGAAATTCTTCTAATAATTCTGCATGTGCATCTATACTTTGAATATAATAACATGTATCATCTGCAGATTGTGGTTGTTGCATTGCTCTATCAACTGAAAAGGTAACACTCTCATCCTCTATACTTAGGGTCAGTTTCTTACCGAACACGTCTATCATTGCTTTAGCCGTGTTTAAGAATGGTCTTCCTAATATGAGAGGAACTTGAGAATCTTCTTCCATGTCCAAAACAACAAAATCTACTGGAAATACTAAAGTACCAACTTTAACTAGCATGTTCTCCATTATCCCTCTAGGATATTTTATTGATCTATCGGCTAGTTGTATGCTTATTCTGGTTGGTTTTAATTCTCCAAGGTCTAGTTTAGCGTATAGTGAATACGGCATTAGATTTATACTAGCACCTAAGTCTGCCAATGCTTCTATTGAACTAAGACTACCCAGAAAACATGGAATTGTGAAACTTCCTGGATCAGATAATTTTTCTGGTATCTTATTCAACAGCACTGCTGAACAATTAGCATTCATAGTAACAGACGAGAGTTCTTCCATTTTCTTTCTATTTGAGATTAGATCTTTCAAGAATTTAGCATATCTAGGCATTCCTGAAATCACATCAATGAAAGGAAGATTTACATTTATCTGTTTAAACATATCCAAAAATTTGGATTGCTCGGCTTCAAGTTTCTCTTTCTTCATTTTACTCGGGTAAGGAAGTGGTGGTTGATATGGTTTAACATAAGGTTTATCCTTAACTGTGTTTTCTTCATTAACCTTTTCAACTACCAGTTCTTTTTCCTTATCTTGATCAGGTTGTGGTTCTTGTGGAGTAGGAATGGCTTCATCAGAAGTTACAGGTATTTCAGGTGGTTTAAGTGTTGTACCACTTCTTGTGGTAATAGGTTTAGCTGTTTCATTCCGGGAGTTAGCATTTGTATCACTAGGTAGACTTCCCGGTTTTCTTTCACCTATTAACCTTGCTAGGTTACTTACTTCTTGTTCCAGATTTTGAATAGAAGCTTGTTGATTTCTAAATGCTTGAGCATTTTGTTCATTGGTTTGTTTCTGAGATGTGAAAAACTGTGTTTGAGTTTCAACTAGCTTCGTCATCATATCTTCTAAATTCGGCTTTTTATCATCGGTTTGTTGTGGTGGTTTGTTTTGAAAATTAGGTCTTTGCTGATTGTAATTATTATTGGATACTTGTTGATTGCTAGGACCTTGTTGGTTGTTGTATGGAATATTTCGGTTATAGTTCTGGTTTTGATTGTAAATCGGTCTTGGCGGTTGATAATTATTCTGATAATTATTTCCAGGCCTTTGGTTTATGTATGAAATATTCTCTCTTTGTTCCATTGTTAATTCAATACTGAGACAATCTTTTGTCAAATGTGGTCCTCCACACTGCTCACAACTAATTCGTATTGAGTGAATATCTTTAGTCATCTTTTCCATTCGTCTCTCCACAGCATCTATCTTTGCGGAAATGGAATCTAAGTCATGGCTAGAATCGGCTCTAGCTGCTTTAGATGATCTAATGATGTCTTTTTCTTGGTGCCACTCATGTGAGTGGGAAGCAGTGTTATCAATAATTTTGTAAGCATCAGTTTCGGTTTTCTTCATAATAGAAACACCAGCTGCTATATCTATGTCTTTTCTTGTAGTGATGTCGCATCCTTGGTAGAATATTTGTACTATTTGACAGGTGTTTAAACCATGTTGCGGACATCCTCTTAACAACTTTCCATATCTAGTCCACGCCTCATATAGAGTTTCATTTGGTTTCTGTGTGAACGTAACAATTTCTGCTTGAAGTCTTACGGCTTTAGATGCAGGAAAGAATTGTTTAAGAAATTTGTCAACTAAAACGTCCCATGTATCGATCGCCCCTTCAGGTAACGATTCCAACCAATCTTTGGCTTCTCCCTTTAAAGTCCAGGGAAATAACATGAGATATATCTGTTCATCCTCCACTTCTCAGATTTTAAATAGTGTGCAGATTCTATTAAAGGTACGTAGATGTTCATTTGGATCTTCCTTCGGCGCACCACTAAATTGGCATTGATTAGTCACCATGTGTAGAATTTGTCCTTTGATTTCATAATCTGGCGCATTAATGTCTGGATGAGTAATTGCGTGACCTTGGCCAGTGCGTTTAGCTCTCATTCGGTCTTCCATAATTAAAGGTACCAGATTCTCCATAATTGAATTTGTTGAATCGGTATCACTAGATGATTCTGATTTAATGGTTCGTTCCTCAACAATCTCTGTTTGAATGATTGGTGGCTCCGGAGGAAAGTTTAATGGTTCAGGATCTACGAACCGTTCCTGAATATTTTCCGGATTCTCAATTGTGAGGTCGGGTTCAAAAAATGGATTATCGGAAATTTGAACTGAAGTACTTGGTCGACTGGATGACGATTCTAAAGAAAAATCAACGGCGGTTATATTTGCTAAATGTCTTGATCTAGTTACAGGTGGTGAACGTACAAAAGGTGATGAACGTCTTGCTCGGTGCATTCACTGAATATCCTATTAGTTTTAAAAAGGAAAGAAAAATTATAATAAGTTATCCAATTAATAGACTTTTCTGATTTTGCCCACGTTTTGAATAGCCAAAAGATGCAGCAGAGGGGCAGGATTCGTTTGGTCTCAATATAATTGAGGACTGTTTGGCTCCAATAACCCGGTCCACGTACAAATCCAACTATTACTACGTACCAGAAAATTTTGATGTCTATCAATTTAACCACTCAAAATAAATTTTCGTAATTTTAAGAAATTTAGATAAAAAGTAGAAAAAATTCTAAGTCCTAAAAACTAGAATGGCGAGAAATAAGAGAGAAAAAGAGTTCGTCGCAAAAGGTCGAAAAAGAAAAATGGTTGAAAAATAAAAGGTGACGGAAAAATAAAAGAAACTTATAAAAACTTAAAAATACTTGACTAACCTAACCTTATTACTACAACTAACTTAAAATTATAATCGCAAATTGAAATTACTAATTGGAATGATAATTGATACATAGTAAAAGGTGTCTAAAAATATTAAAGCTTACAGGAAAAACTAAATCCCAAATGGAAATAACTTAAAAAGAAACTAAAACTTAAAAATTCGTCGCAAAATTCTAAAGTACCTAAATCTTAGTCTAAAGAAAAAGCATTTAAGGAATTCTACGGCAAAGCCTAAAAATCTAGGAGTAAAAATAACTATAGCAAAAACTAAGTTTAAAATTAAATATGAGCTAAAAATACAAATATTACGCTAAAACGATTAAAAAGGGATAAAATATAAAAATATACAAAAAGTTGTAAAAAGTACAATTTTTATAAAAATATTATTTTTATATTATTTATTTAATAAAACTACTAATTTTACAATTTAATTAAACTAATTTAACTAAAATATATAAATTAAATAAAAAGTAAAAGTTAAAATAAAATTAATTATAATAATAATAATAATTAGGGTTAATAATAATAATAATTAATAATTAACCGTAATTAATGCAGTTTAGGGTTTCTGTCGGTGTCAGAGAAACTCCGCGAGTTGCGGTAATTTATAAAGAAAACCCCGCGAGTCGCGAGGTTCAGAATTTCAGATCTGGAGCAGTTTGAAATTTCACGCGTTTTTTTTTTATTTATTTTTTTTTTATTTTCTGTTTTCTGTTTTTATATAAATAAAAGATATTTAAATAAAACTTATATTTTTATAAACTAAAATAAAAATAAAGAAACTTATAAAACTTAAATATTTAACAAAATCTTAAAAATACTTATATTTTTGTTTTTCTTTTTATATTTTTGAATAATTAAAACGTATTTTTACAAAAACGAATTTTAATAAAAGTTAACTAAATTTTTTCTTTCTTTCTATATTAGCGTTGCGCTTCCGGCTTTTAAGAGAGTTCCCCGGCAGCGGCGCCAAAAATACTTGATGTCAAAGCTAAGGGGTATAAAATACTATTGAAGTTTACAACGAAACACTATTAAATACGATACAATTTTACACAAGATATTTATTTATTTAGAGAATGGATATACTTAAACCTTGCTACAACACTTATAGGCAGTGTACCTAACCGTACAGTAGTGTAGTTTTTAGTAAGTCCGGTTCGTTCCACAGGGAAATCTTTAAACAAAGCTTAACGCTATATTAGTTTACTTTTATAAAAATACAAATACATATATATAAGTAATATTATTATTATAAAGGGGGGTTTTTACCGTTTAATGACCGGTTTGTCGATTTTAAAACTTTAGTCGCAGTTAAAACCAAATGTAAAATAATAAATAAATACAAGACTTAATTTTAAGCGTAAAGTAAATAACGATAATGAAATTGCGAATAATAAAAGTGCGATAAAATAAACTTGCGATAATTAAAAAGTACGATAATTAAAAGTGCAATTAAATACAATAACAATAAAAATGCGATAATTAGAAGTGCAATTAAATATAAAATAAAGGAAATTAAATATGAAATAAAAGAATTATGCTTATTTAAACTTCCGTAATCATGATGTTTGACGTGTTGATTTTAGTTTTATGCCCATGGGTTAATTGTCCTTTGTCCTGGATTATTTAATATGTCCGTCTGGTTTTTGTCCATAACAGTCCATCAGTCATAAATATAAAGTGCGAGTGTCCTCGTCAAATTATTCTTATACCCGAAGTTAAATATTCCAACTAATTGGGGATTCGAATTGTAACAAGGTTTTAATACTTTGTTTAATGAATACACCAGGTTATCGACTGCGTGTAAACCAAGGTTTTACTACTTTGTTAACAATTACACCAATTACCCTTGAATGTAATTCACCCCTGTTTCAACAAGTTTATTAACTATTAATCCATTTCCGTGTCCGGTTAAATGAACGATTATTCGTACATATAAATACCCCGCCCATCGTGTCCGATCGAGTGTATATGGTAATTTATAGGGACGCCCAATTGTAAATCTTTATATTAACATTAACAAACTATCATTTAGTTAAACAAATATAAAGTCCATTAATAGCCCATAGTCTAATTTCCACAAGTGTCGTTCTTTTGTCCAAACCCTAATTATGGTACAAAGCCCAATTACCCAATTTTAGTAATTAGCCCAACATCATGATTACTTCGTTTTAAATAAGCATAATAATAACTTAGCTACGAGACATTAATGTAAAAAGGTTGAACATAACTTACAATGATTAAAAATAGCGTAGCGTTACACGGACAGAATTTCGACTTACACCCTTACAACATTCGCTAACATACCCTTATTATTAGAATTATAATTAAAATTAAAATATAAATTATAAATATAAATATAAATTTTATGTATGAATGAGGAAGAAAAAAGATGATGAAAATGATCAGATTTCGGTTTGCTTTATAGGGAGTTTTTCATTTTGGGGCTCCGCGACTCGCGGTGAAATCCTCTTCAAACTCCGCGAGTCGCGGAGAATGAATTTACAGCTCACACCCTTGGAGTCTTTCTCTGCCGACGGTTTTTATTTATAAATATAATATATATATATAATTAATATAATTAATTATATATTATATTATATTTATATACCTAGTTAACTTGTAATTTTTAGTCCGTTGCGTCGAGCGTTGAGAGTTGACTCTGGTCCCGGTTCCGGATTTTCGAACGTCCTTGCGTACAATTTAATATCTTGTACTTTGCGTTTTGAATCTTGTACTCTTGTAATTTCGAGACGTTTCTTATCAATAATTGGAACCTTTTTGATTGTCTTTTGTACTTTTGAGCTTTTTGGTCGTTTGCGTCTTCAATTCGTCGAATCTGTCTTTTGTCTTCACCTTTTATTATTTAAACGAATATCACTTGTAAATAGAACAATTGCAACTAAAAGCTTGTCTTTCTTGAGAAATAATGCTATGAAATATATGTTCGTTTTTAGCATTATCAACGGATCCGGTGGAATTCAGGTGATGACCCCAAGTGTACCTGGGAACGTGAAGACCAAATGAAACGGAAATATCTCCATCTCTCTTCTCAAACGCTGATACATCCGAGGAGTCTATCCAAGACATCGGGACGAAGTTTCCATTTACGGGGGGATACTGTGACAACCGTCACTTTTTCCTTTCTAAAATGACCAAAATGCCCTTAGGGTTTAACTAGGTTATACTGTGTTTTCGATTTAGGGTTGTCATCTGAATACGATTAATGAACTTTAATTAATACTTGTATTAAATGATCGTGTTTATTACTCTAACCCTAAATATTATAAAAAAAACCCCTAACCCTAATAATAATATTATTATTATATTAAATGTATATATTATATATTATGTATTAATATGTATACATTATATATTAATATAAATAAAATGTAAATAAGTATATATAAATGAATATATATGTAGATTAACTAATAATAAGAATAAATAATATAAATATTTTATATTTATTAAAAATTCTGATAATATAATTATATATTAATTAAAATCAGTTTATTTAAATAAATAATAATGAATTGTAGAAAAAATATATAAAAATGGTTCTAGAATGTTCCTTTAATAAAAAAAATAATAATAATAAAAATATTTGGGGTATTTTGGCTGGATTTATTTAAAAAAATTTTAATTAATTAAATTGTAAATGGAATTTTTTCCAAAAATAAATCTTTTTTATTTTTCTCCAAGTCTTTTTAATCCTATAAATACCCCCTTAAGCCTCATTATTTTTTATTCTCAACTTTTGGAGCTCTCAAAAACCCTAAATAAATTTTGTGAGTATTCTTATCTTTTCTTTTATTTTTTATTTTTTTGGTTTTTCTTCTTTTCTTTTCTTTTCTTTTATTCGGCCGATACATATATTAAATATAATAAATATAATACGAATTATATAAAAAATATATATAATATGATAACTACTGATATGATTATTAGAGTTAAGAAAAATTAATGTTATAAATTTTTAATTTGATTTGTATTTTTAAATAAATAAAAAACTAAAAATGTTTATATATATATATATATATATTATAAAAATCAAATAAAATAGCTATGGTACATATAGATTCGTAAAAACATTTTTTTCAGATTCTAAAAATGTTATAAAGGTGATCTAAGTCGAAAACTATATTTTTGTTAAGTATTATATATTTATTCTAATTATATTAATCGACTAGGGTATATATGGGCTAAAATCAATAAAAAATAGCAAACGACTTCAAAAGTTTAAACAAAACTTTTCAAAACTTCCTTTTGATGTATAAAGAGTTTTGGAATCGAAAACTTAATTTATCTACTGTCTTACATAATTATTACGTATTTAGTGTTGGAATTAATATACATATATGTAAAAAATAGTAATAATTCGTATAAAATTATACGGATAGTAGGTTTTGCATGGAAAATACTTAGAACAGTTAAGGAATGTGTAAAAGTAATTTTTGGAAGTTTTGGAGTATTATTATTAATTAAATTCGAATTATATGGTTAAGCATTGCAAAATCCGTAATAAATATTTCAACAAAAAATAAAATATATTTAAAATTTTTTGAAGTTTCTAAAACTTACATAAACCTGTAAAAATTATAAACCTAAATTTTTGGGTCAAAATAGTATTTATTTTATAGTTTAGATCTTATTTTGTACTTACCGAAAATAAATAACAAGATAAATACAAAATAAATATATAAACGTGATATAATTTATTTTTATAATTTTTCTACAGTTTACTATACTTAAATAAGTCTATAAAAATTTTATTTATAATTATTGGGTATTTATTTGAATTAAAAACAAATTTATATATGGTAAGTGTATTTTTGGCATATACACCATATATAAAATATATATATTAATCAATTTATATTATTTCTAATATTTTATCATTAAATAAATATGCAATATATAATTATATGCTTATTTAATTATGAAATTAATTTTCTATATAATTACGCATATTATTTAACTATTAAATTAATATATGAATAATTATCTTGTAATTTAAATAACAATTAATAATATATTACCATTATATAATATATATTATCTATTAATATTAATTAATTAATTAATTAATAAGGTAATGTTATAAGATTAGCATAATCATAATAATGTTTAATATCTAATATAATATGCTAGTCTAATTAAACTTATATAATTATAATATAAATGTATATTATAATAATTAAATAATAAGCATTTATATAAATTGTACTTATAAGTGTATATACTATGTATAACTTGAATTTATATGAATACAAGTAACTTAAATAAGTGTTATCTATACTTACACAATAAGTAAATACTATAATATATCGATAACATAAGACTTATACAAATTTCACCGCTACTCACAGTCGTAAGAGAATGATGTCTAGGTTGCCATTTATGAGGATATCTTGTGGATCTCGAATGTCATGACTTAGTTTCTGATCAAGAGTCCTGGGCCCCAGTTACACTTGGTCATTCCGGACTTATTTGATAGCATCAAAGTTTGAGCAAAGTTATATAAACAATAAATGTAATAATAGTGGAAACATAAACATATGTTTAGTCAATCCTTAATATACCTAGGATTCTTCATTTGTCAATTGGACAAATTTCTGATTAAGCCTATATATCTCTAGGTTGAAGGTCTAGTATATACTCTCGTTCATTTCATTCGTGGAATTATCTTCATCTTCGATTTAGGGTGAACTTCGTAGTCCCGCTTTTACATATTTTAATGTATTTTATAAATCTTGGGGTGAGACACATGCTTGCTTTTTAAATGATTTACAATTTAGATAATTGCCTAAACTTTTTGATATGCAACTTCATGAGACTATTGTTAACTTGTATTGATTGTATCTTTACATGCAAATCCCCGTTAATTGCTGGAATTAAAATGTTGCAAGCTTAATTATTGTGAGTAGGCCTATTGAGAGCGACGTCTCTACCCATTGACCGATCGTCAAGGGGGTACATAATAATGATTACCGACACCCATACAGTGTCAGGGGTTAATGTTTTGCTCGATATTATAACTCATGGCATATTGATATTTTGATGTTTTGAACTAAATCTTGTGGTCTAACACTTTCTTGATAATATAAACCTATGATGTTCACTTAACCATTGTGTTGACATTTTAAGCATGTTTGTCTCAGGTGAAGATTAGCTTATGTGCTGCCCTATGTTGCTTTGCTAGCTGATACATTGAAGTCCACATATTTATGTTTTAGCATTTTTTAAACAATTATTAATTACATCTGGGTTTATCATGTAAAACATTATCTCATTTCCGCTGCAATACAATTACTGTTTTTATAAAACGTCTCATTTAGAGTCGTTCTCACTTATATTCTTGTGTGATGATATTGAAATGTCATATTTACCCCGACCCTATTTGGGGGTGTGACAATTATCGACCTAAATTGATTATGGTGAGGTACCCAAATAAGACCGTATAAGCATTCATCTTTAATGCTTCACCGTTTTCCGTTGAGAGTGTCGATGTCTGTGCTCAGAATCAGAACTTGCTCTAGATCTACATTTCTAAGTAATGAAATGTGATATAGGTATAATTAGAAGAGCTAGCCAATTGTAAAAGAAACCTTTCACACCATACACCATCATCAACATCATCTTTATTATCACTTGAAAAATCCAGAAAATGAGATTCTCTCCGAAAAACCCAATGTTATTAACTTCTCAAGTATCACGGCAAAGGTCATGAAAAAAGTTTATCGGCAGAAAGCTTCTCGAGATAAAATCTCCAAAAAAAAGTCTCAAAGTTCTGAGAAAAAGAGCAGAACTTATAAAATGGAGAAACGCCGAAGAAGAACTCGACTGAAAAATGTCTATCACTCCAAAAGGAGAAAACTTCAAAAGTGCTTCTCAAAAATATCAGCACTCCTATCTTTCCTTTCCGAAATTCAGAAAACAAGTCTTTAAAAAGACTATCTTACCCCTTCAAACACCCTTTAAACAACTTCACCACCACTCCAAAATTACTTTTTCACCCTTCCAAATTGACAAATGACCTAAAAGCTATGGTTATTATCGCCTTCACATTAGTAGAAAGAATCTGAGTCTTTATCGATCCTATGATGATGGGTGCAACATGACTGGCTATGAGTGAATTCATTTCTTACACTTGTGTGATTTGAGTGACTCGTAAAAGCTAGCCTAATTCATGTAACCTCCTCACATGCTTGCAGAGATAGTTTCAACCCTAACACAGAGGACTCACCTTATGTTTTGCTCTTATAAAAAAAGCAAACCGCTTAGGCAAATAGAAAGGAAACTCCGAAAAGATTTCTTGAAGTTAAAAAAAGAGAAGTTTGCTTGAGGACAAGCAAAGTCTGAGTGTGGGATATTTGATATCAGCTATAAAGTCCAGTTTTCACCTCGGTATTGAGGACTAAAAACAATAAAGTTCCAAGCTTTATAGCCAAAATACCCGCTTTATCGGTTAAAATTGAAGATCAAGTAATTACAAAGACGGTGCAAAAAGAATCAAGAGAATCAGAGCTAAAATGAAGATTCTAGAGCGAAAACGGTGAAAGACAAGTTACTACCCTGGAAACCAAGTTACGATCCCAGGAACGAGCAAAACGATCCAAGCAAACAGCAAGACCAGGGGCAAAACCGGCTTGCCACACCGGCCTGCCATATGGAGAAGGCTTGCCAATTGGCTTGGCCACCGGCTACAAGAAAATGGACAAGGGAAACGGGCTGCCTGGCACCGGCCTATGACATCGGCCTATGGCGTTGGCCTGCCAGCCGTTTCCCAGCCAAAACTCAACTATAAAATGGGTCATTTGTTATCCATTTTTACACATACTTCAATTCACTTCTTTCTCTCTCTTTCTATAATAATTAGTCATACTTTCAAGGTCTTCGACTCAGAGCATAAAAATTAGTACCCGGAGTAGAACGTCGAAGATTCTATTAGGAGCAGTCTGGAGTTTGAAGTTGTCACTTTTGTATATTCGGAACTCATTTAATCTACTGGTACTTCTATCCTTTGTCTTAATATAATGTCTTCAATTATTATGATTTATGATCTTGTTACCATGAGTAGCGAGTAGTTATCTTTAGTGTATGTTATGATGTATTTAGTTATAATGCCGAAATAATGTTATGGTTTGTGTATATCGTTGAGATGCTTTCTGATTATGCTTTAAACTCAATCGCTTTTTCAACTAATAGAATGTAGTTATTGTCTCTGCTATTGGGAAGTCGCGAACCCCGATTCAGAGTACACTATCTGTGTCACCCCTTGGTAAGAGAAGTCTATCGGATGCAACGCAAGTTTGACTGAGACACACCAGTTGTAGTAAGTCCACCGAGCCTTGGATTCCGACTGAGGACTCTTTGGTAGTGAAACATCTAACTAGACACATAGTACATTGTTGGTCTTAGACCATGCTAGTGTAGTCACCAAGCATATAAACTTCGTACATGCATGCTGAAGCACAACGGTTACTGTAAGCTGTACTTCTGCTAAGTAAGGCCATTGAAGACACAAACGACCAAAAAGCTCAAAAGTACAAAGTACAATCAAAGTGGTTCAAATTATTGATGAGAAACGTCTAAAAGTTACAAGAGTACGAGCTGCAAAATGCAAAGTACAAGATATTAAATAGTACGAAAGGACGTTCAAAAATCCGGAACCGGGACCAGAGTCAACTCTCAACGCTCAACGCAACGGACTAAAAATTACAGGTCAACTATGCACATGAATATAATATAATATATAATTAATTCTTAAAAATTATATATATATTATATTATATATAAAAACCGTCGGCAAACAAGAAAACAAAGTATGTGAGCTGGATCCTTGCTCCATACGAATGCATGGCCTGGAGGCCTAATTCCCATGCGATCGCATGGCCTACTTTTTCTGGCCACATTCCTATAAAAGGCAGTCTGGTGCTCGAGTTCTATATACCATTCATCAATCTCTCTCTCACAAATATATATATATATATATATATATATATATATATATTATATATAATTTATAATTTTAATTTAAGATTAATAATAATAATGGTATGTTAGCGAATGTTGTAAGTGTGTAAGTCGAAATTCTGTCCGTATAACGCTACGCTATTATTAATCATTGTAAGTTACATTCAACCTTTTTAAATTAATGTCTCGTAGCTAAGTTATTATTATGCTTATTTAAATTGAAGTAATCGTGATGTTGGGCTAAAATATTAAACACGGGGTAATTGGGCTTTGGACCATAATTGGGGTTTGGACAAAAGAACGACACTTGTGGAAATTAGACTATGGGCTATTAATGATCTTTATATTTATTTAATTGAATGATAGTTCATTAATTTAATATAAAAATTACAATTAGACGTACCTATAAATAACCACATACACTCGATCGGAAACGATGGGCGGGATATTTATAAGTACTAATAATCGTTCATTTAACCGGACATGGGAATGGATTAATAGTTAATGGACTTCTTAAAACAGGGGTGAATTACATACAAGGAAAATTGGTGTAATTATAGTTTAAGTCCCCAAGTAGTTGGAATATTTGACTTCGGATATAAGAATAATTTGACGAGGACACTCGCACTTTATATTTATGACTGATGGACTGTTATGGACAAAAACCAGATGGACATATCGAATAATCCAGGACAAAGGACAATTAACCCATGGTAATAAACTAAAATCAACACGTCAAACATCATGATTATGGAAGTTTAAATAAGCATAATTCCTTTATTTCATATTTCATCGCACTTTTATTTACTATCATTTTATTTATCGCACTTTTTATTATCGTACTTTTTAATTATCGCAACTTTTATTTACTGTCAATTTATTTATCGCACTTTAATTATTATCATTTACTTTACGCTTTAAATTAAGTTATATTTATTTTTAATATTTTACATTAGGTTTTAACTGCGACTAAAGTTTTAAAATCGACAAACCGGTCATTAAACGGTAAAAACCCCCTTTTATAATAATAATACTTATATATATATATATATATATATATATATATATATATATATATATATATATATATATATATATATATATATATATATATATATATATATATATATATATATATATATATATATATATATATATATATATATTTACAAATATAGTTTTAAAAATATAGCGTGAAACTTGGCTAGATCCATGTGGAATGAACCGGACTTACTAAAAACTACACTACTGTACGATTAGGTACACTGCCTATAAATGTTATACCAAGGTTTAGGTATATCCACTCTATAAATAAATAAATAACTTGTGTAAAATTGTATCGTATTTAATAGTTTTTCATAATAAATATATAACTATTTCGTATACACCTCTACGCACATCAAGTATTTTTGGCGCCGCTGCCGGGGACTCCTAAACGCCGAAAGCGCAACGCTATAAAAAAACAATTGTTTTAATTAAGTTTTTGTATAAAATATAAGTTTTAAATTTTTTTAAAAAAATACCAAAAATACAAAAACAAGAAAAAGAAAAATATATCTATATTTTAAAGTTTAGTTAAATTAAAAAGTTTATATTTTGTATTTATTGTGAAAAGTTATAAAAACTAATAAGTAATAATTTTTTTTTATTTACTAATAATTTATATTTATATTTTATATATATTAAAAACAAAAAAATATATAAAAATCAACCGGGCCCAAGAACTGTAGCAGCCCAATTTTTGAACCGGATCCGAGGGTCATGCGATCGCATGAGATTTTAACGATCAACCCATGCGATCGCATGGTTTGAGTTGACAGCCCTGAAACCTTTGACTGTCGAATAGGTTTAGGGTTTAATATTAATTATTATTATTAATTAAAACCTAATTAGGGTTTTATTTATTTATTTATTTATTAGTTTTAGTTTTATTATTTTGTATTTTTAGTTTTAAATTAGTTTTATTAAATTATAAAATTTATACTTTTATAAATAAATAATTTAAAAATAATATTTTTTATAAAAATTGTATTTCTATAACTTTAAGATTATTTTTTTTTTATATTTTCGCATATTTTTAATCGTTTATTCGTAATATTTATATTTTTCGTTCGTAATTAGTTTTAAGATTAGTATTTTGCCGTAGTTATTTTTATTTCTAGATTTTTAGGCTTTGCCGTAAAATCCCATAAGTGATTTTTTTTAGATTAAGACTTAGGCGCTTTAGAATTTTGCGACGCCGCCGCTTTAAGATTTTAAGTACTTTTTAAGTTATTGCCGTTTTGGATATAGAATTCTTTTTAAGCTTTAATACCTTTAGACGTAAGTTTTTATATTTAGTTTTTAGACTTTTAAGTTTCGACGCTGCATTTTATTATTTTTCGACGCTTATTATTTTTCGACGTTTTTCGACGCACTCTTGTTCTTTCTTATTTCTCAACGCTCTAGTTTTAGGACATAGAATTTTCTATTTCTTCTCTAAAATTTATTTAAACTTCGACGAAAAATTATTTTAAGCGGTTAAATTGATAGACATCCAAAATTTTCTGATTCGTAGTAATAGTTGGATTTGTTAGTGGCGAGTTGTGGGCTTCCAATTTAAAGGGTCCTGGCTACCTGCTGCATCTATTGGCTATTCGAAACGTGGGCAAAATTAGAAAAGTCTATTAATTTGATAACTTATATAATTTTTATCTTTTATAACTAATAGGATATTCAGAGAATGCACCGAGCAAAACGTTCACCACCTTTCATACGTTCACCACCTGTAACTCGATCAAGACATCTAGCCAATATTGTCGCCGTTGATTTTTCTTTAGAATCGTCATCCAGTCGACCAAGTACTCCAATTCAAATTTCAGATAATCCATATTTTGAACCCGACCTCACAATTGAGAACCCAGATGATATTCAGGGACAATTCAGAGATCCGGAACCACTAATCATTCCTCCTGAACCACAAATCACTCATCCAGAGATTGTCGAGGAAGAAACCATTAAATCAGAATCCCTTAGTGATTCAGATTCAACAAATTCAATCATGGAGAATCTGGAACCTCTAAGTATGGAAGACCGAATGAGAGCTAAACGCACTGGCCAAGGTCACGCAATTACTCAACCAGAAATTAATGCGACAGATTATGAAATCAAAGGACAAATCCTACACATGGTAACTAATCAATGCTAATTTAGTGGTGCGCCGAAGGAAGATCTAAACGAACATCTTCGTACCTTTAATAGGATCTGTATTCTATTTAAAATCAGAAAAGTTGAGGATGAACAGATATATCTCATGTTATTTCCCTGGACTTTAAAGGGAGAAGTCAAAGATTGGTTAGAATCGTTACCTGAAGGGGCGATTGATACATGGGATGTCTTAGTTGAAAAATTTCTTAAACAATTCTTTCTGGCATCTAAAGCCGTAAGACTTCAAGGAGAAATTGTTACGTTCACACAAAAGCCAAATGAAACTTTATATGAAGCGTGGACAAGATTTGGAAAGTTATTGAGAGGATATCCGCAACATGGTTTAGACACTTATCAAATAGTACAAATATTCTACCAAGGATGCGACATCACTACAAGAAAAGACATCGACATAGCATCTGGTGGTTCCATTATGAAGAAAACCGCAACTGAAGCTTACAAAATTATTGATAACACTGCTTCCCACTCACATGAAGGGCATCAAGAAAAAGATATCATTAGATCATCTACAGCAGCTAGAGCCGATTCTAGCCATGACTTTGATTCCATTTTCGCAAAGATAGTTGCTATCGAGAGACGAATGGAAAAGATGACTAAAGATATTCACTCAATACGAATTAGTTGTGAGCAGTGTGGAGGACCACATTTGACAAAAGATTGTCTCAGTATTGAACAAACAATGGAACAAAGAGAGAATGTTTCATACATTAACCAAAGGCCTGGAAATAATTATCAGAATAATTATCAACCGCCAAGACCAATCTACTATCAAAACCAGAATTATAACTGAAATGTTCCATACAACAATCAACAAGGTCCTCGCAATCAACAAGTATCCAACAATACTTACAATCAGCAAAGGCCTATTTTTCCAAATAAACCACCACAAACCGATGATAAAAAGCCAAATTTAAAAGATATGATGTCGAAGCTAGTTGAATCTCAAACTCAGTTTTTCACATCTCAGAAACAAACTAATGAACAAAATGTTCAAGCATTTAGAAATCAACAAGCTTCTATTCAAAATTTGGAATAAGAAGTAAGAAACCTAGCAAGGTTGATAGGTGAAAGAAAACCGGAAAGTCTACCTAGCGATACAAATGCTAACCCCCGGAATGAAACAGCTAAAGCCATTACCACAAGAAGTGGTATTACACTTAAACCACCTGAAATACCTGTAATTTCTGATGACGCTATTTCTACTACACGGGCACCACAACCTGAGCAAGAAAAGGAAACAGAACCGGTAGTTGAAAAGGTTAATGAAGATAACACAGTTAAGGCTAAACCTTATGTTAAACGATACCAACCACTACTTCCTTACCCGAGTAAAATGAGAAAAGAAAGACTTGAAGCCGAGCAATCCAAATTCTTGGATATGTTTAAACAAATAAATGTTAATATTCCTTTCATTGATGTGATTTCAGGAATGCCAAAGTATGTTAAATTCTTGAAAGATCTAATCACAAATAGAAAAAAATGGAAGAACTCTCGGCTGTTACTATGAATGCTAATTGTTCTGCAGTGCTGTTGAATAAGATACCAGAAAAATTATCAGATCCAGGAAGTTTCACAATTCCATGTTTTCTGGGTAGTCTTAGTTCAATAGAAGCATTGGCAGACTTAGGTGTTAGTATAAATTTAATGCCGTATTCACTATACGCTAAACTAGACCTTAGAGATTTGAAACCAACACGAATAAGCATACAACTAGTCGATCGATCAGTAAAATATCCTAGAGGGATAATGGAGAACATGCTAGTTAAAGTTGGTACTTTAGTATTTCCAGTAGATTTTGTTATTCTGGACATGGAAGAAGATTCTCGAGTTCCTCTCATATTAGGAAGACCATTCTTAAACACGGCTAAAGCAATAATAGACGTGTTCGGTAAGAAGCTGACCCTAAGTATAGAGGATGAGAGTGTTACCTTTTCTGTGGATAGAGCCATGCAACAACCGTAATCTGCAGATGATACATGTTATTATATTCAAACAATAGATTCACATGCAGAATTGTTAGAAGAATTTCCAGAATTACAAGGAACATGAGAATGTTCTTTAGGAGAAGGAACTGAACCAATTGATGAAGCTGAAATGTTAGCTACACTTATGGCTAATGAATATGAACCAACAACAGAAGAACTTCAAATGTTAAAAGAGGAAGACAGATATAGATATAAATCATCAATAGAAGAACCACTAACATTAGAGTTAAAGCCACTTCCAAACCATTTGGAATACGCTTATTTACATGGTGAATCTGAATTACCTGTAATAATATCGTCTTCTCTTACTGAAAATGAAAAATCTCAACTCATTTCTGTGCTAAAAGCTCATAAACCAGCTATTGCATGGAAGATTCATGACATTAAAGGCATGAGTCCTTCGTATTGCACACATAAAATCCTTATGGAAGAAGGTCATAAAATGTATGTGCAACGCCAAAGAAGACTAAATCCTAATATGTAAGATGTTGTTAAGAAAGAAATTATTAAACTGCTAGATGTAGGTTTAATTTATCCAATCTCTGATAGTCCATGGGTAAGCTCAGTTCAATGTGTACCTAAGAACGGTTTCATGACTGTCATCACAAATGAAAAAAATGAGCTTATTCCTACAAGGACTGTAACAGGAAGGCGTGTTTGTATTGATTATAGAAAATTAAATGACGCCACCAGAAAGGATTACTTTCCCTTACCTTTCATTGATCAAATATTGGAAAGATTAGCCGGGAATAGTTATTATTGTTTTCTTGACGGTTTTTCCGGATACTTTCAAATTCCAATAGCACCCGAGAACCAAGAGAAAACCACATTCACTTGCCCTTATGGTACTTTTGCTTACAAATGCATGCCATTTGGACTTTGCAACGCCCCTGCAACCTTTCAAAGGTGCATGATGGCGATTTTTCACGACATGATAAAAGAATGCATGGAAGTTTTTATGGATGAATTTTCAGTCTTCGGTGATACTTTTGAAACATGTCTAGTAAATCTTGAACGAATGCTTATTAGATGCGGACAATTAAATCTAGTTCTTAATTGGGAGAAATGCCATTTCATGGTTAAAGAGGGCATCGTTCTTGGTCATAAAATTTCAAAGGAAGGAGTTGAAGTGAATAGAGCTAAAGTAGATGTAATTGCTAAACTTCCACATCTCACCAATGTTAGAGGAGTTAGGAGTTTTCTAGGGCATGCCGGTTTTTACCGACGTTTCATAAAAGACTTTTCTAAAATTGCCACTCCTATGAATAAACTCCTAGAAAAGGATGCCCCATTCATCTTTTCGGATGAATGCATCAAATCTTTTAATATTCTTAAAGAAAAACTCACTAATGCGCCGATCATGATAACTCCAAATTGGAATCTACCATTTGAACTCATGTACGATGCAAGTAATTTTGCAATGGGAGCCGTTTTAGGACAAAGGATTGAAAAACGATTTCAACCTATTTATTACGCTAGTAACACATTACAAGGAGCACAAACGAATTACACAACTACTGAAAAAGAACTCCTTGCTATTGTCTTTGCTTTTGACAAATTTCGTTCATATCTCGTTCTAGCTAAAACGGTGGTCTATACCGACCATTCTACTCTTAGATACCTATTTTCTAAACAAGGTGCCAAACCACGATTAATCCGTTAGATCTTACTCTTACAAATATATATATATATATATATATATATATATATATATATATATATATATATATATATATATATATATATATATATATATATATATATATATATATATATATAAATTTATAATTTTAATTTTAATTTAAGATTAATAATAATAAGGGTATGTTAGCGAATGTTGTAAGTGTGTAAGTCGAAATTCTGTCCGTGTAACGCTACGCTATTATTAATCATTGTAAGTTACGTTCAACCTTTTTAATTTAATGTCTCGTAGCTAAGTTATTATTATGCTTATTTAAATCAAAGTAATCGTGATGTTGGGCTAAAATACTAAAGACGGGGTAATTAGGCTTTGGACCATAATTGGAGTTTGGACAAAAGAACGACACTTGTGGAAATTAGACTATGGGCTATTAATGATCTTTATATTTGTTTAATTTAATGATACTTCTTTAATTTAATATAAAAATTACAATTAGTCGTACCTATAAATAACCACATACACTCGATCGGACACGATGGACGGGATATTTATAAGTACTAATAATCGTTCATTTAACCGGACACGGGAATGGACTAATAGTTAATGGACTTATTAAAACATGGGTGAATTACATACAAGGAAAATTGGTGTAATTATAGTTTAAGTCCCCAATTAGTTGGAATATTTGACTTCGGATATAAGAATAATTTGACGAGGACACTCGCACTTTATATTTATGACTGATGGACTGTTAGGGACAAAAACCAGATGGACATATCGAATAATCCAGGACAAAGGACAATTAACCCATGGTAATAAACTAAAATCAACACGTCAAACATCATGATTATGGAAGTTTAAATAAGCATAATTCCTTTATTTCATATTTCATCGCACTTTTATTTACTCTCATTTTATTTATCGCACTTTTTATTATCGTACTTTTTAATTATCGCAACTTTTATTTACTGTCAATTTATTTATCGCAATTTTATTTATCGCACTTTAATTATTGCCATTTACTTTACGCTTTAAATTAAGTTATATTTATTTTTAATATTTTACATTAGGTTTTAACTGCGACTAAAGTTTTAAAATCGACAAAACGTTCATTAAACGGTAAAAACCTCCTTTTATAATAATAATACTACTTATATATATATATATATATATATATATATATATATATATATATATATTTACAAATATAGTTTTAAAAATATAACGTTAAACTTGGCTAGATCCCTGTGGAACGAACCGGACTTACTAAAAACTACACTACGGTACGATTAGGTACACTGCCTATAAGTATTGTAGCAAGGTTTAGGTATATCCACTCTATAAAAAAATAAATAACTTTTGTAAAATTGTATCGTATTTAATAGTTTTCCATAATAAATATATAACTATTTCGTATACACCTCTACGCACATCAACCATGGAACCCGGTCAGTGCTGATTAGTACAGTTCACCATAACGCGGTCTCAAGTATTTCACCCCGCTTGAGGGATTCTTAGTTAATTAAGGATCTGTTTGTTAAAACTCATAAAGGATTGGACCATTACGTTAATCGAACGTGTTCATGGAAGTCACACCGACTTGGCCATGGTGTTCTTTATGGTTGAACTCTTTTTAAGGGCCTAACTATCTTTTAAACCCAATCATTAACGAAAGCATCAATACACATCACGTCTCTCGGATATGGCATACCTTGTACTTCATTATGTTTAAGAAAGTTTAGACCTTTTGGAACGTTAATACATCACCTAACCGAGTCGCTCATTTAGATGAGCCATTTGAATGTGTATGCATGTACTCAAGTTGCAAGGGCGTCGGGGGTATGGAATGTTGCTGTCTATTCAGAATTTTCAAGCCTAACGCATTACCTAGTGACATGTCTTATGATATGGGCAGTAGGGCCAGTGTAACGAATATAAGGTTACTACCTATTCATGAGCTAACATTCCATAATCTCGACAAAGTAACTAACGAAATCATAGTATGCACTTTCTTTAACCTTATCTGAATTACAAATTTTATTACATTTACTTTATTTACCTTATAAACTAGAAAATCCAAATTTAGGTAATATACAACTACTCCTTCACTTTAGGATTATCTTAAGTTATAAATATAGATTCGATTCTACTGATCTCTTAAAAATTTGACCCTAAGTCATACTTCCCTTACTCACCATAATAAGAATTAGTATGACTTAGGCCCCGCTAAATATAAATTTAAAACTATTGCATCCTCTCCTGATAGCTGATTCCGACGTCTTGCGACCTAACGACACCGCATGAATAAAACTGTCCATTTTGGTCATATCAGAAACCTAATTACCATCCCTACCCTTATTTTTGGTTATTGATGTTAAAATGTAATCATACTTTATCTTGTTAAGATTTAGTAATAGTAGGTGACAATGCAACTCATTTATGCTAAGAAAGATTGGTTTAAATTAGAATTTTGAATATAACTGGGTAGCATGTTATTGTGTTTGTGGCTTTTCGATTAGTTTGACTCAAAGTGGTTTTTAGGTTCCACATTAAATATCATGATTTACTCATTAGTTTTAAGGTGCGTAAACATAATATTCGTCACCGGTGCAACACTTGTAGAGTTTAATCTTTCTTATGCAAAGGTCGAAAGGAATTACTTTTATGTCAAAAGTCCCACCACCACTCACATCTAATACATTCATTACGTTATATTATGAGGAGATACTTACATGAAACAATTAGATCATATGGGGTGCTATATCACCTAACTACATAAAACCTTTTTCTGGTTTGGGATCGGTTGATCCAAAGTTCGTTAGATCCAAGTATTAACATTACATCTATCATTAGGTGACACAAATATAATATGTCAAATATGTGAAATGATTGTGGAATTATATCCCTTACCATTAAGAAGCATAGACCCACTCAAGGCACGAGACTTGTTCTCATTGCACTTAATGTTATATCCAAGTATTGACATTACATCTATCATTAGGTGACATATTCCACATGGCTTGTGATATAGGGTAGTTCTAATTAGACTTAGAAGGTTCATTGGTTAATCTTAACCTAATACTTATGTACTTAATATTAATGTAGACAAGTGTATGAGTTTGGCTAGTTGAGAAGTTAAGCAGGACAAAAACACAAGCATATGTATGATTCTATTTATGCCTGACATTCCAATTTAGATTTTGTAATCATATTTTCTTTGATAATATAGTTATCTAAATTATTCTAGTATGAAGGAGGGCCACGTTAAGATTTCTAAACCTCATAAAGTTTGATAGTTTTTGACATTCGTAACCGCTCTAAACCAATTTTATATACGTGTCATGACTACCTAATTTACCCTTCCGAATTGAGTCTACCCAAATTGATATTTCTTTTGATACGTTACCTAGGTGAAGATTAGTAATATGTTGGTCTTTAATTTTTCGAAAGATATAATCTTTGTGATTATGAACTTAATGATAAATATTTTATTTAAAAACAAAGGATTGACATAATTTCCTAGGGAGTATGGTTTTAAATTATTTGTGTCTTTATTTTCTCGAGGGCAAGCAAAAGCCAAGTGTGGAGGAAATTGATAGTGCCTAAATTGTACATGTTTTGGATATCATTTTAAGGCACTATTATGCATAATTTTGAAGGTATTTTAGTAAATTGCATGAACTTTTGGTACTTAATAATTTGTGATTGATTTCAGGAAAAACCAAATTAAATGGAAGATTTAGATGGGAGGAGTCGGGTGAGAAAGAGAAGGAAACCTGATCTGTTGAAACACCAGTCAGGTGCCTCTTGCAAGCTTCAAGCACCACTTGTAAAATCAAAGTTGATGAAAATTTCAGAGCCAAGCGCCGCCTGAGCTGCAAGTGCCGCATGATTTGTTAAACAGAGAATTAAGAAATTTCAAAGATTAGAGTCAAGCTCGGCTTAGTCGATGAAAGAGATGCTTGGATGCCAATTGATGATTGAAGATGATGAACAAAGCCCCGCTTATACTAAGCCAAGTGCCGCCTGAGATCAAAAGCATTTGTCAAGAGCAACTCTAAGTTAGGGTTTGGTTGAAAATTCGCAGCAGAGGCGCTGCTTGGGCCTCTCAAGCACCTCTTGCTTTTGTCGATTTTGGAAAACTATAAATACGATGCTTAAGGTTTTGAGGTCATATATGAATTGTTAAGAGAGTTTCATTCCAGAGCTGATAGAAAGTGACTTTTGAGGGTTTTCAAGGAGGTTTGGAGCATTCTAACGCCTTGCAATCATCAAGAGGAAGCTAGTAACATCGGTTAATTCCATAAAAACTTTTTCTTTTAAGTTTAATTCTTATTTCATTGATCATGTATTATACTTTGGATAACTGTTTTGTTGATTTCATTATGATTGTTGGCTAAGTTTATTATGTTTACTGATATCGGCCAAAAAGGCACGTTTGTACCCTCGATATTAAGTCCCAAATCAATAAATATATAAACATTATCATGAATTTAAGCATTTATTTGCTTTATTTTGTAGATTAAGTGATTACGAATACAATGCAAGAAGAATCGAAGAAATTTGACTTAGAACGAAGAATCTAAAGCGAAAACGGTGAAGACCAAGTTACGATCTCGGAAATCAGACTTTATGATCCAGGAAATAGAGCTGACCACCTGGTCCACAGCCATGTCACACGGCCATGACCCACTGTCTGCCAGGAAGCCCCACATCCTACCAATATCAGTGTCCACAGCCAGGGCACACAGGCCACCACCAGGCCACGGCTATAGCCCACGACCCATGACGGACTGCCACCTCCAAGCCCACGACCTGCCAGGCTGATTGTAGGCCTATTTAAGGAGCTTTTGCTCCTCATTTCAAACATACACTTCACACTTCAATTTTCACGCTCTCTCACTACACCATAACGCAGTCTCAAGTATTACACCCTGCTTGAGGGATTCTTAGTTAATTAAGGAACTGATCGTTAGGATAACCAAAGGTGATCATGGAAGTTACCTAGTAACTTGGCCATGTGATAATGCTAAAAACGAACATATATTTCATAGCATTATCCCTCAAGAAGGACAACCTTTTAGTTGCAATTGTTCTATTTACAAGTGATATTCGTTTAAATAATAAAAGGTGAAGACAAAAGACAGATTTGACGAATTGAAGACGTAAACGACCAAAAAGCTCAAAAGTACAAAGTACAATCAAAGTGGTTCAAATTATTGATGAGAAACATCTCAAAATTACAAGAGTACAAGACGCAAAACGCAAAATACAAGATATTAAATTGTACGCAAGGACGTTCAAAAATTCAGAACCGGGACCTGAGCCAACTAACAACGCGTGACGCAACGGAGCTAAAATTATAAGTCAACTATGCACACGAATATAATATAATATTTAAATAATTAAAAATACTTGATGTTATGCGAGGTGTATACAAAATAGTAATATTTTTACAAGGAAATACTATTAAATACGATACAATTTTACACAAGTTATTTATTTATTTATAGAGTGGATATACCTAAACCTTATTACAACACTTATAGGTAGTGTACCTAATCGTACAGTAGTGTAGTTTTTAGTAAGTCCGGTTCGTCCACAGGGAACTCGCTAAGTTTAACGCTTTATTTTTAAAACTATATTTGTAAATAAATATATATATAAATAGAAGTAGTATTATTATTATAAAAGGGGGTTTTTACCGTTTAATGACCGGTTTGTCGATTTTAAAACTTAAGTCGCAGTTAAAACCTAATGTAAAATAATAAAAATAAGTATAACTTAATTTTAAGTGTAAAGTAAATAACGATAATGAAATTGCAATAAATAAAAATGCGATAAATAAAATGACAGTAAATAAAAGTGCGATAATTAAAAGTGCAATTAAATATGAAATAAAGAAATTATGCTTATTTAAACTTCTGTAATCATGATGTTTGACGTGTTGATTTTAGTTTATTACCATGGGTTAATTGTCCTTTGTCCTGGATTATTCAATATGTCTATCTGGTTTTTGTCCATAACAGTCCATCTGTCATAAATATAAAGTGCGAGTGTCCTCGTCAAATTATCCTTATATCCGAAGTCAAATATTCCAACTAATTGGGGACTTAAACTATAATTACACCAAGTGTCCTTGTATATAATTTACCCCTGTTTTAATAAGTCCATTAACTATTAATCCATTCCCGTGTCCGGTTAAATGAACGATTATTAGTACTTATAAATATCCCGCCCATCGTGTCCGATCGAGTGTATATGGTTATTTAGAGGTACGTCCAATTGTAAATCTTTATATTAAATTAACAAACTATCATTTAACTAAACAAATATAAAGCCCATTAATATCCCATAGTCTAATTTCCACAAGTGTCGTTCTTTTGTTCAAACCCCAATTATGGTACAAAGCCTAATTACCCCGTCTTTAATATTTTAACCTAACATCACGATTACTTTAGCTTAAATAAGCATAATAATAACTTAGCTATGAGACATTAATTTAAAAAGGTTGAACATAACTTACAATGATTAAAAATAGCGTAGCGTTACACGGACAAAATTTTGACTTACACCCTTACAACATTCACTAACATACCCTTATTATTATTAAAATTAAAATTAAAATTATAATATATATATATATATATATATATATATATATATATATATATATATATATATATATACGTTGAGAGAATGAAGAAAGAAAAAGATGTGTTCATTTAATCAAAAACTGCGAAATTTATAGGATGTCACCTGATTCTGTTCACCATGCAATCGCATGGATTTATAACTGCCAGGCCATGCGATCGCATGGCCTGCTTTTCCAGCTCACATGAATTTATTTGCTTTCTTGCCGACGGTATTTAATAATAATATAATATATAAATAATTTATTGAATTATTTAAATATTATATTATATTCGTGTGCATAGTTGACTTGTAATTTTAGCTCCGTTGCGTCGCGCGTTGTTAGTTGGCTCAGGTCCCTGTTCCGGATTTTCGAACGTCCTTGCGTACAATTTAATATCTTATATTTTGCATTTTACATCTTGTACTCTTGTAATTTTGAGACGTTTCTCAACAATAATTTGAACCACTTTGATTGTACTTTATACTTTTGAGCTTTTTGGTCGTTTGCGTCTTCAATTTGTCAAATCTGTCTTTTGTCTTCACCTTTTATTATTTAAACGAATATCACTTGTAAATAGAACAATTGCAACTAAAAGCTTGTCTTTCTTGAGAGATAATGCTATGAAATATATGTTCGTTTTTAGCATTATCAAATATTCCCACACTTGAGCGTTGCTTGTCCTCAAGCAATATAGTCTTGAAATAAAAATACTAGAATCACTTCTTTATTCTTCACACTTTGTACATCAGTGATTTCTATACGGCGGTATGAACAATGGTAGTAACGTTGTGGTTTACAGTCCCACATGACTATGAAAATTTAGATCCTTAGGGAAATTGGATCTTTATGAAAACATTTGATCTTTTGAAAATTAAATCTAGCTTTTACCCTAGATAAGTTTTCCGGAATAACCCTTCACCGGTGTTTGCAAAATTGTTTTTGTGGGTTTTGTGGGTTTCAGATTTGAAAATTTTAGCTCAAAACTTGCGGTTTTGTGTCACCCACTTGCTAACCTTGAATTGGGAAAGCAACACGTCCAGTATACTTCCTCCGTATATTACCTTTCGGTAAACTACCGTCCGGTTGTAAAGGAAAGCGTTGAACAAGTAACTGTTAAGGCAATGTCCCATGACATGCTTTTAATTATGGTCTATAACGTGTTGGATGCAATTACTATCCTTTGTAGGAGCAATAGTAAAGATCACCCTATAATTTTTTCGGTCTGGCACAAGGTCCTGTCTTTGACCATGCTATGCAACCACCATTCTTACGGTTGACACCCGATTTGGTTCAGGTGACCTAATGAATTCCAAGTGAATTCCTAGAATTTTACGTTCAATGGTAATGAACGCATTAAAAATGGGTTTTCAGAAAATAAATCGGTTTGTAATTTTGATCAAAATATTTTCTCGTTCAAGCTCGAGTTTAGATATCATCGAATTTCATGAGTTTTTAATTCTCAATCTTTAAAGTCAATCTCAAGGATTGAGTAATATCAGTCTTAAAAGCTGATTTTTGATCTTTAAGGAGATTATCCTTTCTGGGGATCTGATTCATTAGTCTTATCAAGCTAATTTGCACGGCGCCCTCCCCATTTTACGAGACAGATCCTCTCATGGTTAGGATAAGTCTGACCACTTGGCGACCCTGTTTGATGCTGAGGTCCGTGGATTTCCTGCTGATTTTAGTGATGACTTTTCTAGATTTTTCGTCAGCCTACAGCTGGTCTGGACGACAACTTCCTGACCTAAATCAAGAAGCGCGTGTCTTTTTCAGAAGACTTTACTTCCTTTTAATGATGGAATTGATTCATCATGTAGATCCATTTTTCTTTCAAATATATTAAAATTTTCGGGGTAAAACGGTTAATTTTGTCCAAAACAAAAGTATCTTCAATTATTTGTACAAAAATATGTGATATATGTTTTAAATAACTTGGTAAATTTTTCTCACACTTGGCTTTTATTTTCCTTTCTTTACCTTTTTGTTGTCCTCTATTCCATTTTAAATGAATTCTAACATTTTGGGTTGTTTCTCAATTTATGTCTTTTTCGAGGTAACAATAATTTCGGTGTTAACACCTAGTTTTATCGTTCATAAATATGTATAAACTTCATTTTGAATTCATTTAATTGAAAATTTTGAAAATTTTACTAGAATTGGGTAGTCAGTATATAAGACTAGGGCTGTTCTTTATTATCAGAGAGCACTAGATTTTAATACAACTACTGCGTTACTAGTATTTTTAATGGTAACCAAGTGTATAAGTTAAAATTTTTAAAAATCCGAAAGAATTTAACCCCTTCCCACACTTAAGATCTTGCAATGCCCTCATTTGCAAGAAATAAGTAACAATTTAAATTATTGAGGGTGATTAGCGTAGAAAAATGATTAAATTTTACCGAAGTTTCCAAATATATTGGCGTTTGTTTGCTGAATGATAAATGGTGCACATCATTTGTTCATTCCGTCTTGTTGTTACATCACATTTTTTTTGTTTTGTCGTCAAAATTAGTAGCTTTTGCTGAACTTAATGTCAGTCTTTGAAAATGCGCTGTTTTACCCTGTTGTATACAATTGACAATATACATATATACAAATAATAACATGCATGGTAATTTGAAATGGGACTTAACATCCCACTTTCAAATCAAATATGAAATATTAGTACAACATAATAAAAATATTAAATATTACAATAAAAGTATCACAATATCATAGGTTTAAACATAAATAAATAGAAATAATAAAAAAAAAATCATAGAAATCACCAACGGAAACTATATCAATCTGGATCGGGGTTCCAGTTCATGTCGTCAGTCGGGTTCCATGGTTGGTGATAGGTGTACTGGTAGGCCTGGTTAGGGTCGTAGAGAGTAAATGGTGGTCTCATCTCGGGCTGGTGTGGAGGATAGTAAGCGGGTCGGGTCGGTATGTAGTGATCCTGAGGTGATAGCCGACTCATGATCTGACGCTGATGATAGTCCCATCTATCATGCTGTCGTTGCCTAGAATGCTCGTACTCATTCTGGGCTTGCACTGCTCGTATCGATTATGTCTATCCTGGTTTGTCATTTCTACCTCATCTATACGCTGGTAGACATCAGTCATAGCCTCCCTAATGACATCCCTAATGTCATCTGCTTCCTCCATTTCCTCATCTGAACCTCTCTCTGCCTGTGGATGACGACCAACATAGGGTACTGCCTGATTGCGTCTGCTCTTCAATACCTTAGCACCCTGATAGACCTTTAATCCTAAGGTATCATCATGTTCCCTACATACCATAAGTGGACCCCCTTGATCCCTATCTACACCCAAATACTCTCCAATGAGAGTAACAAAAATACCTCCTCCTATTATTCCCCCTTCCTGTATTCCTTCCACTATCTTAGACAAATAAAAACCAACATAGTAGGGGATATTAACAAAGCCTCTTGGGTCTCGAATACACTTAAGGTAGAATAAATCATGTAAGGTCATTTTCTCCTTTTTGTGACCTCTCTGTGTAATCGAGTTAGCCAGAAATCTATGAATTATACGAAGCTCGGCCCTGTGAATATGTAAGTAGGTGTGTGTTCCTGCCCGCCCAAAAACATTATAATCTAACATACGCCTCCAGACGGCGTTAGCATCAAAATTCCTATCTACCCTTTCACCATGATAAATCAAATTCATACAATCGGGTAGTAGTAATTCAGCGGGCGTATATATCTGTAAAGCCCTGGCCATGTCCAGCATGGACATCCTGTACATCCTACGGCCAAGTATAAATCTAAGAAAACTTATATCATCTTACCTAACTACATCCGCATTAAGTGAAATAGTACTCATAAGCTCAACGCACCATTCCTTATATACAGGCCTACGAATGGTGAATAAACGTTCCCAATCGGGAAAAGAAGAGCTGTCATACCTTTGGATCAGATGCTGTCTAACTGAGATAGCAAGTTGGACCCTTTCCAAAGGCTCCCAATCAATTACCCTCGGCACTTCTACATTTTTCGTTACCAATTTGAATTTGTTACTTTGATATGTCAGGTAATCTCTCTAACTTCAATCAAATCTCAAATTGGGATGCAACTGTTCTTCATGAATCGTTGGGTGTTGTACTATCTGATGCATCAGAAATACTACGTAGGCATCAACATATTCTTGTTGCGGATCATAATAAGGTACGTGTTGATCAGGTTGTTGTTGTTGTTCCTGTTGTTGCTCCTGTTCAGGTTCATATTGCATTTCTGGTTCAGGTTCTGGAGCAGGTTGTCTAGATGATGATGATGCACCATCAGTATTAGTAAATCTCTGCAAAACACATTAAACACAAATTTTGTGCATCCAAATATGCATTAGTGTTAGCAAAATAACAACTTGAAACAATTATAATAACATGTTTAATCAAAATTAAACTTATACACATTTTCACAATTTTAACAATTCTACACTTTTTCAAATAAGCATATATGAAAATGTTTACAAAGTTTATAAGCATTCAATTCAAATAACATGTTAAAATAACCATTACTAGCAATTAAATAAGTTTTAAATGGCATTTACATCAATTTAATCAAGTTCATGAATTTTATACCTAAAAAGTCCACTTTAATTCTCAAAAATCATGTTTAGGATCAAAGTTTGGATCATTTAGCTACCTAAACATGTTACACTACTTAATTTAGCAATAATTCAGGAAAAAAATCGGCCATAACCTGTTTATATCAAAAAGCCCCAAATTGCTCAAGAATACAAACCCTAGATTCCTAAAAATTTTGAAGTTTTTGGCTTCAAATCATGTTAAATAGCATCAATCTAGGTTATACATGCATAATATACTAACAATTTAACTCTAGTTACACTAGAAATTAACAAAATTAAATTA
This sequence comes from Rutidosis leptorrhynchoides, assembly GCF_046630445.1. Classification (NCBI taxonomy): domain Eukaryota; kingdom Viridiplantae; phylum Streptophyta; class Magnoliopsida; order Asterales; family Asteraceae; genus Rutidosis; species Rutidosis leptorrhynchoides. Next base: position 222,852,481 of record NC_092340.1, read on the forward strand.
GGTAAATTATAGCTCAAGAACACTAAAAATCAAATTTAAAGAGGTTTGGGGATGTAATTGTTACCCTTCTTGATAAACTTCTTATCAAATTCATGATTAGAGCGGATTAGCAAGAAATTTGGCTGATTTTGGTGAAAAATTGATGAAAATTGAGAGGATTTGGGAGTAGGTTCGTATGTATGTGTGTGTGGTTATGAAGAAATAGAGCAGCTCGATGAGCATTTGTTCCTGACCAGTTTTCGGGCTTCATGCGATCGCATGATTTTTTCAAAGGAACCCCAAGCGATCGCATGGGGTTTTTTTTTTTTTTTTTATAAAAATCTTTTAACTAATAAAACATAAATTAATTAAATTTTAAAAATTTTGTTTTTCTTGTTATTTAGAATGAGGTTGTTTCGGATTGATGTCCTAGTCCGTCCCTCTACAAAATTTTAAAATTTGTTACTATTTGAGCGTCGTTTTAAAAGCAAAGATTTTTGGGTTTTTTAAAATGTTTTTGGCTTACTTTAATTCAATAAGATTAAAAATAATGATAATAAAAATTCTCGTCCCTCCCTTGGGTAAAGCAATTTCGGTTCAACGACCTAGTTTTCAACTCACGACGAATTTTAAAAATCATATTTTTAACTTAGTGAAATAAAGCAAATTTTTGTTTTTAAATTCACACCAAACTTTAATTTAAAATGCATAAAATTAAAAATATGGTAAAAATAATTAAAATTAAAAATCTTTTTGGTCTTTTATCCCACTTTAATGAATCGAATATTATTAAAAATATACGTCCCTCTTTTCGGTAAAGTAATTTCGGTTCCATAACCTAGTTTTACTCCTGACAAATTTTTGAAATATTTTGGTTTGATTGATTAAAGATATTTATACCTTAAGAATAAACGGTAAATTTCGCAGTGATGTAATAAATTTTTGTATGATATCAATAATTTCGGTTACGCATACCTAATTTTATTGAATACCAATTTAATACTTTATAGCGAACGATTCAGCATTTATTATCAAAAGGTTAAAAGCAATAAAAATAAAAATAAAAACAAAAACTGTACATACTTACCTATGAGAAATAGAATTCTCAGAGACCTGCTTTAGCCGACTCATAGGAGAGTCGTGTGATTTGGTTCTCCATAGCTACATAAGCATAACCTCGAATCTTCAATATCTTTTCTTCTAAACATATGAACGGTCCTTCTCTGCATAGAGTAACAAATTCGGTATTTGAATATGTTTGATTATTTGAACATTTACCTTCGTGTGACCATTTTCCGCATTTATAACATCTTTCAAGGTGTCGTGCTCTTCTTTTTGTTGCGGATTTTGATTTTCCTTTACCAAAATGTATCTTATGATGATCTTTTCTGAGTTCTTTTCTTACTCCGTCCATTTTTTTTCTTATGAATGATACTAGTTCACTCGGAAGTGTGTCATTATTACATTTAGTAATCATAGCGTGTAGCATTAGACCATGGTTCAGATCAAAGGAATTCTTCATCTCGTAAAACCTAAAAAAAATAAAAATTCAGAATGTTGGGAGAAGACTAGTTCTTTAGGGTCTGCTAGGGAAAGACCATTCAGGTTCCATTCTCGGAAACTACACGAAAACAGAATATCTAACACTAACAGAAATAACTATTACCCTAAAAAGATTCGAACCTTCCCACACTTAGTTAGTTGTGGTGTCGAAATTGTGATTAACTTCATCTTCAACTTCCATTAGATTATCTATGTAATGTTTAACTCTGTGACCATTAACTTCAAATTCAATCCCATTTGAATTTATTAATTCTACTGTTCCGTATGGGAAAACTCTTTTGACTATGAATGGTCCAGACCATCTTGATTTCAATTTTCCAGGAAATAGCTTGAATCGTGAATTGAAAAGAAGAACTCTGTCTCCTTCTTTAAATTCTTTTGAACTTCTGATTCTTTTATCATGCCATTTCTTCGTTCTTTCTTTATAGATTAATGAATTTTCATATGCTTCATGTCTTAATTCTTCTAATTCGTTTAGTTGACTTAACTGTAGACGTCCGGCTTCATGTAAATCAAGATTACATGTCTTTAAAGCCCAAAATGCTTTATGTTCAATTTCTACTGGAAGATGACATGCTTTTTCGTAAACGAGTTTAAAAGGTGTGGTTCCAATTGGAGTTTTGTAGGTTGTTCTAAAAGCCCAGAGTGCATCCTCCATTCCATGGACCATTCCTTCGTATTTGATCCTACGGTTTTCTCTAGAATACGTTTTAAAGCTCGGTTGGTATTTTCAACTTGTCCACTTGTTTGTGGATGATAAGCGGTTGAGATTTTATGAGTTACTCCATATCTTTTGAGAACTTTCTCAAGTTGATTATTACAAAAATGAGTACCCCGATTACTTATTAAAGCTTTCGGTGTTCCAAACCTAGCAAAAAGATGTTTTAAAAAGCTGACTACAACTCGTGCATCGTTAGTTGGGAGAGTTTGTGCTTCCGCCCATTTAGATACATAATCAATGGCAACGAGAATGTAGAGATTATTATGAGATTTTGGAAATGGACCCATAAAGTCAATACCCTAATTTTCAAATACTTCACATACTTGAATGACATTTTGTGGCATTTCATCACGTTGACTTATTTTTCCGGCCCTTTGACAAGCATCACAGGATTTGCAAAGAAGGTGTGCATCTTTGAAAATTGTAGGCCAATAGAATCCAGCGTCGTAAACTTTTCTTGCTGTGAGTTGAGGCCCATAATGCCCTCCTGTTGGTCTTGTGTGACAATGGTTTAAGATTTGACTAGCTTCATCTCCAAATACACATCGGCATATTATTCCATCGGGACAACTTTTAAACAAATGTGGATCTTCCCAGAAATAGTGTTTTATATCACTAAAGAATTTCTTTTGTTTTTGGTACGACAACCCTTTTTCAAGGAATCCACATACTAAGTAGTTTGCATAGTCCGCAAACCATGGAATTTCATTATAATCTATCTTCAATAGATATTCATCAAGAAAGTTATCTTGTATGGCCGATTCATTTAGAACTTCTAATTCGGGATTTTCAAGACGAGAAAGATGATCAGCGGCGAGATTTTCTGCTCCCTTTTTGTCTCAGATCTCAATATCAAACTCTTGTAAGAGTAAGATCCAACGGATTAATCGTGATTTGGCATCTTATTTTGAAAATAGGTATCTAAGAACAGAATGGTCGGTATAGACCACCGTTTTAGCTAGAACGAGATATGAACGAAATTTGTCAAAAGCAAAGACAATTGCAAGGAGTTCTTTTTCAGTAGTTGTGTAGTTCGTTTGTGCTCCTTATAACGTCTTACTAGCGTAATAAATAGGTTGAAATCGTTTTTCAATCCTTTGTCCTAAAACGGCTCCCATTGCAAAATCACTTGCATCGCACATTAGTTCAAATGGTAGATTCCAATTTGGAGTTATCATGATCGGCGCATTAGTGAGTTTTTCTTTAAGAATATTAAAAGATTTGATGCATTCATCTGAAAAGATGAATGGAGCATCCTTTTCTAGGAGTTTATTCATAGGAGTGGCAATTTTAGAAAAATCTTTTATGAAACGTCGGTAAAAACCGGCATGCCCTAGAAAACTCCTAATTCCTCTAACATTGGTGGGATGTGGAAGTTTAGCAATTACATCTACTTTAGCTCTATCCACTTCAATTCCTTCCTTTGAAATTTTATGACCAAGAACGATGCCTTCTTTAACCATGAAATGGCATTTCTCCTAATTAAGAACTAGATTTGATTGTTCGCATCTAATAAGCATTCGTTCAAGATTGACTAGACATGATTCAAATGTATCACCGAAGACTGAAAAGTCATCCATTAAGACTTCCATACATTCTTCTATCATGTCGTGAAAAATTACCATCATGCACCTTTGAAAGGTTGCAGGGGCGTTGCAAAGTCCAAATGGCATGCGTTTATAAGCAAAAGTACCATAAGGGCACGTGAACGTGGTTTTCTCTTGGTCCTCGGGTGCTATTGGAATTTGAAAATATCCAGAAAAACCATAAAGAAAACAATAGTAACTATTTCCGGCTAATCTTTCCAACATTTGATCAATGAAAGGTAAGGGAAAGTGATCTTTTCTGGTGGCGTCATTTAATTTTCTATAATCAATACAAACACGCCATCCTGTTACAGTCCTAGTAGAAATAAGCTCATTTTTTTCATTTGTGATGACAGTCATGCCACCCTTCTTAGGTACGCATTGAACTGGGCTTAACCATGGACTATCAGAGATTGAATAAATTAAACCTGTATCTAGCAGTTTAATTATTTCTTTCTTAACTACATCTTGCATATTAGGATTTAGTCTTCGTTGGCGTTGCACATACGTTTTATGACCTTCTTCCATAAGGATTTTATGTGTGCAATACGAAGGACTTATTCCTTTAATATCATGAATCTTCCATGCAATAGCTGGTTTATGAGCTTTTAGCACAGAGATGAGTTGAGATTTTTCATTTTCAGTAAGAGAAGACGATATTATTACAGGTAATTCAGATTCACCATATAAATAAGCATATTCCAAATGGTTTGGAAGTGGCTTTAACTCTAATGTCGATGGTTCTTCTATCGATGATTTATATCGATATCTGTCTTCTTCTTTTAGCATTTGAATTTCTTCTGTTGTTGGTTCATATCCATTAGCCATAAGTGTAGCTAACATTTCAGCTTCATCAATTGGTTCAGTTCCTTCTCCTAAAGAACATTCTCCTGTTCCTTGTAATTCTGGAAATTCTTCTAACAATTCTGCATGTGAATCTATAGTTTGAATATAATAACATGTATCATCTGCAGATTGCGGTTGTTGCATGACTCTATCAACAGAAAAGGTAACACTCTCGTCCTCTATACTTAGGGTCAGTTTCTTACCAAACACATCTATTATTGCTTTAGCCATGTTTAAGAATGGTCTTCCTAATATGAGAGGAACTCGAGAATCTTCTTCCATGTCCAGAATAACAAAATCTACTGGAAATACTAAAGTACCAACTTTAACTAGCATGTTTTCCATTATCCCTCTAGGATATTTTACTGATCGATCTGTAATTGTATGCTTATTCGTGTTGGTTTCAATTCTCCAAGGTCTAGTTTAGCGTATAGTGAATACGGCATTAAATTTATACTAGTACCTAAGTCTGCCAATGCTTCTATTGAGCTAAGACTACCCAGAAAATATGGAATTGTGAAACTTCCTGGATCTGAAAGTTTTTCTGGTATCTTATTCAACAGCACTGCAGAACAATTAGCATTCATAGTAACAGCCGAGAGTTCTTCCATTTTCTTTCTATTTGTGATTAGATCTTTCAAGAATTTAGCATATCTAGGCATTCCTGAAATTACATCAATGAAAAGAAGATTTACATTTATTTGTTTAAACATATCCAAGAATTTGGATTGCTCGACTTCAAGTCTCTGTTTTCTCATTTTACTCGGGTAAGGAAGCGGTGGTTGGTATGGTTTAACATAAGGTTTAGCCTTAACTATGTTATCTTCATTAACCTTTTCAACTACCGGTTCTGTTTTCTTATCCTGCTCAGATTGTGGTTCTTGTGGAGTAGGAATAGCTTCATCAGAGATTACAGGCATTTCAGGTGATTTAAGTGTAATACCACTTCTTGTGGTAATAGCTTTAGTTGTTTCATTCCGGGGGTTAGCATTTGTATCGCTAGGTAGACTTCCCGGTTTTCTTTCACCTATCAACCTTGCTAGGTTACTTACTTATTGTTCCAGATTTTGAATAGAAGCGTGTTGATTTCTAAATGCTTGAGCATTTTGTTCATTCGTTTGTTTCTGGGATGTGAAAAACTGCGTTTGAGATTCAACTAGCTTCGACATAATATCTTCTAAATTTAGCTTTTTATCATCGGTTTGTGGTGGTTTGTTTTGAAAAATAGGCCTTTGCTGATTGTAAGTATTATTGGATACTTGTTGATTTCTAGGACTTTGTTGGTTGTTGTATGGAACATTTCGGTTATAATTCTGATTTTGATTGTAAATTGGTCTTGGCGGTTGATAATTATTCTGATAATTATTTCCAGGCCTTTGGTTCATGTATGAAACATTCTCTCTTTGTTCCATTGTTTGTGCAATACTGAGACAATCTTTTTTTAAATGTGGTCCTCCACACTGCTCACAACTAATTCGTATTGAGTGAATATCTTTAGTCATCTTTTCCATTCGTCTCTCGACAGCATCTATCTTTGTAGATATGGAATCAAAGTCATGGTTAGAATCGGCTCTAGCTGCTTTAGATGATCTAACGATATCTTTTTCTTGATGCCACTCATGTGAGTGGGAAGCAGTGTTATCAATAATTTTGTAAGCGTCAGTTGCGGTTTTCTTCATAATGGAACCACCAGCTGCTATATCTATGTCTTTTCTTGTAGTGATGTCGCATCCTTGGTAGAATATTTGTACTATTTGATAAGTATCTAAACTATGTTGCGGACATCCTCTCAACAACTTTCCAAATCTTGTCCACGCCTCATATAGAGTTTCATTTGGCTTTTGCGTGAACGTAACAATTTCTCCTTGAAGTCTCACGGCTTTAGATGCCGGAAAGAATTGTTTAAGAAATTTTTCAACTAAAACATCCCATGTATCAATCGCCCCTCCAATCTTTGGCTTCCCCCTTTAAAGTCCAGGGAAATAACATGAGATAGATCTGTTCATCCTCAACTTCTCTGATTTTGAATAGAGTACAAATCCTATTAAAGGTTCGAAGATGTTCGTTTGGATCTTCCTTCGGCGCACCACTAAATTGGCATTGATTAGTTACCATATGTAGGATTTGTCCTTTGATTTCATAATCTGGCGCATTAATGTCTGGTTGAGTAATTGCGTGACCTTGGTTAGTGCGTTTAGCTCTCATTCGGTCTTCCATACTTAGAGGTTCCAGATTTTCCATTATTGAATTTGTTGAATCTGAATCACTAGAGGATTCTGATTTAATAGGTTGTTCCTCGACGATCTCTGTTTGAATGATTGGTGGTTCCGGTGGAAAGATTAATGGTTCAGGATCTCTAAATTGTCCCTGAATATCCTCCGGGTTCTCAATTGTGAAGTCGGGTTCAAAAAATGGATTATCGGAAATTTGAATTGGAGTACTTGGTCGACTAGATGACGATTCTAATGAAAAATCAACGGCGACAATATTGGCTAGATGTCTTGATCTGGTTACAGGTGGTGAACGTATAAAAGGTGGAGAACATTTTGCTCGGTGCATTCACTGAATTTCCTATTAGTTTTAAAAATAAAAATTATATAAGTTATCAAATTAATAGACTTTTCTGATTTTGCCCACGTTTCGAATAGCCAATAGATGCAGCAGGTAGCCAGGACCCTTTAAATCGGAAGCCCACAACTCGCCACTAACAAATCCAACTATTACTACGAACCAGAAAATTTTGGATGTCTATCAATTTAACCACTTAAAATAATTTTTCGTTGAAATTTAAAGAAATTTTAGAGAAGAAATAGAAAATTCTATGTCCTATAAATCTAGAGCGTCGAGAAATAAGAAAGAAAAATAGCACGTCGAAAAACGTCGAAAAATAAAAGGTCGAAAAATAATAAAAAGAACGTAGCGCGTCAAAACTTAAAAGTCTAAAAACTAAGAATTAAAAGTTGCGTCTAAAAATATTAAAGCTTAAAAGAAATTCTATATCTAAAACGGTATAAACTTAAAAAGGTACTAAAATTTTAAAACGGCGTCGCAAAATTCTAAAGCACTTAAATCTTAGTCTATAGAAAAAGCACTTAAGGGATTTTACGGTAATCTTAAAAAATCTAGAAATAAAAATAACTACGACAAAAACTATGACTTAGAACTAAATACGAACGAAAAATACAAATATTACGCTAAAACAAATAAAAAGATACAAAATATAAAAATAAACTTAAAGTTTTAAAAGGTACAATTTTTATAAAAATATTATTTTTATATTATTTATTATATAAAAGTATTAATTTTATATATTTATAAAACTAATTCAACTAAATAATACAAATTAATTAAAAAATAAAACTAATTAATATTAAATTAAACCCTAAACCTAATTAATTAATAATAATAATAATTAAACTAACCCTAATATTATCGGCTGAGGTTACCAGACCTGTCAACTCACCTCATGCGATCGCATGAGGTGTTAGTTGTTTTACCATGCGATCGCATGGTCTGCGAATTCGGGCCAGATATTGGGCTGCTACAGTGTAGTGGCCCGATTAGTTTTATATTGTTTTTTCTGTTTTTAATTTTCTGTTTTTAATATCTATATAAATTAAATAAAAACTTATATTTTTACAAACTAAAAGTAGAATTAGAAATATTTTATAATTTTATATATATATATATATATATATATATTTAATAAATTCTTAAAAATATATAAACTTTGTTTTACTTTTTATATTTTTGTATTTTTTTTTTTAAAAAAATTAAAACATATTTTTACAAAAGCGGATTTTTACAAAAGTAAACTAAGAAATTTTTTTTTTTATATATATAGCGTTTCGCTTCCGGCGTTTAAGCAGTTCCCCGGCAGCGGCGCCAAAAATACTTGATGTTATGCGAGGTGTATACAAAATAGTAATATTTTTACAAGGAAATACTATTAAATACGATACAATTTTACACAAGTTATTTATTTATTTATAGAGTGGATATACCTAAACCTTGCTACAACACTTATAGGCAGTGTACCTAATCGAAGAGTAGTGTAGTTTTTAGTAAGTCCGGTTCGTCCACAGGGAACTCGCTAAGTTTAACGCTATATTTTTAAAACTATATTTGTAAATAAATATATATAAATATAAGTAGTATTATTATTATAAAAGGGGGTTTTTACCGTTTAATGACCGGTTTGTCGATTTTAAAACTTAAGTCGCAGTTAAAACCTAATGTAAAATATTAAAAATAAGTATAACTTATGGTTGAACTATATGTTCGTTTTTAGCATTATCACCATGGTGTTCTTTATGGTTGAACTCTTCTTAGGGCCTAACCACTTTATATTAACCAATCCTTAACGAAAGTATCAAAACACATCACATCTCTTGAATTAGGAATACCTTCTCTTTTGTTATGCATGAGATAGTTTAGACCATATGGAATGTTAATATGCCACCTTTTCCAAGCACCCTTATTGATGAGCCACTCATTCCTACATGTACTCGTATTTGATGGACGTCGGGGGTTGAAGGCATTGCTCTCTATTCAGAATCACCAAACCTAGCGTAATTACATAGTAACATATCACCAACATGATAGGGACGTCTAAGTACAGCATACCATATAAAAATTCACTGCCTATTCATGAGCCAGCATTTCACAATCTCAGCCAAGTAACTGATGAAATCATAACACAGACTTATCTTAACCTTATCTGAATGACAAATTTTATCGCACTTACTTTACTTTATTTACCTGTTTGCCTTAGAACTTTAGAAAAACCCAAAAATACTCCTCTATCTACTTAGTTATTAGGATAATTCTATAGATATAGTTCGATTTTGTTATCTTCTTAAATGAACGACCCTTGGTGATATGGCCAAAATGGACGGTTTTATTTGTGCGGTATCGTTAGGTCGCAACACGTCAGAATTAGCTACCACAAGAGAGTAATGTTTTTATCATTTATATTTAGATGGGGTTTCCTAGCTATAACTCACCTACTTGTCTTCCTTTTAACAAGTAAGTGGTAAATATAACTCAGGTTCGTATTTTTGTATGTTTGCTCAGTAACGTGGGACAAAAGTGCCTATATAGTTAACCCTAGTGACAAGAGGTGATAGATTAAGATTAACTAAAAAATACAGTAATTGAACTTATAAATATAGAGATAGATAGGTATGGAGAATATAATTCTGAAGGGGAATTATCACAAGAGTTTAACTTCCTAGGATAAACACTAAACCTCAATCAACTGGGCTATGAACCTAATTGATTTGTCACTAAGAGTTTAGGCTTTGAATATTCTGGCTAAGACGGATATCTCTACTCCCAACGTTAACCTAGAGAGTTTAAACGACCTTATGGATAGCATTTTAGGTACATGAACAAAGTGATATACCCATAAAGGAAAGTCTCAGCTTTTCTTAATCCTAGTTGGTCTAACTAAAGCAATATTCCACCACTTAACACTATGCTATGCCTTAACATTAACAGATGTGCAATCTTAGAAATTCTAAGGTTTTGCTAATTGGATTAGAGGTCTCTCCTTTGCGATCACTTATTAAAGCCCGGATCATCTTACAACATCTCAAGAACGTTGCTTCTGACGCGAATCATGCTTTTGAGCAAGCCAGTGTTCACTGAACTCTATGTAGCTGACTTTAATCACAACCTAAATGGGCAGCCCTTCTTTGATGAATAATTGGTTATTCGTACGTAGGTACTATATCCCTATTGTGACGTTAAGCACACATAACTACTTACCTTGTATCCTAGGGTTGATCAGGTCCTAATACTAGGTTATAGCCACGTAAATAAGTGGAAAGGGTGATCCGTAAATTAAACTTCTAAACCGTCAAGGTTTCAGCATAACAGTATGATAAGTCTAAGATAAAGTATTCAACATATAATAAACATTCGTAACAGACAGATAAGAATGCAAGACGAAAGCAACTTAAGATAACAAGATAACTTCATTAAATTAAGGAAACCGTTCACCGTTTAAAGATGAGATCTGGACCATTACAAGTGCTGACATCCTCTAGACCGCTCCTATTACAATCTTCGGCGTTCGCCTCCGGGTACTTAATTTTCCGCTCGGAGGAGAGAAGGCCTTGAAAGCTCTAGTGAGTGAAAGTGTATTGTAGTGAGAGAGTGAAGAGAGGTGTGTTAAAATTGGATGACAAAAAGCCTTTAAATAAGCACAAAATTTGCCTGCAAACGGCTGGCAGGCCGTTTGGCAAGCCGTTTGCAGAGCCTGTTTGCTAAGGCAAGCCGTTTAACGAGGCCATTTGATCTGGGCATTTGGCAGGTCATTTGCCACACTGGCAGGCCGTTTGGCTTGCTGATTCCCTGGATCGTAACATGATTTCTTGTCTTTCACCGTTTTCGCTCTAGAATCTTCGTTTTAGCTCCGTTTCTCTCGAGTCTTTTTGCATCATATTCGTAATTACTTTATCTAAAAATTTAATCGAAAAATCGATTATTTTGCCGAAAAAGTTTTGAAATTTATGCTTTTGGGACCCAATATCGGGGGTAAAAACATGACTTTTTAGCCGATATCAAATATCCTACACTTAGAGTTTGCTTGTCCTCAAGCAAACTTCCGAACTTTAAACAATGAGGACTTTTATTCGAAGGGATCAAGTGGTCTTTGTTTCGCAAGACGGAGGAGTGAAAACTTAGTTTTTATTCTTTTTGTTATTCTCAAACCTTTTTCCGTAAGCATGAGAGGAGGTTACATAACTGAGGCTATCTCACTTGGGTCACTTATTTCACTAAAGTGTTTAGGGTGTCCTATAGTTCTAAGAAATGAAATCACTCTTAGCCAGTCATGCTTACATTCTTCGTCATAGGCTTGATCAAGACTCAAATCTCCATCACTTATTTGAGAGAATTTTCAGTCATCGACTCAGCTTGGATTGTGAAGAGATGGGGATTTGGAGGTTTCTAGGGTGCAAAGGGTTTTGATAGATAGGAGTTTCTTTTGAAAGATTGATTTTAGTGATCCTTTCAGCTTTTTGTCAAGAATTTCACGGTAAGCATCCTTCTTTTTGACTGCCAGGAGTTTCTTTTCTCGAATCTTTCCTGGTTTTGCTCCCTTTTTCAGAACCTTTATTCATCAAATATATATATATATATATATATATATATATATATATATATATATATATATATATATATATATATATATATATATATATATATATATATATATATATATATTTATATATATATATATATATATCAACAAGCATCTTTTGCTTTTCTCTTCGAGGTCTCCTTTCATTGGCGGTCTTCTTCGATAATTGGCTCGGATGCTCGCATATTTTTCTAATGAGGTTTTGTAGAGGATTTCCCGAAAGGAATGCTTTTGTCGGGATTTATTTCTTTTTTTATGAAGCGGATAGAATAGATAAGTAGAGGTGAATGGATTTGCGGAATGAAGATGGAAACGAAGCTGTGTAGTGGGGGTTGTTTTTGTCTTCACAATTGGCTGAGGTTCTAACGTAGTCATCCTTGTCAAAATGTGTGATTCCGAAATGTAGATCAAGAGCAAGTTCTGATTTCGATATGCTAACATCGGCGCGCTCAACGGAAGTATAGTGAAGCACTAAAAATGAGTGATTATAAAGCCTTATTTGGGGGTGCCGCACAACAATTATAATGGGTCGATTTGCGCCTTTCGTTATGCAATGCTCTTTTGGAAAGTTGGTTTGATTTTTGCAAAAAGTTTTTAACCTTTTTTTACCCTTTTGTCTATTTTGTAGCAAAAACTTTTTGATCTTTTATAGAATTGTATAATCCTTAGTGTTTTTATAGTTTGGAAAGTTTTAAATTTTTGTGAAAAATTTAGTTTTACCAACACTTGAGGGTTTTACAAGAATCGTTATGTGCAATATTTGCTATCCCACACTTTAAAATAACATTGTCCTCAATGTTAAGGATACGACGTATCCCACACTTTAGGTTTTAAAAGTGGCGTTATGTTATTAAAAGTTTATGTTGGTGGGGTTGCCAATCCCACACTTAGTTTTTAAAGTGGTATAGTAGTTTGCGTATATTCTATTTGAAAAAAGTGGTGAAGAAGTAGTACTCCCCTATGGTTGCAAGGCGTGCAGTCGGATGGCGTGCCAATTATGGATTCTTCAATTCTTGTGCCGGCGTCATCCTCGTTCAAATTGTCCTTGCTCCAAGTTGTGCTTCCATCTCGTACGGTCTCGATCGTCGTTTGTTTGTGACGTTTTATTCATGCAATTGTTATTCTAAATACCATACATACTATAAAACATAAAATAGTTATGCCCAAAACCAGGCGTACAAGCATAAAGTAATAGAGTAATTATCCAAATATTCCAAAAATAAATACAGTCATGGCTGAGGTGGTGGGAATGGAAGGGAATAAAATAAACTGGTACGGGGCTGTCTTGCTGGTCGAAGGGCTGATTTCCCTTCATCAGTCATCTCCTCGTCTGTAGCAAATTGTTGTGCTAATTCCGCCATGTTCATTCTAGAAGATACCCTGAACTGAATCTCATCTGACCATGTGATCACACCTGTAAGCGATGATGTACTCGTATGAATCATAGGCCCCGTAAGCCAATTCTGCCACTCTTGCAAATCACTTCCCAAATGTGGGTTCATACCTATACCGTCTATACCCTGCATGACTCCTTCAGTCATATAGTGGCTTGAAGCCTAATCCCATACGGAAGCCTGAGCGTCGACGGATGTATCTCTGTGAGTGCTCATGTGGGATGTGTCAAACAGGTTGTCGACGAAACCTGCGGCCCCTGTTCTCGGTTCCCTAGGAGGAGATGGGATGACTGTATGCTGCGTGTACTGATGCTGAGGAGGAGGAGATGGGGGTCCTGTGTTCTGATGGCTCGGGCCTGCACCCCTGGGGTCCCTGTGGGCATACATCACCGGATACCCGTGAGGATATGGCGGAACATTGAGATGTCTGCCTGCGTAGTGCGTAAAGTGATCCAGATTTTGAAAGATATCGTGATGGGCAAACTAACTCTCATGCCCAGGCAAGTCTCCCATGTGATAGTGGTATGGCGGAAAGCGCGGCCTATCCCCTTCTCCTACTGATGAGTGTCAGCGGGTGTCAGTGGGCCGTCCCTGTGTGGTGGGATCATCCTCATCCCGCGGTTCTTGAGAACCTCGCCATCTCCTACCATATCTTATCCTCGTATCACGCCTAAACCCTTTTAATCTCACCAGTGGCACTGTCCGGTCTTCAGAATCTGGTATTGCCGGATTAGCTGCAATGATCGACTGTTCACCCTTAATACGAATGTATTCCCAAGTGTTCAGTATCTTATACCCTATCTCTTCCGACTCAGCCCCAATCTTATACCCAGACCTCTCAATACTCCCCAAAACATGCATTCGACGGAGGAGTTTAGTAACAACTGCTCCCAAAACTGGCACAACTGTCCTTGCTGAATTCTTTTCATTAGTAAATGCCTGGGCCAGGAGGTGCGCAACTTGCATATTCTATTTGTGTATCATGGCGTCCATATATCGTTAATGGTAACGGCACCACCATGTTGGGCTTTTGGGTGAAGGGTTTTAGTGATGAGGTGGTGAAGGATGCAGTGTACGGGATTGATGAATTTTGAAGCCTTTTTACTTGATCCATGACTCATCATCGGAGGTGTATTCGTGACAGAAGGCTTGGTAGTCTATGATGTTCAAGGTTGTGTACCCTCTCTTGAATATGGAACTGTTGAGCTGTGACGGTTTGTACAATTCCAAACACCTTGCAAACCGTGCAAGAGATAGGTGGTATGTCTGATTTTGGAGGCGAAAGTGGATACACTCTTGATCACTGTAATCCTCTTGATCAACGTCTGAATCAAACCTCTAAGTAGCCATAAATTCCGCGTATGGCTCATTGTACGCTTTCTCATTTATTTCAAACAAGTTTTGCCAGGCTCTGTGTGTTCTTCCGTTTGCTCTAAAGTTCAAGATTGTCCTAAGCTGGTCGGCCCATTCACACTGTTCCATAATCGTCCAGTTAATATATTTGTTTGCCCCTTTTGGCTGATTAATCCAGGTTCTCATAAATGGCTCATTATCTGCTGGATCATCTTGCCCGAGAAGGTAATGGGGCAACTCATATTCTGCTGGTATGCGATTAGCCATCTGCAAGAGTCAAGTAACATAGGTTATGTTCCAAAAGATTAAGACTTAGAATTTAAAAATGCATATATTTTTCGAAAAAAATTCGAAATGAGCGCTTTAAAAATGGCATTTTCCAAATTTCTGTTATAGTCAAATATAGCCAAAATTACCACAGACAATATCTAAACCAACTACAAACTTATTTTTAAGCAAAATTCAAAGTGTACCCGTGATTACAATAAATAATGCTAAAAATAATAATTATAGCAAGTTAGTCGTAATAAGCAATTTTGACCCAAATGTGATGATTTTTAAGCATACAATGGTTCTAATGACCATTTTTAATTACCTTAAATATTTTTAATCACCAAACTTGAGTTATAACATTCTTAAGCCAAAGAGTAAAGCCGTTTTACCGAAAAATATTCATTTTGTTCAAAACGTACAAAATAAGGAAAATCAAAGACTAAGCTACATTTTCATGAGCAAACCAATGATATCTTCATTTGAACTAGTTTTAAGGCAATCCTAAGTTTTAAAAAAAACGTTTTAACTATAGGAAAAACCCTAATCCTAATTAAGTGTAGTTTTACCAAAATGTCAAATTTAAGCAAACAAGCATACATTGTTCCAAAATTAGTTTCTAAGCAATCTAAATGATTCACTAAACCTAAATAAGATAGCAAAACATCAATTTCCCAAGAATTTCACCAATTTTTACCCTAAATCCTAAACTAACGAATCGAGAGCTAAAAAACTATCCAAAATGCTTCAATCGAGCCTAAAAACTAACACATAGCAATCACATTATCTAACTAAGCATAAAGGAATCCAAAATTTGGCCTAAAACACAATTTTTCTCAAAAGTCAAAAATTTGACTTTTAGTGAGAATTCGAATTTTGACTAGGAAAGAGTACCTTTTACACCAAATTGACGATGGAAACGTGTTTAGGAGGCACGAAAGAGTCATATTTGAGATTTGAATCGTTGAAAATGATGAACATTTGATGATGTTTGCGGTGATTTGGGCCGTCGGCCGTGAGCTCCCAAGAGGAAGAGGAAGAACAAAAAGAAAGAAAAGAAAAAGAGAAGGAGAAAAGAAAATGAGGAGAAGAAAAGAAGAAAGAAAAATGGGCCCGTGCGGCTCACGGGCATATTCTCCCGACCCGACTTTCAAATTTTTAATTTTTAATATTTTAAAATTTTAACTATATTAATAAAAGGTAAATAAAAATTTGCTTCGGATCTTAATCCGTTTATTTTTCTAAATTAAAAAAAAAAAGACAAATGGACGGAGTAAAATATTTTATTTTATTTAAAACACAAATTACACAGGTTCCACAACTAAATTCCAGAAATGACGTGGGAAGAAAGACAAGATTAAAGCTTCTTTGACCATCCAGAGCAAATCAGCGGAGTGTACTGAAAATATTTCGAAATCACTTAACATCTTGCGCTCACACTTTTGTAAATCTCCGATATCGTCCATAAGTTTAACCAAAGCCCTTCTAACTTTTTTAATGTTTGAAATTCCATCCCTTGGTCCAGTATCTCGATAATTAATTTCAAAAAGAATTTTTGACACTGTGTCTTGAAATAAAAGATCTGCCGCGCAGTCAGGATCACCGATAGTAAATTTAAAATTTGTAGATATTTCCCGAATGATCTTCCTTTGCAGGGTTGTAAATGGAAATTTTGACTTAGTGAGGATTTGTACGAGTTCAGAATATATTTCCTTTCTTTTTGCGAAGAAATTCTGATGTATTCTTTCATCGGTAGAATCCGGAAAAGCTTCAATTAATCTTTTGATAAGAAATGAGGCTGGATCAAAGTAAAAGAAATCTCGGTTTCCATATTTTGAAATAGGGTTAGGTTTCTTGCTTTCAATTCAAAATTATAATTCAGAGATCATTTCGGTGACATAACAGTTTATATGAATTGGAGAAACTTCCTTATTGGTGAAATGAGGGAGAAAACTGACGAATGACTCTAAATCGAATTTGAAATTAATTTCTGCATCCCGATACTTGACAAAAATATCATCCCCACATTCTTTTAACAGTTTGTGAAGAGAGCGAATTTGAGAACGCAGCTCTTTTAACATATTGATTTGAAATGTTGAGAACGGGAAGTCTGAAGAATAGAGGTGCCTAATGAATTCTCTATAGACACCTAACCTTCTACTAGAATTTAACAGATTTCCATTAAACGGAGCTTTTGTTTTATCAATGTGTCGTTTCTCTTTGGGATTAAATTCAAACAAGTTTGGATAGTTGAAAATAGTTGGATATTCTTTCCGTATTTCATCTTCCATAATCAGGAGTTTGTTAAGACTGAGCCTCCCTTTTGGATCATGAAGAGGGTTGAATCCGGGTTCATTTGAGTAACTTATCCAAAAGCAATGAAATCTCTAAGTTAGATGAAATTATCCGGCTTCTAGGGCTACAAGGATCAAGAACTAATTCTTGATGAGATTCATCAGGGTTTAGATTTGTTTTAGATTTATAAAGAAAAACTTCGCCGGTTTCCGAAGTTGTGGGAGAGCAACTGCCTTTCGCACTTTCTTCGTATTCGGTTAAGTTTGAACTGGAATCTACAGAAATTAATTGTTGGAATTCAATATAACAACATGTTCTTAATGTTAACATAATTACTAAATCAATTTAGTAAGAAATATAGCAAGCGGAAGCATGATATATTAAGAAAACAAGTGTATATATTAAACCATTTTAGTTGAATTCCAAGTAGATATCAAGTCTTGATAATATGCTTACAAATATAACAAGTATAAGAAGAAGTTTATACCTCCTCAATGAGTAAGAAATGAGCTGAATTTTGGACAGCAGCTATCTCCAAGAGTTGATGATGAATGGAGCTTCAAAGCAATGAAACCTCAAGAGATAATACCCCAAACTTTTACCCAACACCTAATACTTTAGTTAGGATTTAATTAGACACTTGAATTGAGCTTGAAAAAGAATTTTAGAACTCCCTTTTGGTGTAAAAAAGGCCACGGCCTGCTGCTTATGCAGAATGCTAGTTGTGCAGTTTTTTTCAAGCTAAAATGTAAAGATACACTTGATAGAAGTGGTCAAGTCTTGGTTCAAGTAAATAGCATGCACCTCTAAAGTTGTGTGTGGGTTGGAAGTAACAAAATGAGCATGGGTTCATGTCTTGAAGACCAAAATTCTGCACACTCATTATATAAAATAATAATGTTATATATATACACATAAACTTGATGTATATATATATATATAAACATGTATTTATTTTTGTTACTTTCACATTTTATAAACATTTTTTATAAAATATAACACAACATAATCATTTAAACCTATAAACAATTATATATAAATTATCCAAATAATTTATCTCAAGTGATCATATTTTAGAAAACCGATTTTCTAAAGTCCAAGTGTCGCGTATTTATTCAACGACTCAATCGTCAAGACTAAATACGTTTTAAGGTGTTGGTAAGTTTGTTGTTGGGTATGACCCGACTTGGATCATAACATACTAGCCACATTAATTTAATATGTCGCTCGGGCATACGAAATACCTTTAATCTCCCACTTGCACGAGAAACATAAGAAATTAATGCAAATGATGGATACCACCTAACGACCGTCCATCACCCCCAACATGTTATGACTTTGTGCCATTCAATAACATCATCCCTTTCGAGTTCCCATCTCGAATATGAATAGGTGAATCTTTCATTATTTCCTTTCGTCCTAGATGTCATGTTAAATCCAAGAGACACGGAGTGATCACTCTCTTCTAGATTTAACTTTATCAGGCCTTAGACATCTGACTCTCAACGAATAAGAGGGACAAATTCCATCTTGACTACATACGTCCTAAATATGTACCTTGCATTGTACCCGAGCTCTTCCTTATGAACTACCATATTTCATAATAGCGAAGGAAAGAATCAAGGCACAGTACTCGGTGAATATCCGAACCTAATATGTATCTCAGGTCAGAGGATACAATGATATTCGCCTTTACTCAAGATTATATCTCACAAATGTGGTAGCAACCTTGCCCCACATTCAACCTGAATGTATACCAATCCAAGTTCATAATAGTCTAAACCTCACACTCGTTCCCACAAATGTAATCGACTACGGAATTTAGAATAATTACTTATTCATGGATAAAATATGCAAAATAGGAACATGACTCAATATTAATAAATTAATACCAGAATTATACTAATGAGTTTGAACAGATTTCGTTCCGTTAAAATACTTAAAACAGATCATGACCAATCACTAGAATATCGAATCCCTAATGCACAAACATGTCCTGCATGTTTTGATCCATGTAAGAGCTTCGTGAGAGGATCCGCTATATTAAGATCTGTGTGAACTTTGCGAATACATATCTTTCCCTTTTCAACTTTATCCCTTATGTAGTTGAATCTCCGCTCAATGTGACGGGTCTTTTGGTGAGCACGAGGCTCCTTGATTTGAGCAATCGCACCCTCGTTGTCACAAAAGATCTCAAGAGGGTCCTGAATGGAAGGGACTACTCCTAAGTCGTCGATGAATTTCTTCATCCATGCAGCTTCCTGAGCTGCCAATGATGCGACGATGTACTCCGACTCTGTAGTAGATAAAGCAACAACATCCTATTTTGAACTCTTCCAAGAGACTGCACCTCCATTTAACGTGAAGACATAACCGGATTGTGATCAAGAATCATCTCGATCAGTTTGGAAACTCGCGTCCACGTAACCTTTTACAGCGAGTTCCTCCTCACCAGACCCGTATATAAGAAACATATCCTTAGTCCTCATAAGGTATTTCAATATACTTTTAACAGCAATCTAATGACTATTTCCTGGGTTATTCTGGTATCTACTTGTCAGGCTAAGAGCGCATGACACATCCGGTCTAGTGCATATCATTGCATACATGATTGACCCAATAGCAGATGCGTACGGGACTTTCTTCATTCTCTCTTGTTCATCTTTCGTGGTAGGACACTGAGATGAACTGAGAGGCGTTCCTCTTTGAATAGGTACCAAACCTTTCTTAGAGTTGTCCATCTTGAACCTTTTTAAGATCTTTTCAATGTATGCACTTTGATTCAAACCTATCAGTTTCTTGGATCTATTCCCGTAGATCCCAATCCCCAAAACGTATTGTGCTTCTCCAAGATCCTTAATGGAGAAGCATTTACTTAGCCAAGTTTTAACTCTTTGCATTGCCAGAATATCATTTCCAAATAACAATATATCATCCACATATAGTACAAGGAATATGATAGTGCTCCCACTAGCTTTCTTATATACACAAGCTTCATCACCATTTTTAATGAAGCCAAATTTCTCGGCTTCCTCATTAAAACGATGATTCCACATTCTAGATGCTTGTTTCAATCCGTAGATTGACTTCTTTAACTTGCATACCTTTTTAGGATATTTCGGATCAACACAACCTTCAGGCTGAACCATATAGACATCTTCCACAAGATATCCATTTTGGAAAGCGGTCTTGACATCCATTTGCCATATTTCATAATCATAATGAGCAGCAATGGCAAATAATATCCTAATAGACTTTAACATTGCCACAGGCGAAAAAGTTTCATCATAGTCAACCCCTGGCGTTTGAGTGAAACCTTTTGCTACAAGTCTAGCTTTATATGTATCCAAGTTTCCATGTATGTCAGTTTTCATTTTGAAAAGCCATTTACAATCAACTAGCCTTGAGCCAGTAGGTTGTACAACCAGTTCCCAAACTTGGTTGTCATACATGGATTACATCTCAGCGTTCATGGCTTCCTGCCATTTATCCTTATCAATCCTTGATAAAGCATCTCGGTAGTTTGTTGGTTCATCCAAATCAACCACATAGCAACCATCCATGAGAAACCCATATCTCTCAGGAGGATTACTAATCCTACCAAATTTGCGAATGTCTTGTGTATTTTGATCATCCATTTGATCACTTTCAACATTTTCATGTTGAGTGCTAGTATCAACCAATTGTGTATCATCTACTTGATCTCGAACCTCCTCAAGATCTATTTTCCTTTCACTATCACCTTCCATTAGGAACTTAGTTTCAAGGAATTCAGCCTTCCGAGCAACAAATACATTTTGTTCAGAAGGATCATAGAAATAATATCCCATATTATCCTTGGGATATCCTATGAAGATACACTTTGTGGATCGAGCATTTAACTTATTAGGGACGTAACGCTTAGGGTAAGCTTCACATCCCCATACCTTTAAGTATGATAGAAATGGAGGTTTTGCAAACCACATCTCATGAGGTGTTCGTTCCACTTTCTTGGTTGGGGCCATATTTAAAATACGAGCCGCAGAGCAAAGACAATAACCCCAAAATGATAGAGGTAATGAGCTTCTAGCCATCATAGATCGAACCATATCCATTAGGGTTCGGTTCCTCCTTTCGGAAACTCCATTCAGTTGGGGTGTTCCAGGAGGAGTGAGTTGCGAGATAATCCCACAACTTCTAAGATGAGCTTGGAAAGCATCGCTTAGGTATTCACCTCCTCTATCTGTACGAAGTACCTTGATTGTCTTATTGAGTTGATTTTGTACTTCGTTTTGATACTCTTTGAATACTTCAAAAGTTTCGTCCTTATGTCTTAACAAGTAGACATATTCGAAATGACTGAAGTCATCAATGAAAGTAACCAAGTATCTTTCACCATTCCTAGTTATGGGCTTAAAGGGTCCACATACATCCGAATGTATTAATCCTAATAAGTCCTTATCCCTTTCATAGGTCCCTTTGAAAGGTGCTTTAGTCATTTTGCCTTGTAAACAAGACTCACATACATCAAACGAGTCTAGTTCATTTGATTTCAAAAGTCCATTCTTTTGAAGTGTATGCATTCGGTTCTTGTTTATGTGACCAAGGCGACAATGCCATAAGTAGGAATCACTCAAATCCCTTTTGAGTTTCTTGGTGTTTGCATGGTATATTGAGCTATTGTATGTTGTGTCATCATGAACCAATTCATAAATACCATTCGAAGGTGAAGCCTTAAAATAGAACACATTATTTAAAGAAACATGGATATCATCATTAATGAAATTAAGATTAAAACCACATTGTTTCAAACGGGATACAGAAATAATGTTTCGTGATAAATCGGGTGCATACAAAACATTTTCCAAAATAAGCTCCAAACCACTTGGAAGCTTTAAAATGAAGTCTCCTTGAGCTACTACGTGCACCTTAGCTCCATTTCCCATGTAGAGACTTGATGTTCTCGCTTCTTGATTACTTCTTTTGAACCCCTGCATAGAATTGCAAATGTGAGTTCCACATCCTGTGTCTAATACCCATGTATTAGAAGAAGTAATACTAAGCTCAATGTATACCATATATACATTACCTGAGGTTTGCCCTGCATCCCTCTTTTCCTTCAACTCTTTAAGGTAGACCGGGCAGTTTCGTTTCTAGTGACCCATTTCACTGCAACCGAAGAACGGATCTTCCTTGGGGTTTGCTTTACCAGCACCCTTTTGCTTTTTGTGGTTGTTGGTTCGGGTAACCATCTTCCCCTTTCCCTTGCCCTTGCCTTGGTAGGCGGGTCCTTTCCTCTTAGCCGCCTTCGGCTTAGAAGTGTTATTGGTTTTGGACCCGCCTTCATTGATCATAAACATGGGTGAAGCCCTTTTACCCATGCTCGCTTCTGCCGTCTTAAGCATGGCGTGTAATTCGCCAATGCTCTTATCCCATCCATTCATGTTGTAATTCATTACAAATGTGTCAAACCTCTTTGATTGGGAATTAAGGATAAGGTCTGTGGCTAATTCATTAGACACGTTGCAGTTTAGATGGTTTGCTCGATCAATTAGGCTTTTCATATTAAGGACATAAGATGAAACGGATTGGGAGTCGTCCATCCGACATGTATGAAGCGCTCGACACGAGTTTGTTGAAGGAACATCTCCTTCAACTGTGTAATGATGTCGTATGCACTATGATGCTCAAAATCCTTTTGGAGTTCGGGTATCATAGTCCCAAGCATGAGGAAAGAAACTTGCACCGAATCGGTGCAATATTTCTCCCAATAAGCCATGCCTTCCGTATCATCCTCGTCCGGTTGATCGGGAATGGGGTCTTCCAACACATACGCCCTATCCTCAAGTTTGAGGACAATTCTTAGATTGCGGAACCAATCCATGAAGTTCGTATGGTTGAGTTTTTCTTTTCGAGGATTGACCTCAACGATAGGTTGTTAAAGTTGATAGGTGCGTTTGGAATGTTGTTGTTGTTATTGGCGGCCATCTACAAAATTTAACAAAGTTGTTTAAGTATCAATTTTAATTTAACAATCAATACCCTTTAAATCCAATTGATATTTATTAAATTTTAGAATCCAACGGTAAACCAAATTTCGGTTAGGAGACCTTTATCCCGTCATTTGATTTAGCTAGGTAGTCATTATATGACAATTGCAATCCTTTTGCAACTTCTAAGTTATGGGATCATGCAATCCTTTCGCATGGCATACTATCCCATCAACGCCTATTTGTTTCTCATGCTTCGGTGACCTTAAGTTCATGATTCCCAAATCAAGTCGTCCTACTTGTGTAAACGTGTAAATTTAACATACAAGTGGTTAGGTGACCTTTATCCCACAAGTGTGCGAAATTCACCTTAATCATATTAGTTTGCTCATAACGGTTAGGTGACCTTTATCCCATTATGAGTTCCCTAATATTTTTAAGTGTTGCACAAAAGGATGGCGTTTAACTTGTTTACCTTGTTAATAAGGGATTTTAAGTTTTCATTAATTCTAGTTTAAGAAAACAATCATGCCATGCACCAACATGCATTTAGTGTATGGTTCATTTGAAATCCATTTTCAAGCCTTGTAATTTTAGTCAATTACTTGATATAAACCATTTTATATATATGATCCTTATCATGTTCTTAATAACCGATTATTAATGTCCTTTTAGTCATTTTTAATTTAACCATTTAAATTGACGTTTTGCATGTCGTTAATAATGTTTTAATTTAACCAATTAAATTGCCATTTTCTAGTTGTTGACTTGTGTGATTAACTTGTAGAATACAAACATACAATCCACATAATCATACAAAACAACCACGCATGCAAAATCATATATTCACAATCAAGCCATTTTGGTGGACATTTGTTTAGCCGAAAATAAATGCCACCGGTGAAGGGGTTATAACACAAAGTAGGAGATTTTAAATCTCCCACTTAATCTTGCATCCAAATGCTTCTTCATATGTTCTTCAAGTCTTCATCATCTTCATTATTTTACAAAATATATCCTAATACATTTTGTCTAAAAAAATAAAAATACAACCTAATCTATTTTACATACCAAATATAAAATAAATTACATAACCAAATGAATAATTATTACAAACCAAATTGAATAAATCATTACAAACCAAATTGATGAATAAATCAACCAAACGAACATTCATTCAAATACAAGGTCGTGGCTATGATTGTGAACAATAAATATGACCAAAATGGAACAACCCAAAACCCATTTTGGGTGTCCAAGAATTCGGCCAAACCAAGCAACCCTCCAAACCCGAAAAGTTTTTGTAATCTACTTTCATGCATATTTATAGATTACAAAATTCATGGGTTTATAAACCATATAAGAAGCATATTCCAAAGACCTCGGCTCTCGATACCAATGTTGGAATTCAATATAACAACATGTTCTTAATGTTAACATAATTACTAAATCAATTTAGTAAGAAATATAGCAAGCGGAAGCATGATATATTAAGAAAACAAGTGTATATATTAAACCATTTTAGTTGAATTCCAAGTAGATATCAAGTCTTGATAATATGCTTACAAATATAACAAGTATAAGAAGAAGTTTATACCTCCTCAATGAGTAAGAAATGAGCTGAATTTTGGACAGCAGCTATCTCCAAGAGTTGATGATGAATGGAGCTTCAAAGCAATGAAACCTCAAGAGATAATACCCCAAACTTTTACCCAACACCTAATACTTTAGTTAGGATTTAATTAGACACTTGAATTGAGCTTGAAAAAGAATTTTAGAACTCCCTTTTGGTGTAAAAAAGGCCACGGCCTGCTGCTTATGCAGAATGCTAGTTGTGCAGTTTTTTTCAAGCTAAAATGTAAAGATACACTTGATAGAAGTGGTCAAGTCTTGGTTCAAGTAAATAGCATGCACCTCTAAAGTTGTGTGTGGGTTGGAAGTAACAAAATGAGCATGGGTTCATGTCTTGAAGACTAAAATTCTGCACACTCATTATATAAAATAATAATGTTATATATATACACACATAAACTTGATGTATATATATATATAAACATGTATTTATTTTTGTTACTTTCACATTTTATAAACATTTTTTATAAAATATAACACAACATAATCATTTAAACCTATAAACAATTATATATAAATTGTCCAAATAATTTATCTCAAGTGATCATATTTTAGAAAACTGATTTTCTAAAGTCCAAGTGTCGCGTATTTATTCAACGACCCAATCGTCAAGACTAAATACGTTTTAAGGTGTCGGTAAGTTTATTATTGGGTATGACCCGACTTGGATCATAACATACTAGCCACATTAATTTAATATGTCGCTCGGGCATACGAAATACCTTCATTAATACCATAGTTAATATTTTGTTTTATAGTTTTGAAAAGGGTTTACTGTAATAGCGACTTTAAATCCTATACCGACAAACTCCCTGCTTGTTAAGCATGTGTGTTTCTCGTCAATTAATCTTTGAAACAAGTGGCCAGACAGACAACGGAGAGGCAAGATCCTTTTGGTTCCAATATAATTGGAGACTGTTCGGAAAATCCAACAACCAAGTCTGTGTACAATTGTCTTTCTTAGACACCACTCAAGAATCTCAGATATTTTGACAGAATCGACGATTACCTTAACAGACAGAAAATAAGTTCCCCGGCAGCGGCGCCAAAAACTTACTACCACTTATGATATGGCCAAAACGGACGGTTTTATTTGTGCGGTGTCGTTAGGTCGCAACATGTCAGAATTAGCTACCACAAGAGAGTAATGGTTTTATCATTTATATTTAGCTGGGGTTTCCTAGCTATAACTCACCTACTTATCTTCCTTTTAACGAGTAAGTGGTAATATAACTCAGGTTCGTATTTTTGTATGTTTGCTCAGTAACGTGGGACAAAAGTGCCTATATAGTTAACCCTAGTGACAAGAGGTGATAGATTAAGATTAACTAAATAAAAGAGTAATTGAACTTATAAAGATAGAGATAGATAGGTATGGAGAATAGAATTCTGAAGGGAAATTATCACAAGAGTTTAACTTCCTAGGATAAACACTAAACCTCAATCAACTAGGCTATGAACCTAACTGATTTGTCACTAAGAGTTTAGGCCTTAAAGAGTCTGGCTAAGACGGATATCCCTACTCCCAACGTTAACCTAGAGGGTTTAAACGACCTTATGGATAGAATCCTAGGTACATGAACAAAGTGGTATACCCATAAAGGAAAGTCTCAGCTTTTCTTAATCCTAGTTGGTCTAATTAAAGAAATATTCCACCACTTAACACTATGCTATGACTTAACATTAACAGATGTGCAATCTTAGATATTCTAAGGTACTGCTAATTGGATTAGAGGTCTCTCCTTTGCGATCACTTATTCAACCCCGGATCATCTTACAACATCTCAAGAACGTTGCTTCTGACGCGAATCATGTTTTGAGCAAGCCAGTGTTTACTGAACTCTATGTTGCTGACTCTAATCACAACCTAAATGGGCAGCTTGTAGCGACCCGACCAAATCGTCATTGACGGCGCCGTCTACTTAGGTCCCGTTACGTGGTCATAAGTCTTTAAAACAACGTTTGACCAAAAGATATGTCGCCTTCATTTCAAAATAAAGATTGTTCCCAAAGTTTACAAGAATTGTTCAACCAATAGTTAAGTTACAACGTTATAATACGAATGAAATCTAGGCGACACGGTTTAAAGTAAAGTCAAAAGACGCTCCATGAAATGCACATATACTCGACATCCAATGCAAGTATCAAAATAATGAGCGGAAGCATGTATCATGTATCGTTCAAGGACCTGAGAAAAACATAGAAATCTGTCAACGAAAACGTTGGTGAAATCATAGGTTTAAGTAAGTAAGTACAAGTGAACCACAAGATTTGCATCAATGAAATAATAGTAATACATTCCAAAAGTTTGTTTCACGAGCACCCAATTATCAATGCTTAACATTTCCTTCCATTGAACCCCATCACTTAGTGCTAGAACATACACTGTTTCTCGAAAATATATTTCATTCGTAAACGGTAGCGAACCGTTTGAATGAGGGTTTGTCAAACCCATATGGATCCATACAACATAAGTTCTCGCTTACACCCGGCAAGTGTAACTAATGATAATCGAATTGAGGATTTTGTTCTAAACTCGTATGTAGAATGTTTGTTTTCCTGTACTTGTGTTCACTTAGTAAAGAAATGTTTATGTTTTCTCATCCCAAATGTAAGTTCAAAAAGAGTAAAAGTGGGACTATGATCTCACCTTGAGTGCACGAGTAGTAAAGTACTTCAACAAGTAAACGTGTGCAAAGAACAATGCTAGTCTCGACCTAAACAATAGGTTTGTATCAATAACGGTAAACACGATAGGTCAAAGATGTTCAATTAGTCCTATGGCTCGTTAAGACTCGATCCTAATAGCATGTGAATCAAATTGTCATGTTTCATGCAAGGTACAAGTATAAAAACATGTTAGAACGATTGCACAATTATTTGGTTAAGTTTGATTAAAAGTCAACTTGGTCGGGTCAAAGTCAACAGAAAAGTCAACGGGGTCGGGTTGGATATCCGACAATTTTTCTAAGTTATATAATCATATATGAGCATGTTGGCCAAGTTTCATGTTAATCGGAGGTCCGTAGCATAGCAAACATTTTCATGTCAAATGACCAAAGCGAACAGCCAGTTTTAGCACAATGGGACGGCGTCCCAAATTTCTAGACGGCGTCCCGTTTTTAAGGTTGGGACGGCGTCCCGATAAGCTAGACGGCGTCCCGGTTTTAAGTTTGGGACGGCGTCCTGAGTTTCTGGACGGCGTCCTGGTTGGTTTCCAGGCCCTGTTTGCTGCAACTCTAAGTGCACGAACCAACAATCAAACCAACCCAAATTACAAACCGCAAACAATTAGAACATGCATTTTATATCACCGGAAAGGTAATTTGACGAGGAAAAGACCTATACACATTTCATCAAGCAATTCAACACTTACACACCCCAAACCTTATTTAAACGTCCATAATCAAAGTTCAAGTTCCAAATATGCATTTCATGATTCGGGCAACCGAATTACATGAACAATATGCCGTTTCGAAGGTAATTAAGCATACAACACAACCTAACACTTACAACTAACATTCCATGTCATTCAATGCATCAAAAGTCCATTTCAAGTTCATCAAACCCTAACTCAAATTCACCAAAATCAATAATCAAGTTCATGAAGTTTTCTAAGGCAACCTACACATCAAATTGAAGCTAGTGATGCTAGTAACACAATTAAAACAC
Organism: Rutidosis leptorrhynchoides; assembly: GCF_046630445.1. Lineage (NCBI taxonomy): Eukaryota > Viridiplantae > Streptophyta > Magnoliopsida > Asterales > Asteraceae > Rutidosis > Rutidosis leptorrhynchoides. The sequence goes on from NC_092340.1 coordinate 222,880,911, forward strand.
CAACTTTTAACATCTAACAACATATGATCATCCAAAATTCAAGAATAACACACCAAAATTCAAGTTCATGCTAGTTACACTAAAACAACGAGATCGAGCATATAAATCATATATTCATGTTAGACTTGAGCCATAGACACTAATTAACACTTTTATAAGTTAAAAACATCAAGAACACAAAATCTAGTGATTTTAGAAAGTTACCCAAATGAGATGAAGTTGGTACCAAAATGAAGAGGATGAAGAGAGGATCACAAATATGTAGTTTATTTTGTTGTAAGCCTCCTAGATCGAATTTAGATGATGATTGAATGAATTTGGTTTTGAGTGTGTGTTCTTGCTAGAGAGAAAGAGAGAGAGATGGAGGTGGGAATGAATGGGTGAAAGGGGTTTGACCCTTTGACCTAGTCAAGGGTTTGATCCCTTGTCAAGTTTAGTCCCTCAACTTTCGTTCGGGTGCGGGAATTACCTAAACGAGATAATTTAAAACGCGTATCAACGGGAGATGTTATAAACATATAACGGACTTTATATTAGTATAACGGAAAAGTAAATGGAAAAAGGCGGGATGTTACATTACCTACTCCTTAAAAGAAATTTCGTCCCGAAATTTAAGTAGGCGTAGTAGTCGTTGTTTCTTCCTCGAGATCTTGCGTTTCCGAATTCACGAATAGATGAGGATACTTCCTTTGCATTTGATCTTGTCTTTCCCAAGTAAACTCGGGTCCTCTTTTGGCATTCCAACGAACCTTGACAATCGGGATTCGGCTTTGTTTCAATGTCTTGACGGAGGTGTCCACAATTTCAACCGGTTCCTCCACAAAATGAAGTTTGTCATCAATAGCAAGTTCTTCGAGAGGGATGACGATATCGGGTTCGGCAAGACACTTTTTCAAGTTAGATACATGGAAGGTAGGATGAACGGAATTCAATTGAGGCGGAAGATCTAAACGATAAGCAACGGTTCCAATACGCTCCAAGATTTCGAAAGGACCAATATACCGCGGATTTAGCTTCCCGCGTTTCCCAAAACGGATCACACCCTTCCAAGGTGCGACTTTTAACATTACTCGATCACCGACTTGAAATTCAAGATCGTTGCGTCGTTTGTCGGTATAGCTCTTTTGACGACTTCGGGCGGTCCTAAGCCTATCTCGGATTTGAACGATTTTCTCGGTGGTTTCGTGAATGAGTTCGGGTCCGGTGATTTGCACGTCGCCTACCTCGGCCCAACAAAGAGGTGAACGACATTTGCGGCCATATAGCGCTTCAAAAGGTGCGGCTTTAATACTCGCGTGATAACTATTGTTGTAAGAGAACTCGGCGAGAGGTAAGTGCTTGTCCCAAGCTTTTCCGAAATCAACCACGCAAGCTCGTAACATGTCCTCTAAGGTTTGAATTGTACGTTCGCTTTGTCCATCGGTTTGAGGATGATATGCGGTGCTCATGTCTAAACATGTTCCCAACGCTTCTTGCAATGTACGCCAAAATCTAGAAACGAAACGGCCATCTCGGTCGGAGATAATCGATAAGGTACACCGTGTCGGGCTACGATCTCCTTAATGTAAAGTTGTGCAAGTTTCTCCATTTTGTCTGTTTCTTTCATGGCCAGGAAGTGTGCGGATTTGGTGAGACGGTCAACAATAACCCAAATGGTATCATAACCGCCCGTCGTTTTTGGTAGTTTGGTGATAAAATCCATCGTTATCCTTTCCCACTTCCATTGCGGGATCTCGGGTTGTCGAAGTAGTCCGGACGGTCTTTGGTGTTCGGCTTTGACTTTGGAACATGTCAAACACTTGGAAACATAAGTAGCTACGTCCCTTTTGATGTTCGGCCACCAATATAGCTGTTTAAGGTCGTGGTACATCTTATTGGCACCGGGGTGAATCGAGTATCGTGACTTATGGGCTTCATCTAAAATAAGGCTTCGTAGGTCCCCATAACTAGGCACCCAAATTCTTCCGGCGAAATATCGGAGTCCGGTTTCTTTAACTTCGAATCGAGAGGTGAGGACGTTCAAGTGTTCGAGAGAGATGTTTTCATCCTTGAGAGCCTCATCTTGGGCTACCCGAATTTGGCTATTAAGGTTGGTGTGAATGGTGATGTTTAAAGCTCGGACACGGAGAGGCACCGCTCTTTCTTTCCGACTTAAGGCATCGGCTACTACATTTGCCTTCCCGGGATGGTAACGAAGCTCGCAATCGTAATCGTTTAAGGTTTCAATCCACCTTCGTTGTCTCATGTTTAGTTGCTTTTGATCGAAAATGTGTTGAAGGCTTTTGTGATCGGTGAAGATAGTACTCTTGGTTCCATAAAGATAGTGTCTCCACATTTTAAGTGCAAAGACAACGGCTCCGAGTTCGAGATCATGTGTCGTATAGTTTCGTTCATGAATTTTGAGTTGTCGAGAAGCATAAGCAATGACTTTCGTTCGTTGCATCAATACACACCCAAAACCATGTTTTGAGGCATCGCAATATACAACAAAGTCATCATTGCCTTCGGGAAGTGACAAGATAGGAGCGGTGGTTAGCTTCGTTTTCAAGATTTGGAATGCGGATTCATGTTCGGTCGCCCAAATGAATTTCTTTCCCTTGTGAGTCAATGCGGTTAGAGGACGTGCAACCAAAGAGAAATTTTCGATGAATCTACGATAGTACCCGGCGAGACCTAAAAATTGACGAATGTGAGTAGGAGTAGTAGGAGTCTCCCATTTGCTAATGGCTTCGATTTTCGTTGGATCGACTTTAATACCTTGGTCACTTACAACATGACCAAGAAATTGAACTTCCTTTAACCAAAATTCACACTTGGAGAATTTGGCATAGAGTTGTTCTTGTCTTAAAAGTTCAAGCACAAGTCGGAGATGCTGTTCGTGCTCTTCTTCATTTTTAGAATAGATCAATATGTCATCGATGAACACAATAACGAATTTATCGAGATACGGTTTGCACACGCGGTTCATAAGATCCATGAACACCGCCGGTGCGTTAGTGAGACCAAATGGCATGACAAGGAATTCATAACTACCATAACGAGTTCGGAAAGCGGTTTTGGAGACATCTTCCCCCTTAACCCTCAATTGATGATAACCCGAGCGGAGATCGATTTTTGAATATACACAAGACCCTTGTAGTTGATCAAAGAGGTCATCGATGCGAGGAAGAGGATATCGGTTCTTAACCGTCAATTTATTTAGTTCACGATAATCAATGCACATTCGTAGGGATCCGTCTTTCTTTTTAACAAACAAAATCGGAGCGCCCCAAGGTGAATGGCTAGATTGGATAAAACCTCGATCAAGTAGTTCTTGGATTTGACTTTGCAATTCTTGCATTTCAGATGGAGCGAGTCTATATGGTGCACGTGCTACGGGTGCGGCTCCCGGAATAAGATCGATTTGGAATTCAACCGGTCGATGAGGCGGAAGACCCGGCAATTCGTCGGGAAATACATCGGAATAGTCACTAACAATTGGCACATCATCGATGTGTTTCTCATCGGACTCGACTTTCTTAACGTGGGCAAGGATCGCAAAACAACCCTTACGGAGTAGTTTTCTAACTTTAAGGCACGAAACGAGGTTGAGTCTGGTGCAACTCTTATCGCCATAAACAATCAAAGGTTCACCATTCTCGATAGGAATTCGGATTGCGTTGAGATCACAAAGAATGTGAGATTTCGTTTTGACTAACCAATTCATACCGATTATTACATCAAAGCTTCCTAGTTCCATGGGTATCAAGTCAATTTCAAATTCCCTACCCAAAATGTTTAACGTACACCCCCGGTAATATGTGTCGGCACTTAATAGTTTTCCGTTAGCCACTTCAATGGTATAAGTGGTATCTAATGGAAGAGGTGGAGTGCTAAAAGAATGAGTCAAAGTCTTGGATACAAAGCATTTATCGGCACCCGAATCGAATAAGCAAGAGACATAAGAATTGTTGAGAAGAAACGTACCCGTGACTAGTTCAGTGTCATCCCGGGCTTCCTCGGTGTTTATGTTGAAAACTCGGCCGCGCGTATTGGGGTTATCTTTCCTCTTCGGGCATGCATTTCTATAATGGCCCGTTTGGCCACATTCATAACAAGTGCCCGTCTTTGGTGCATTGGGCCATTTTCGAGCGACGGGAGTGGCACTTTTACAATCGTTGGCCTTATGACCAATTCCTTGGCACCGGTGGCAAATTAACTTACTACATTCGCCAAAGTGATGTTTGTTGCATTTGTTGCAAAGAGGTAGGTTCCCGGCATAACCCTTCTTGCCGTCGGAAGTGAAAGATTTCTTGGCAAAGTTGTTGTTGCTTGATTGGGAGGGTTCCCACTTTCTTTTGTTGCCGCCCGATTTATCCTCGGCCTTAGGTGCCGGAATTACGATTTCGTCAACCGTTTCAATTAGTTGGCGAGCCATGTTCATAGCGGCTTGATGAGTAGTGGGTTTGGATGACATCACCCCTTGTTTGATGCTTTTTGGAAGACCGAGCATGTAGAGCTCAATCCTTTGAGATTCGGGGTTAACAAGATTAGGACACATCAAGGATAGTTCGGCGAAGCGTTGATTATAAGCTTTAAGATCGTTTCCGACCGCTTTCAAAGCTCTTAGTTCTTCCTCAAGCTTTCGGGTTTCTTCGCGCGGAAAATATTCAACAATCATCTTTTCCTTTAGATCGGCCCAAGAGAGGGCATGAGCCTCATCGGTACCCACCGATTGAACATAGGTGTTCCACCATGTTAGAGCAATTCCGGAGAAAGTGTGAGTGGAGTATTTGACCTTGTCTTGGTCCCGACAACCGCTTATGCTAAAGACGGCTTCCGTTTGCTCAAACCATCGGGTGAGCACGACCGGTCCCCCGGTTCCATCAAAAGTGTGAGGTTTGCACCCCATGAAAGCTTTATAGGAGCATCCCTCGTTTGAGTTTCCGGCTCCATTGTTGTTGTTGTTGTTGTTGTTGTGGTTGTTATTATTATTGTTGTTGGATGAGTGACCGGCCATGGCCGCATCTACGGCGGTGGCTATCATCCGTTCGAGAGCTTGTTCGGGAGTTTCATTGCGGCGTACACGACGAGGAGCCATTGTTCCTTCAAGACACAAGAATATCATTGATTAGTATTCTCAATAATACTAACCGTGATATAGAATAAAGATAAAGAGAAGTTTTTCCTCGACTCGCCTTAAATTCTTTATGTCATAATGTTGGAACGTTCATATGAGTCACCGTAATATAATCCCGGAAATTATATTACCCTGATTCATATGTGCATTCGACATCATTTCATATAGTCAAGGTGGCGTGTCAATCAAATTAAACAACGTGAGATTAAGATGAACTAAGAGTAGATATGAGTAGAAGCGTTCGAGTATAAATGCACAAGTAGTCAAGTAATTCCTACTTCAAGTCTATATGCCGGTTGTAGTCTAGACTCACCAATGTACCCTATGACTCGGGGTCGACACCAATGAACTCTAAATCCCTACAACCAACGCTCTGATACCATCTGTAGCGACCCGACCAAATCGTCATTGACGGCGCCGTCTACTTAGGTCCCGTTACGTGGTCATAAGTCTTTAAAACAACGTTTGACCAAAAGATATGTCGCCTTCATTTCAAAATAAAGATTGTTCCCAAAGTTTACAAGAATTGTTCAACCAATAGTTAAGTTACAACGTTATAATACGAATGAAATCTAGGCGACACGGTTTAAAGTAAAGTCAAAAGACGCTCCATGAAATGCACATATACTCGACATCCAATGCAAGTATCAAAATAATGAGCGGAAGCATGTATCATGTATCGTTCAAGGACCTGAGAAAAACATAGAAATCTGTCAACGAAAACGTTGGTGAAATCATAGGTTTAAGTAAGTAAGTACAAGTGAACCACAAGATTTGCATCAATGAAATAATAGTAATACATTCCAAAAGTTTGTTTCACGAGCACCCAATTATCAATGCTTAACATTTCCTTCCATTGAACCCCATCACTTAGTGCTAGAACATACACTGTTTCTCGAAAATATATTTCATTCGTAAACGGTAGCGAACCGTTTGAATGAGGGTTTGTCAAACCCATATGGATCCATACAACATAAGTTCTCGCTTACACCCGGCAAGTGTAACTAATGATAATCGAATTGAGGATTTTGTTCTAAACTCGTATGTAGAATGTTTGTTTTCCTGTACTTGTGTTCACTTAGTAAAGAAATGTTTATGTTTTCTCATCCCAAATGTAAGTTCAAAAAGAGTAAAAGTGGGACTATGATCTCACCTTGAGTGCACGAGTAGTAAAGTACTTCAACAAGTAAACGTGTGCAAAGAACAATGCTAGTCTCGACCTAAACAATAGGTTTGTATCAATAACGGTAAACACGATAGGTCAAAGATGTTCAATTAGTCCTATGGCTCGTTAAGACTCGATCCTAATAGCATGTGAATCAAATTGTCATGTTTCATGCAAGGTACAAGTATAAAAACATGTTAGAATGATTGCACAATTATTTGGTTAAGTTTGATTAAAAGTCAACTTGGTCGGGTCAAAGTCAACAGAAAAGTCAACGGGGTCGGGTTGGATATCCGACAATTTTTCTAAGTTATATAATCATATATGAGCATGTTGGCCAAGTTTCATGTTAATCGGAGGTCCGTAGCATAGCAAACATTTTCATGTCAAATGACCAAAGCGAACAGCCAGTTTTAGCACAATGGGACGGCGTCCCAAATTTCTAGACGGCGTCCCGTTTTTAAGGTTGGGACGGCGTCCCGATAAGCTAGACGGCGTCCCGGTTTTAAGTTTGGGACGGCGTCCTGAGTTTCTGGACGGCGTCCTGGTTGGTTTCCAGGCCCTGTTTGCTGCAACTCTAAGTGCACGAACCAACAATCAAACCAACCCAAATTACAAACCGCAAACAATTAGAACATGCATTTTATATCACCGGAAAGGTAATTTGACGAGGAAAACACCTATACACATTTCATCAAGCAATTCAACACTTACACACCCCAAACCTTATTTAAACGTCCATAATCAAAGTTCAAGTTCCAAATATGCATTTCATGATTCGGGCAACCGAATTACATGAACAATATGCCGTTTCGAAGGTAATTAAGCATACAACACAACCTAACACTTACAACTAACATTCCATGTCATTCAATGCATCAAAAGTCCATTTCAAGTTCATCAAACCCTAACTCAAATTCACCAAAATCAATAATCAAGTTCATGAAGTTTTCTAAGGCAACCTACACATCAAATTGAAGCTAGTGATGCTAGTAACACAATTAAAACGCCAACTTTTAACATCTAACAACATATGATCATCCAAAATTCAAGAATAACACACCAAAATTCAAGTTCATGCTAGTTACACTAAAACAACGAGATCGAGCATATAAATCATATATTCATGTTAGACTTGAGCCATAGACACTAATTAACACTTTTATAAGTTAAAAACATCAAGAACACAAAATCTAGTGATTTTAGAAAGTTACCCAAATGAGATGAAGTTGGTACCAAAATGAAGAGGATGAAGAGAGGATCACAAATATGTAGTTTATTTTGTTGTAAGCCTCCTAGATCGAATTTAGATGATGATTGAATGAATTTGGTTTTGAGTGTGTGTTCTTGCTAGAGAGAAAGAGAGAGAGATGGAGGTGGGAATGAATGGGTGAAAGGGGTTTGACCCTTTGACCTAGTCAAGGGTTTGATCCCTTGTCAAGTTTAGTCCCTCAACTTTCGTTCGGGTGCGGGAATTACCTAAACGAGATAATTTAAAACGCGTATCAACGGGAGATGTTATAAACATATAACGGACTTTATATTAGTATAACGGAAAAGTAAATGGAAAAAGGCGGGATGTTACACAGCTCTTCTTTGACGAATAATTGGTTATTCGTACGTAGGTACTATATCCCTATTGTGACGTTAAGAACACATAACTACTTACCTTGTATCCTAGGGTTGATCAGGTCCTAATACTAGGTTATAGCCACGTGAATAAGTGGAAAGGGTGACCTGTAAATTAAACTTCTAAACCGTCAAGGTTTCAGCATAACAGTATGATAAGTCTCAGATAAGGTATTCAACATATAATAAACATTCGTAACATACAGATAAGAATGCAAGACGAAAGCAACTTAAGATAACAAGATAACTTCATTAAATTAAGGAAAGCATTCACCGTTTAAAGACGAGATCTGGACCATTACAAGTACTGACATCCTCTAGACCGCTCCTATTACAATCTTCGGCGTTCACCTTCGGGTACTTAATTTCCCGCTCAGAGGTGAGAAGGCCTTGAAAGCTCTAGTGAGAGAAAGTGTATTGTAGTGAGAGAGTGAAGAGAGGTGTATTGAAATTGGATGACAAAAAGCCTTTAAATAAGCACAAAATTTGCCTGCAAACGGCTGGCAGGCCGTTTGGCAAGCCGTTTGCAGAGCCCATTTGCTAAGGCAAGCCGTTTAACGAGGCCATCTGATCTGGATATTTGGCAGGCCGTTTGCCACACTGGCAGGCCATTTGGCAGCCCGTTTGGCAAGCTGTTTGGCTTGCTGATTCCCTGGATCGTAACTTGATTTCTTATCTTTCACCATTTTCGCTCTAGAATCTTCGTTTTAGCTCCGTTTCTCTCGATTCTTTTTGCATCGTCTTCGTAATTACTTTATCTACAAATTTAACCGAAAAATCGATTATTTTTCCGACAAAGTTTTGAACTTTATGCTTTTGGGACTCAATATCGGGGGTAAAAACATGACTTTTTAGCCGATATCACTTGGTCATACTTCCCTTACTCACCCATAGGAAGGAGTGGTAGATTAAGACCCACAGATTATAAGTTTAAAACCATATTCTCCTATTAATATCTGAAATAGACGATCGGAAACCTGACGACACCGCCACAAAAAAAACCGTCTGTTTTGACCATATCATTAGAGGGAATAAGTTTGGCGCCGCTCCCGGGGACTGGTACTAGACGAAACTATTTCAACTAGATCTATTTTAGCAAGCTATTGGTGGTGTCTAAGAAAGATAACTATACATGGACTTGGTCGTTGGATATTCCAAACTGTCTCCGATTATATTAGAATCAAAAGGATCATGCCGCTCTGTAGTCGATCTGGTCACTTAGTTTGTTGAATAAATTTATGCGAAGCTCTGTTATCAAAATACCAGGGAAACAGCAGTATGAAACAAAAAATTATCTTTAGAATAACCAACCCTCGTAATAAGTAGAAACTTTAAGAACTAAGATTACCTTAGAGTACCTAAAAATACCTTAGATTGCTTTAGCATTTTCCTATCTATAAATTAAAATAGGCATACCAAGTGTATGACCCATACCCGATCCAGACCAGGACCACTGATATTCGTCCCTGATCCAGAATCAATAATATCTACTGCTTGCAAATAAAGAAAGACATAGAGCATTAAGAAACCCAATGGCATTATGCATCGCTCTTGCTGAAAATACCAAACCCTCGATTGAAGCATGGGACCTGCTCGAGAATATGACGATGCATCATCATGACTGGAATAGTGGTGAACAACCTTCATCATCTACCACACTCACTGAACTTAAAAATCAAACAGAAACCATCAAAACCCTCACAGACAAAATGGAAACTCTTGCAAAGTAACTAGGAGAACTGAAGACGCAACTACAATAAGTTAACCTGGCCAAGTCCTGTACTAATTATACTCACTTGCCACTCATTGAAGAATACCAAGTTGAGTATGAAAACCCTTACGGTTTAGTCTGTTACGTCCAATACCTTGCTCGTCAGCAAAACCCTGGATTTAATCAGCAATCTAGAAATACCCAATTTCAAAGAAACACCCCACCTTTTCAACCTCGCTACAGATATCCACCTTATCCGCAACCACAACCTTAGTTAACCTTCGATCAACTACTTCCACTCACTCGACCTTCAGCTGAGGAAAACCCATCAAACACTCGGATTACAAAAGCAAAGAACCCAACCGTTAGAACAGACGATCAGTTACGCAGTTCATTCAAGGACAACAACAGTTAAATCAGAGAACTGCAGCTAGACAAGACCAGACAGAGATACTGATGAGAAATCAATTGACTCTACTCAAAGTCTAGAAACACAGCTCAGACAATTATCCCAACACCTTGAAACCCGACCACAGGGAAGATTTCCTAGCAATACCATCCAAAATCCTCACATAGAAGAAGAAAAGAAAATGGACACGATCATCCCAATGAAAGAACCGACCCCTCGGAGAAGATTAGACAGACTTAAGAAGAAAGCAGAGACTATGCAGAAACCACCCCAGATATATTCAGTTCGTATACCCTACCCAGGAAGACTCAAGAACAACCCTGAGAGACTTGGAACCTTCAAGAATAATGGAAATTTCTTGGATACTATGTCCAAAGTTCCAAACCAGAGTAGGTATATACGGAAATTACTCTCCACAAAGGAAAGGACACCAGAGTCCAATAAAATTCCACTAAGCTCAAAATCTCAGCGTTACTCAGGAACTCCTTACCAAAGAAACACGGAGATACTGGTCAATTCACTCTTCCGTGTTCAATTCATCAATCTGGAACCATTAAAGCTTTAGCTGATTTAGGAGCAGGCGTCAATCTTATGCCCTACTCTCTCTATAATAGATTGGAGCTAGGAGACTTGACACCAACCAAAATGACTATCTAACTTGCCGATCACACAATTAGATATCCTAAGGGCATAGTTGAGAATGTCTTAGTGAAAGTCGACAAATTCTTGTATCCTACTGACTTCGTAGTAATTGATATCAAGGAAGATCTAAATACACCAATTGTCTTGGGAGACCATTAATGAATACGGATAGGACTGTCATTGATGTGTACAATCAAACATTGATCTTAAAATCACATGGGGGAAAGCGCTACCTTCGAAATTGATCGCCCGACTTATTTTTATGAACTGTAAAAAATGTTCGCTATTTCCACTGGACGGATCACTTCCAATGACGAATTTCATCCACCAGCTGAAGATCGTGAAATGGAAGAAGAGGATCTCGAAGAAGAGATAGAGGAAGAAGAAAACTCAGAAGATGAAATGAAAGTAGTAGAAGAGACATGAGAGGAAGAAGATATGGAGGAAGAAGGAACTGAAACATTCCCAGAAACTCAACAACATCACGAACAAATCATTTACCTAGGAGAAGAAGAAGATCAGAATAATGGCATGGTTATTCGTTTCCAAACAAAACTCAAGGAACCACCCGATTTACGAGATATCAAAATTGATCCCGCTAGCAGAGTAGCCAGACCTTAGGATACAATAGAATCCTATTCGCAAATGGTAGTAGAAATTCCCGACTATTCGGATGCTACTACGAAAGATAGCAACGAGGAGGAAGATCACTATAACAACATTCCTGTTGACACTTGCTCTCTTCCACGGTCATCAACCCAAGAAGAGCCGAACTCAGAGACAAGCATGGTTCCCATCATAGCAAATCATGCCGAAATGATCTCATTCATCAATGACTATAATGAGTTTGAGAAAATAATAGAAGTCAACCACCGTTCCAAAATTGAATTCACACCTCACTTAAAAGATGGGATTGAAGCTATCAATAGAGAAAATGATCGCTACCTACCAAGAGGAAACCATGATATAGAGCTATTGGAAAAACGCATTCAAGTCTTCACCAGAGCACTTCACGATCACATCTACAAAGAGGAGCGAGAATGAGAACACAATTCGAAAGTTCGCACTATTCAAGAAACAAGGTTCTATCAAAAGATTATCTACACTACGGTGTACAACGCCTTAGCTGGTTATGCACTTCCTTTCTCAGCTAGCCAAAGGATGCTACTAACTCGTATCCATGAATACATGGATTGTTCCACCAGATGTCCATCATATTACTCAGATTCAAAGGTGACCGACAACATTCATAGCCTATTCATTCTCCCAGAAAGGGATGATTTTGAAAGCACACCAGAGATGCTAGTGATTTATGTAACACTTGATCACCACATTGATCTGATTATCAAAGAATTAAGATCGATAGTATTGGAAGAAGAAAGACGAAACAACCCTTTCTCTTATTTGGATCCTACTGGAGTCAACTTAACCACATTCGTGACTAATCAAATCATACGTATCTTTAATGAGTCTATAGATCCGATCTTCACATTCAAATTCGAATGCCAAGAGATCTACAACAAAGCAGCTACTTTACTGCTTGAGTCAGGAATCATATTTACTTAGCACCAGCTCCGACTCTTATGCAATCTGTGCAAAACAAACTCTTTTTGTGGAGATCCAAAATCCAAAGATTTCGAGATCATACAGATACAATTCTTTGCACTCTTTGAAGACCTCAGAATTGAGCACCCAAGACGAGAAACGATTACTACCAGCACTACTACTAAGGTCGATGTACATGGGACTGTGACACCGCTAATTTTTTTTATAAATACGTTGCGGAAGCATTATATAAATTATACCACTGTAACTTACAACCAATGTTAATTCAATTGGTACCACGTGTCATTATAGCAAAACACATATTTAATCAGAAAAGACGTATCCACATTACATTTACCAAAGGAGACTGTTCAAACAAAATATAACAACATCATAGGTAAGTCTAGTCAAACATAACATCTTCATGCCCATCTTCTCCCAAAAATAATGTCAAAAAAGCTAACAACCTGCAGGGAGAAGATGGAGGGGGAATTAGCGCGAAGCTAAGTGAGTACAACTAACTACAGGCAATAGCATACAGAAATTGTCTTACTAATCATGTCACATAGTCCAACACATAAAAATCACCCCAGTAGTTCACTCAGCAGAGACTCTGGCGGTCTGACCGAACCATTAACCACAAGTTGATCGGACCGAACCATTAACCACAAGTAGTTCACTCAGCATAAATTATTCACACGCGACGAACGCGTAATTCAAACATATACCACATGGATGCTCATTAGGCTACCATATGAGGAACCCAACCCACAGGTTGATCTCTCCTATCAAATTAGGCTACCACGAGATATGGACGCACTGGGCTCCATCAACAAACATCAACTAACATAGAGTCATCACAGTCATAAGTAACAGTAGTAGCAAGTTAATTCTAACAAGCATGGTAATCATAGAATAACAAGTTACTATATACTATCAATCTCTAGTTAGTCCCACTCACCGATTACCAACTACAGCTCAGTTATCTTACTTCTGAGCTTCTTCCTAATTCTTATCACCTGAGAACAACACAAACTAAGTCAATATACATATCCGAATCAATAGTATAATAAAATTATAATATAAACTATGTCATATCATCATTTCATAAATCTACAACATAACCCCATTCAATATCGTCATACAAGTACGTAGAAAATGGGAAATACACGCTAAAACTTATTTTCCATCCCCAAAAACAATTTAATCCATCTTCTTAAAAGTTTACCATTGAAAAGTATTCATCAATACGATTCCAACGATATTTGATTCATCAAAAACGGAGTTACGGTTTGAAAGTTATGACCCAAACAAATTTCTCAAAATGCTGAAAAGACACACTACCCAACTCGGTTGTGTGTGTCATAGACACTCGGTCGAGTGTCTAGACAAACAACCGAATGAATATGGACACTCGACCAACTGTCTTTTCTATAGACACACGTCCGTGTGTGTAGACACACGGCCCAATTTCAAAAGACACACAGTCGAGTGTGTAAACACACGGCCCACTTCTAAAAGACACACAACCGAGTGTGTTCTTGAGCTGCTGAAATTAAAAAAGTAACGGTTTTGAGCCAAAAATACCAAATCTCAATCATGGACTCGTTTTTGACCTCAAAACTTACCACATCTTGTTTATAAAACCTTTTAGGATATAAACCCACAAGTATTACATCAAAACAACAACAAATTGCACCAATTTGACATAAAAACCCACTTTGAGAAAAAAACACTTACTTCAAACCCAATTTGACACAAATTTAGGTAATAAAAATGGATAGTTCTTACCTTAAAAAAATCAATGAAAGATAAGAAACAAGATGGTGTGACTAATTCAAGCTCAAGAACAAGATCTAACAATTAAGGTTTGGTTCGGTTAAGAAATGAAGAACGTATGGGGTGTTTGGTGTGTGAGGAAGAAAGTCTAGAAAATGAGAAAAAGACACCATCTAGTCACCTAATTGAGTTTAATTCCTACATTGTGCAACACACGGTCATTTATCAGTTATCTGATATCTTTCGTAAGTCGTTTGACGACCCAAACGAAGTCCAAATTAAATAAACAAACATGTTCCGTGACCCTTGTCACAAACTAGTCCTAACCACATTATCAAGTAATATTAAATATTAAATAAAAATAAAAGAATATAATAACACAACACAAACTTAAAGGCAAACTAGTAATCTTACAGCTAGGCCCAGTTGAGAATGTTACAGGGACCATTAGTAGAGCTATCGATTTTATTCTCCTTGGACTTCGGGATCTGTCATGAGGAACCACAACCCATTTTCTCACCTTCGGAAGACCCTCAAGGGAAATACCGGATCTACTCAACATACTAATCTGACACTTTTCAAGAATCTACCCACCAAGATATGTTCACCCTCTACTACCTGAAGACATCTACCAGAGGGATATGTCTACCCTCACCATGGTAAACAAGACTATGATCGAGCAAACGACCCTAAACAAAAGCGCTTCTCGGGAGGCAACCCGTACAATAATGTAGAATATAAGATTATAAGTGATGACACATGAGCCGAAGAATAAAGGATGAAATTTATGAGTTTTCCGAAACCAATTGTCTCTTCCAGCCAGCAAGTTTCTCCAACCGCGAACTCGCCATTCCGTAGGGAAGTACTCGTTTCTTTTTACTCGTTATTAGCTATAAATTAATGCAAACCATATCCTAGCTTATCACTAATTGTGGATTCCAGCCCAATAGATACTAGACAATATTCCCCAAAAATAAACCTTTCCTAAAAATCCTAAGTGTGGGATACTACAATAGGAAAATTAGGGACAATGTTCATCTAAGTGTGGGACAATGGTGTAAACACCTTTTACTGTCATATCTTAATAAGCCCGTTACATATATTCTCCATCCTTGAGCCAAATTTCAAAATTTCTTAAACGAAATAAAGCCACCTCTGCGAATAAGTACTTTCGAAAACCTAAAACATTTGTAATAAAATGTGAGGCTTATGTAAGGCAGAATTCTTGTTAGAACTAACCGATTCTCTAAAAGATCATTGTATGGCTCGGCATATTCAACCTAATTTGATTACGGTGAGGCACCAAAAACAAGACCATGAAAAGCATTCATCTTTAATGCTTCACTATTTTTCCGTTTAGTATGCTGATGTCTGTGCTCGGAATCAGAACTTGTTCTAGATCTGCTTTTTTGAGTAGAGAAATGTGACAAAGGAGAAACCGAAAGAGCTAGCCATTTTGTCAATAGAAACCCTTCTTTCCCTACATCATCACCCATTCACCACCATCACCATCATCCATTCATTCCCCTCATGATCATCTACCCGAAATAAAATTCCAGCAATAGTTCACCACATGTGGATAAAACCTCAGAAAATGATATCACATCAAAAGAAGATTCTCAAAGTTAGCACCTACAAGCATAATGGCAGAAACTTGGAAGTCTACCAAAGCGGAAATTTTTAGAGATGATGAAAAAAATCGAATACATCTCTTCAGAGTTCTAAGCATAGGAGTAGAACTTATAAAGTCAAAAATCGAAGACCGCTGGGAGAACAAGAAACCACAAAAAGGTTACTTGTTCGTCAAAGAAAAAATTTCATGTAGAAAGTTTATCAAAACCCTACGAGTGCGTCACAAAAATATTAGCACTCTTATCTATCCCTTTTCAATATTCCGAATAAAAGTCATTAAGAAGACTATTTTATCCTTATTTACTTTGAACAACTTCACCACTCCAAAACCCTTTTCACTATGACAAATGTCCTTCAAGCTATGGTTTTCACCACCGCTGAATTAGCAGCAAGAATTTGAGTCTTTATCAAACCTATGACAAAGAGTACAACATGATTGGCTATGAGCAAATTTATTTTTTAGATCTATAGGGAACCCCAAACACTTGTGTTTATTGAGCGACCCATGCGAGGTAGCCTAAGTCATGTAACCTCCTCGTATGCTTGCAGATATAGTTTCTAACCCTAACACAGAGGACTCACCTTATTTATGCTCTTATAATAAAAAGAAAACCATTTACGCATATAGAATGGAAACTTCAAAAGATTTCTTGAAGTTAAAACGAGAAGTTCGCTTGAGGATAAGCAAAGTCTAAGTGTGGACACTTGATATCGGCCAAAAAGTCACGTTTTACCCCTGATATTAACTCCCAAATCAATAAAGATATAAACTTTATTGCTAATTTCAGCATTTATTCATTTTATTTTGTAGATTAAGTGATTACGAATACAGTGCAAGAAGAATCAAAGATATCGGACTTAAAAGGAAGATTCTAGAGCGAAAACGATGAAGACCAAGTTAAGATCTCGGAAATCAGACTTTACGATACAGGAAACAGAGCTGACTAGCTAGTCCATGACCATGACCCACGACCTGCCATCCAGCCCCACGGCCTGCCAAGATCAGTGTACATGGCCTCGGCGCATAAACCACCACCAGGCCACGGTTATAGCCCATGGTCTGCCACCTCCAAGCTTATTGCATGCCACCTCCAAGCCCCCTGCTTGCCAGGATAATTTTGGGCCTATATAAGGAGCTTTTGCTCCTCATTTCAAACACACACTTCACACTTCAATTTTCACTCTCTCTCACTACAATTAGTCATACTTTCAAGAATTTCTTCTCCGAGTGAGAAATTTAGTACCCGGAGGTGAACATCGAAGATTGTATTAGGAGCGGTCTGGAGTCTGCAGTTATCACTTTTGTGTTTTCGAAAATCAGTTAATCTACTGATACTTATATCCTTTATCTTTATATAATGTCTTTCATTGTTATGATTTATGATATTGTTACCATGATTAGCGAGTAGTTATGACGTAATCAATTATCTTTAGTGTATGTTATGACGTAATCAGTTACGCTGCTGAAATTATATTGTGGATTGTGTATGTGTTAAGATACTTTCCGATTATGTTTTAAACTCAATTGCTTTTCCATCTAATTGAACGTAGTTACCGGCTCTGTTATTTGGAAGTCGTGAACCCCGATTCGGAGTACACTATCTGTATCACCCCTTGGTAAGAGAACTCTGTCAGATACAATGCAAGCTTGACTGAGGCACAACATTTCTAGTATGTCAACCTGAGATTTGGGTTCCAGCAGAGATCCCTTTCGTAGTGGAACCCCTTATTATACTAAGAGTACATTGTCGGTCTCGAATTCGAACCATGCTGGTGTAGTCACTAAGCATATAAATTTAGTATGTGCATGCTGAAGCATTAAGGTTGTTGTAAGCTAAACCACTGCTACGTAAGACCATGGAAAAAGTTTAGTATTGACTAGTACACTACACCATAACGTGGTCTAAAACACTACACCCCGCTTGAGAGATTCTTAGTTAATTAAGGAACTCTTTGTTTAAAAGCCATAAAGGAGTGGATCGTTAGGATAGCTGAACATGTTCATGGAAGTTACCTAGTAACTTAGCCATGGTATTCTTTATGGTTGAACTCTTCTTAGGGCCTAACCACTTTGTATTAACCAATCGTTAATGAAGGTATCAAAACACATCACGTCTCTCAAATTACGAATACCTTGTTTTTTGTTATATAAGAAAGATTAGACCTTGTGGAATGTTAATATACCGCCTTTTTCGAGCGCTTTACTGATGAGCCCCCATGCCTACATGAA
Source organism: Rutidosis leptorrhynchoides (assembly GCF_046630445.1). NCBI lineage: Eukaryota > Viridiplantae > Streptophyta > Magnoliopsida > Asterales > Asteraceae > Rutidosis > Rutidosis leptorrhynchoides. Next base: position 222,898,772 of record NC_092340.1, read on the forward strand.
CTCGTGTTTGATGGACGTTGGGGGTTGAGGGCTTTGTTGTCTATTCAGAATCACCAAACCTAGCGTAATTACCCAGTGACACATCACTAACGTGATAAGGATGTCTAGGTACAACATAGCAGATACAAAGTCACTGCCTATTCATGAGCCAGCATTTCACAATCTCAGCCAAGTAACTGATGAAATCATAAAACGCACTTATCTTAACCTTATCTTAATTACAAATTTTATCACATTTACTTTCCTTTATTTAATTGTTTTCCTTAGAACTTTAGAAAAACCCAAAACTACTCCTCTATCTACTTAATTATTAGGATAATTCTATAGATATAGTTCGATTATGTTTCCTCTTAAATGAAGGACCCTAGGTCATACTTCCCTTACTCACTCATGGGAAGGAGTAGTAGATTTAGGCCTCCACATATTATAAATTTAAAACCATATTTTTCCATTAATATCTGAAATAGACGATCGGCGACCGGACGTCACCGCCTCAAAATAAACCGTTCGTTTTGGTCATATTATTTACTTAGGCCATATACTTAATACGTTGGGATTAGTTTTATTTTAATGATGATGTATTTGATTGCATGATAAATTACTGTTTAGTATAGAATGAGTCTTGGATGGTATTATTTATATTGAAAGGTTTGGTTATTGATTTTTATCTTTATGAATTAATAACTTATAGGATTTAATTAATATTTTGTATCTAAGTGACAAAGGGTTATGCATGTTAATTGACAACTAGTTGAAACTAATTAATTAAGAGAAACTAGTAGGTGTGAATTGTTCTGACGACCACTTTGATCAATTACTCTAGATTAGTAATTTAGTTGATGAATATTTGAAAGTATATAGACGGTCTGGTATGTGGTATAGCCAAGATTGAGTGACACTTTTGTAGGCTAGATTATATAGTTGCGTATGGAATTTATAATTAATCTATAAATCACGTGCATGGTATGATGTTATCTACTTTAGTTTAGAAATCCCACCATAAGAAAGTGAAGGGTGCCTAAGTAAACATATTCGTTTGAATATTGAACTTTGTTATTTCAAAAGTTTGCGTATTATTTCATTCTTGATTATTGCTTTGACATATCGGTCATTAAGCAATATACCCCCCGAAATTGATTATTTTCTGTTTAATTAGAATTTTTCCTCCTGCTCCCTCCCCATCATCGACATCATCACCATCACCATCACCTTCAATTTTCAATTTTTGATTAAACCTCAAGAACAAACGTTGTAATTCGCGTTATCCTCTACGCGTTGATATAATTTTTTTCGCGATCAAAGGTATAATTGTATAAACCCTAATTCTTAAAATCTGAATTTTATTAAAGTTTCATAGTTATGTTGTCAATTGCTCAAGTCTATACGCGTACGTGTTAATTGTAATCGTTATTTTGATTGTTTGATGCGCTAGGGTTTAAAAACGAATTTGTATTTGTTTGATCAGAAAAATTAAGTTTTTCAAATGTTAATTATTATGTTATAATCAGATTCCTTGCAAAAAACTATTGAGTTTAGGCTTTGTATTCGCTTGATTTCGTTTCCGTATGATTAAGTTATGTCGATTTGAATTATCGTTGTGTTTTTGTTGCTTGATCAGAAATCTGGTATTGATAGAAACAAATTGGCATGTGAGACTTATACCACTGGAAATATAATTTAAAAACACTCAAGTTAGACTAGGATATCATGTCGTTTGCTTATGTATAGCCCGAGATATGCTAGAATTAGTGTAAAAGTAGTTTTATACAGCACTTGCATGAAAATAATCTTGTATGATAAAATGTGTTCATTTCTGTGATTCAAGCTTTGAATATTTGAAAAGTAGACAAACAGTACTTCATCTTTCATGTGGTTATCATAGGCTAATTGTATTTAGATCTTCGGATAATCGTATGCGAATGTGACTAACCAAATGAGAATCGAATCTGTAAATTGCACACGGTTTTGTACTCTGTGAATTTTGAGAATTGTTTGAGCATGCATGCTTCTTGAAAATGAAAATTAATATTATATGTGACTTATTGTTAGTTTATGTAAATCTCTGAAACCTTATGCATTGGGCACAATAGAGCCATACTTTATGTGAATTCTGATTTGAGCTGAAAACTGAATGCTCAACTTGAACGAATAAACTGTACAAATTGGCTAAACAAAAGTGGCTATATTTTTTATATGTGTTACTTTGATTTGTCCTGGAACTATGGCCACTGGTCTTGTATCAATTGCATATTCCTAACTCCGATTATAGCCAAAATGAAATCAGTGCACGGTCAGAAACTGACTCGGCAAACCCCAAATGTATTCCTTCTGATTCCTGACTTTTAATTGTCGTATGAGTCCCTGGCTGGACTTTTTGAAATCGATTTTAAGTGTAATTATGATCTGGAGTTTTTCGTATTGACTTGAATTTTGTACTATGAGATAATGTGCTAAGTATGCTACGTGTTCATAAACTTTGTGCATGACGATAAACTAAAATTGTGAAAATGATCATTCATGACCTAAAACGTATTGTTTGACTTAGGTTTGACATGTTGACCAATATTTGACATGAACCTACTGATGTTGACTTTAGTTGACTACTTTGACCAAGTTTGACTTTCGGTTTGACTTCGGTTGACTTTGTTTGACTTGCATGATATAGTTGACTTTTACTTTGAAACGCGTCGAGTCGAGCAATAAGACAACGTACACTATGAAACCACACTTATATAAGATACATATATTGACCAACCTACATACGTATACTTAGGTTACATTACTCGGGTCTAAACCGTACAAGTCATTTGTCTTTCATTCCGAGCTTATTCAAAGGTGAGTCTACAGTCTCGATTTTTACATGTTTTCAGGGATTAGAATACACGCTGTTATATTCACATTTTCAATTACTTTTATATTGACATGAGTACTACACATATGCATAATGAGTTTGTTCAAAAAGCCTCTAGCTTGAATACATTTAATACCATCGGTGTAAGCACAATTTAGATGAACGGATCCGTTAGGTTGACAACCTCACCCACTATAAAAGTAGTGGTGCATTTACATTGAACATTAAATACATTTGAACAAGTGTATAACATTTTACGAGGTAAGGTCGGGTGTAGTAGTTTCTATACTCGGGTTAATGCTAGTATTCAGGTGCTCGGTTTATGCTAGCGATAGAATCTCGTGGTCAAGGAAACTAAACTATTTTTCTGATACTGTTACATTATTTTAAACCTGTAGATTCACCAACATTATTTGTTGACCTGTTTTTGCGTGTTGTTATTCTCAGGTCCTTAAGAGGTATGCTTCCGCAGTATTTGCTGCATGACTGGCCGTGGAGTCAGCATTTGATTTTAAAGAACATTATTTACTTTCGCATTTAAAACTTTTATACTATTTAAATACTGTTGGCTTGTGGTTACAATCACAACAGTGTTTCTATTTTGGGATTATTGACTTATATTTTTTTAAAGTTAATTTTTGAATAAAATTAAATGCGATTACTTTAAACGTCTCATATAGAGGGCGTAACTGTTAACTGTGGGACCAGAATTAACACGCCGTCAGATGGTAGTTTGGCGGGGTGTTATAGTTGGTATCAGAGCTAACGGTTCGTAGGGAAACTAGGACTTGCATTAGTGTGTCTGATTTGGTCATTAGGACGCCTTGATGAGTCTAGACTACTTAATCATTACATGATTACTTTGTGACTAACGTTATTTACTTGACTAATCTGTTTTGTTTGTGTTCTTGTACTATGAGTTAGATGTCATATGATTTAGGAAGCAGTGACAGCGACTCCAGTGTGGCTGAGGTGAATGCTCCAGCCCCAGCACCAACACCTGCTCCGCATCAGATACCTAACCACCCCGTGAACCTTTATGCATTGGATTTGGTTCATACTAACCGTAGCAGGGATATTTTTGATCATGTTAACGCTTTGAGCGATATTGCTAGGACATATCCGCACCCCAATGATCTAGCAAGGATGGAGGAAAGAGTCATGGGTATAAATACTTATACGTACGAGGCTGAAGCGAGGTTCGTTGAGATAGCGAGATTGATAGCAGCCTTAACTGCCAGGGTTGCTGCGTTAGAGGCAGAACGTAATAGGCCGAAGAATGATGGACCTGCCTTCCGTACCCTACAAAAGAGGAAGTGAAGGGTCGTTGACCATGAGCTTCTTTTCCTTTTCCATCCGCCATACTTTCTTTATATAAGACTTACCGGGTGTTATAAACCGGGCTATTAGCACATTATGTTTATTGTTTGGTTTACTACTTTGGAATTTGGTTTATCACTCTTGGATTTTATTTATATTAATGGTGGTTTATGCTATTAGTAACTATTATCTTCTATTGCATGCGGTAATATTCTATATTTAGTAACTTTGTATGATCATAATACTTGTGTTATGCTGTACTACTACTATTGCCATTAATGTTACTACTTAGTGTTACTACTATCACTACTATCACTACATAACACTAGTACCACTACTACTACCACTAGTGTTACTACTAACACTACTAACACTACTATCACTACTTACACTACTTCTCACTACTAGCGAATCTTTTCGTACTATTATTTACTAGTCTTCAACACTCGTTGCTAGTATATTTTCATATATAGCGTTGTTTTGACACTGACCTAGTGTGTTTTTCTGTGTTAAAGATGCCTCCGAAGGAATCAACCGCCGCTCAAATCAGGAGAATGGTCGCCAAAGGAATCGCGGCTGAAAGAGCTGAACTACTGAGAGAATTCAACAATGCTCGAAACAGTAATGATCGTGGTGGCTCGAGCAACACCAATGGAAATGGTACACAAGGCCGTAATGGATGTTCTTATAAAACGTTCACTAGTTGCAACCCGCATTCTTTCAAATAGGTTTGTTTGAGAAGCTCGAATCGGTTTTCCGCATCAGTGGTTGTAATGATAACGACAGGGTAGGCTTTATAACAGGAACACTGGCAGACAGTGCGCTCACCTGGAGGAACAACTTGTTGGAATTCAATATACTAACATGTTCTTAATGTTAACATAATTACTAAATCAATTTAGTAAGAAATATAGCAAGCGGAAGCATGATATATTAAGAAAACAAGTGTATGTATTAAACCATTTTAGTTGAATTCTAAGTAGATATCAAGTCTTGATAATATGCTTACAAATGTAATGAGTAAAGAAGAGTGTTTATACCTCCTCAAAGCTAGTTGAGGGTTGTTTCAAATGTGCAAGATGATGATGAAGATGATGAAGAATGGAGCTTCAAAATGATGAAACCTCAAAGAGAAATACCCAAGCTATTAACCCAACACCTTTGTTATTGGTTAGGATTTATGTGACAGTTGAAACTAGCTTGCAAAAACCAAATTTTGATCTCTCTTTTGCTCCCCCACAGCCACGGCCTACAGCCCAGATTTTGGAGAGTTTTTTCTTGCAATTTTCAAGTGTATTTGCATGTAAGAGTCAAGGTTACTTGGTAGAAGAGACTAGTCTTGCACTTAAGGAAGTGTGTATATAGAAAGTAACAAAAGAAAGCATGAGTTGTCTCCTAGGAGACCCAAAATTCTGCACACTTCTTATAATAATAATAACAATGTTTTAATATTTATATAAACTTGACATAAATATATAAAACCATGTATATTATTAAGTTACTTGCATATTTTATAAACTTTTTATAAAATATAACACAATATAATTATTCAAACCTATAAATAATTAAATATAAATTATCCAAATAATTTATCTCAAGTGATAATATTTTAGAAAACCGATTTTCTAAAATCCAAGTGTCGCGTATTTATTTAACGACCCAATCGTTAAGATTAAATACATATAAAGTGTCGGTAAGCTTGTTATTGGGTATGACCCGACTTGGATCATAACACATTAGCCACATTAATTTATTATATATCTCTCGGGCATTCGAAATACCTTCAATCTCCCACTTGCACGAGAAACATAAGAAATTAATGCAAGTGATGGATACCACCTAATGACCGTCCATCACCCCCAATATGTTATGACTTTGTGCCATTCAATAACATCATCCCTTTCGAGTTCCATCTCGAATATGAATAGGTGAATCTTTCATTATTTCCTTTCATCCTAGATGTCATGTTAAATCCAAGAGATACAGAGTGATCACTCTCTTTTAGATTTAACTTTATCAGGCTTTAGACATCTGACTCTCAACGAATAAGAGGGACAAATTCCATCTTGACTACATACGTCCTAAATATGTACCTTGCATTATACCTGAGCTCTTCCTTGTGAGCTACCATATTTCAGAATAGCGAAGGAAAGAATCAAGGCACAATACTTGGTAAATATCCGAACCCAATATGTATCTCAGGTCATAGGATACAATGATATTCCCCTTTACTCAAGATTACATGTGATCAACCACAAAGGCTCCATTCAGTAAATCTTGAGGGCGGGTCTTCCAATATTTGTATCCCACAAATATCTATGAACCTTGGTAGCAACCTTGCCCCACATTCAGTCCGTGAATGTATACCAATCCAAGTTCATAATAGTCTAAACCTCACACTTGTTCCTACGAATGTGATCGACTACGGAATTTAGAATAATTACTTATTCATGGATAAAATATGCAAAATAGGAACATGACTCAAAATAAATTAATACCATAATTATATTAATGAGTTTGAACAATTTCGTTCCGTTACAATACTTAAAACAGATCATGACCAATCACTAGAATATCGAAGCCCTAATGCACAAACATGTCCTTTATGTTTTGATCCATGTAAGAGCTTCGTGAGAGGATCCGCTATATTAAGATCTGTGTGAACTTTGCGAATACATATCTTTCCCTTTTCAACTTCATCCCTTATGTAGTTGAATCTCCGCTCAATGTGATGGGTCTTTTGGTGAGCACGAGGTTCTTTGATTTGAGCAATCGCACCTTCGTTGTCACAAAAGATCTCAAGAGGGTCCTGAATGGAAGGGACTACTCCTAAGTCGTCGATGAATTTCTTCATCCATGCAGCTTCCTGAGCTGCCAATGATGCGGCTATGTACTCCGACTCTGTAGTGGATAGAGCAACAACATCCTGTTTTGAACTCTTCCAAGAGACCGCACCTCCATTTAATGTGAAGACATAACCGGATTGTGATCGAGAATCATCACGATCAGTTTGGAAACTCGCGTCCACGTAACCTTTTACAGCGAGTTCCTCCTCACCAGACCCATATATCAAAAACATATCCTTAGTCCTCCTAAGGTATTTCAATATACTTTTAACAGCAATCCAATGACTGTTTCCTGGGTTATTCTGGTATCTACTTGTCAGGCTAAGAGCGCATGACACATCCGGTCTAGTGCATATTATTGCATACATGATAGACCCAATGGCAGAAGCATATGGGACTTTCTTCATTCTCTCCTGTTCATCTTTCGTGGTGGGGCACTGAGATGAACTGAGAAGTGTTCCCTTTTGAATAGGTACCAAACCTTTCTTAGAGTTCTCCATCTTGAACCTTTTCAAGATCTTTTCAATGTATGCACTTTGATTTAAACCTATCAGTTTCTTAGATCTATCCCTGTAGATCCCAATCCCCAAAATGTATTGTGCTTCTCCAAGATCCTTAATGGAGAAGCATTTGCTTAACCAAGTTTTAACACCTTGCATTGCCAGAATATCATTTCCAAATAACAATATATCATCCACATATAGTACAAGGAACATGATAGTGCTCCCACTAGCTTTCTTGTATACACAAGCTTCATCACCATTTTTAATGAAGCCAAATTTCTTGGCCTCCTCATTAAAACGATGATTCCACATTCTAGATGCTTGTTTCAATCCGTAGATTGACTTCTTTAACTTGCATACCTTTTTAGGATATTTCGGATCAACAAAACCCTCAGGCTGAACCATATAGACATCTTCCTTAAGATGTCCGTTTAGGAAAGCGGTCTTGACATCCATCTGCCATATTTCATAATCATAATGAGCAGCAATGGCAAGTAATATCCTAATAGACTTTAGCATCGCCACAGGCGAAAAAGTTTCATCATAGTCAACCCCTTGAGTTTGAGTGAAACCTTTTGCTACAAGTCTAGCTTTATATGTATCCAAGTTTCAATGTATGTCGGTTTTCATTTTGAACAGCCATTTACAATCAACTAGCCTAGAGCCAGGAGGTTGCGCAACAAGTTCCCAAACTTGGTTGTCATACATGGATTGCATCTCAGCGTTCATGGCTTCCTGCCATTTATCTTTATCAATCCTTGATAAAGCATCTTGGTAGTTTATTGGTTCATCCAAATCAACCACATAGCAACCATCCATGAGAAACCCATATCTCTCAGGAGGATTACTAATCCTACCAGATCTGCGAACGTCTTGTGTATTTTGATCATCCATCTGATCACTCTCAACATTTTCATGTTGAGTGCTAGTGTCAGCCAATTGTGTATCATCTACTTGATCTTGAACCTCTTCAAGATCTATCTTCCTTTCACTTTTGCCTTCCATTAGGAACTTAGTTTCAAGGAATTCAGCCTTCCGAGCAACAAATACATTCTGCTCGGAAGGATCATAGAAATAGTATCCCATATCATCCTTGGGATATCCTATGAAGATACACTTCGTGGATCGAGCATTCAACTTATTAGGGACGTAACGCTTAGGGTAAGCTTCACATCCCCATACCTTTAAGTATGATAGAGATGGAGGTTTTCCAAACCACATCTCATGAGGTGTTCGTTCCACTTTCTTGGTTGGGGCCATATTTAAAATACGAGCTGCTGAGCATAGACAATAACCCCAGAATGATAGAGGTAACGAGCTTCCATCCATCATAGATCGAACCATATCCATTAGGGTTCGGTTCCTCCTTTCGGACACACCATTAAGCTGTGGTGTCCCGGGTGGAGTGAGTTGCGAGATAATCCCACAACTTCTAAGATGATCTTGGAAGGCATCGCTTAGGTATTCACCTCCTCTATCGGTTCGAAGTACCTTAATTGTCTTATTAAGTTGATTTTGTACTTCGTTTTGATACTCTTTGAATGCTTCAAAAGTTTCGTCCTTATGTCTTAACAAGTAGACATATCCGAAACGACTGAAATCATCAATGAAAGTAACGAAGTATCTTTCACCATTCCTAGCTATGGGCTTAAAGGGTCCACATACATCCGAATGTATTAATCCCAATAAGTCCTTAGCCCTTTCGTAGGTCCCTTTGAAAGGTGCTTTAGTCATTTTGCCTTGTAAACAAGATTCACATACATCAAACGAGTCTAGTTCATTTGATTTCAAAAGGCCATTCTTTTGGAGTGTATGCATTCGATTCTTGTTTATGTGACCAAGGCGACAATGCCATAAGTAGGAATCACTCAAATCCCTTTTGAGTTTCTTGGTGCTAGTATGGTATATTGAGCTACTAGATGATGTGTCATCATGAACCAATTCATAAATTCCATTTGAAGGCGAAGCCTTAAAATAGAATACATTATCTAAATAAACATGGATATCATTATTAACAAAATTAAGATAAAACCCACATTGTTTTAAACAGGAAACTGAAATAATGTTTCGACATAAATCCGGTGCATACAAAACATTGTTCAAAATAAGTTCCAAACCACTTGGAAGCTTTAATACAAAGTCTCCTTGAGCCTTCACTTGCACTTTGGCTCCATTATCCATAAAGAGACTTGATGTTCCCGTTTGCTTGCTACTTCTTTTGAACCCCTGCAAAGAATTGCAAATGTGAGTTCCACATCCAGTGTCTAATACCCATGTATTAGAAGAAGTAATACTAAGCTCTATATATACCATATATATGTTACCTGAGGATTGCCCCGCATCCCTCTTTTCCTTCAACTCCTTAAGGTAGACCGGGCAATTGCGTTTCCAGTGACCCATTTCACCGCAACCGAAGCACGGGTCTTCCTTGGGGTTTGCTTGTCCGGCAACCTTTTACTTCTTGTTCTTGTTTTTGGTTGGGGTCACCTTCCTCCCCTTTCCCTTGCCTTGATGGGCGGGTCCTTTCCTCTTAGCCGCCTTTGGCTTAGAGGTGTTGTTACCTTTGGACCCACCATCATTGATCATTAGCACGGGTGAAGCCCTCTTACCCATGCTAGTTTCCGCCGTCCTGAGCATGCCATGAAGTTCGCCAATGGTCTTATCCATCCCATTCATATTGTAATTAATTACAAATTGGTCAAACCTCTTTGACAAGGAGTTTAGGATAAGATCGGTGGCTAGCTCATTAGATATGTTGAGGTTAAGACGGTTTGCGCGATCAATGAGGCTTTTCATTTTGAGGACATAAGAGGATACGGATTGGGTGTCATCCATACGACATGCATGTAGTGCTCGAACCGTTTCGAAGCGCTCGACACGTGCTTGTTGAAGGAACATCTCCTTCAATTGCGTAATCATGTCATATGCACTATGATGTTCAAAATCCTTTTGGAGTTCGGGTATCATAGTCCCAAGCATTAGGCAAGCGACTTGCACCGAATCGGCGCAATACTTGTCATAATAAGCCATGCTCTCTAGATCTTCCTCATCCGGTTGGTCGGGAATAGGGTCCTCCAACACATACGCTTTATCCTCAAGTTTGAGGACAATTCTAAGATTACGAAACCAATCCATAAAGTTCGTATGGTTGAGTTTGTCTTTCTCGAGGAGAGACCTTAATGATAGGTTGTTTAGGTTAAGTGGTGCATTTTGCATGTTGTTGTTATTTGCGGCCATCTACAAAATTAACAAAGTTCATTTAAGTATCGATTTTAAATTTAATAAATAATACCCTTTTATATATAATTGTTTTATTAAATATTAGAATCCAACGGTAAATCAAATTTCTGTTAGGTGACCTTTATCCCGTTATTTGATTTAGCTAGGTAGTCATTTATATGACAATTGCAATCCTTTTGCAACTTCTAAATTATGGGATCATGCAATCCTTTTGCATGGCATATTATCCCATCAACGCCTATTTGTTCATCATGCTTCGGTGACCCTAAGTTCATGATTCCCAAATCAAGTCGTCCTACTTGTGTAAACATGTAAAATTAACATACAAGTGGTTAGGTGACCTTTATCCCACAAGCATGCGAATTTTACCTTAACCATATTGGTTAGCTCATAACGGTTAGGTGACCTTTATCCCATTATGAGTTCCCTACTATGTTTAAGTGTCCCACAAAAGGATGGCGTTAAACTTGTTTACCTTGTCGATTAAGGGATTTTAAGTTTTCGTTAATTCTAGTTTAAGAAAACATTTATGCCATACACCAACATGCATTTAGTGTATGGTTCATTTGAAATCCATTTTCAAGTCTTGTAATTTGCCAATTACTTGATATAAACCATTTTATATATATGTGATCCTTTTCTTATTCTTAATAACCATTTATTAAGGTCTTTAGCTGCTTTTAATTTAACCAATTAAATTGTCGTCTTGCATGTTATTAATACGTCTAATTTAACCAATTAAATTGTCGTTTTGCTTGTTGTTATCTTGTGATTAATTGTATCAACCAAACATACAATACAATAAACAAACAAACAACCACACATGCAAAACAAGTATGTTCACAATCTAGCCATTTTGGTGGACATTTGTTTAGCCGAAAACAAATGTCACCGTGTTAAGGGGTAATAATATAAAGTAGGAGATTTCAAATCTCCCACTTAACCTTGCATCCATATGTTCCTTGTGTTCTTCAAGTCTTCATCATCTTGTATCTTCATTTTACAAAATATGTATCCTAATACATTTTTATCTAGAAAATGAAAATACAACCTATTCTATTTTACATACCAAATGTAAAACAAATCACATAGCCAAAATAAATATTACATCCAATTGAATGAATTAATATTACATACCAAATGAATATTACAAACATTCAACCAAACAAATATCCATTCAAACACACATGCATACATCATAAGGTCAAGGCATTGATTGTGAACTACAATATACAACAAATATGACCAATTTGCAAGTTCCAAACTCACTTTTGGAACTCTTTAAAATTCGGCCAAAATCAAGCAACCCTCCAAACCCGAAAAGTTTTTGTAATCTACTTTCATGCATGTTTATAGATTACAAAATTTATGGGTTTATAAACCATATAAGAAGCATATTCCAAAGACCTCGGCTCTAGATACCAATGTTGGAATTCAATATACTAACATGTTCTTAATGTTAACATAATTACTAAATCAATTTAGTAAGAAATATAGCAAGCGGAAGCATGATATATTAAGAAAACAAGTGTATGTATTAAACCATTTTAGTTGAATTCCAAGTAGATATCAAGTCTTGATAATATGCTTACAAATGTAATGAGTAAAGAAGAGTGTTTATACCTCCTCAAAGCTAGTTGAGGGTTGTTTCAAATGTGCAAGATGATGATGAAGATGATGAAGAATGGAGCTTCAAAATGATGAAACCTCAAGGAGAAATACCCAAGCTATTAACCCAACACCTTTGTTATTGGTTAGGATTTATGTGACAGTTGAAACTAGCTTGCAAAAACCAAATTTTGATCTCTCTTTTGCTCCCCCACAGCCACGGCCTACATCCCAGATTTTGGAGAGTTTTTTCTTGCAATTTTCAAGTGTATTTGCATGTAAGAGTCAAGGTTACTTGGTAGAAGAGACTAGTCTTGCACTTAAGGAAGTGTGTATATAGAAAGTAACAAAAGCAAGCATGAGTTGTCTCCTAGGAGACCCAAAATTCTGCACACTTCTTATAATAATAATAACAATGTTTTAATATTTATATAAACTTGACATAAATATATAAAACCATGTATATTATTAAGTTACTTGCATATTTTATAAACTTTTTATAAAATATAACACAATATAATTATTCAAACCTATAAATAATTAAATATAAATTATCCAAATAATTTATCTCAAGTGATAATATTTTAGAAAACCGATTTTCTAAAATCCAAGTGTCGCGTATTTATTTAACGACCCAATCGTTAAGATTAAATACATATAAAGTGTCGGTAAGCTTGTTATTGGTTATGACCCGACTTGGATCATAACACATTAGCCACATTAATTTAATATGGCTCTCGGGCATTCAAAATACCTTCACAACTATGCTCAATCCCTAGGTCGTGATAAGGCTTATACCCTACCTTGGGACACTTTGAAGCAAAGAATGATCGAGGAGTATTGTTCGAGGAACGAGGTTAAGAAAATGGAACGCGAGTACCGAGAGCTGAAGTTAGTAGGCAACGATCTCACTGCTTATAACAAGAGGTTCCTTGAGCTGGCGTTAATGTGTCCTGAAATGGTAATTCCGGAAAGGCGTAAGGTGGAACTGTACATTGAAGGTCTGAGTAAGAACATTCAAGGCGGGGTCACTACTTCAGAACCCGTAAATGTGCAGGAAGCTATTGACATGGCTAGTTTGCTGTTGGATCAGATTTCCCAGAGAGGGAAGGGCACTACAGTGAATGAGAATAAGCCAAACGATGGTAAGAGGAAGTGGAACGGTGGTCAGGACACGAATTTCAATCAACAGCCGTTCAAAAAGCAAGATACTTACCGTAATGACACTGGAACCCCAGGAACTAACTCTGGGTATAAGGGTAAGAAGCCACAATGTCAGAAGTATGGCAAGCATCATACTGGGAATTGTTCTGTTCTAAATTGTGACCGTTGTAAGAAGTTTGGTCATTTGTCAAAAGATTGCAAGGTTAATCTCAACGGCAACAACAACAACAGCACTGCAAGCAACGCGAACAATGCTAATGGTGGTAAGAACTGTTATGGTTGTGGACAGCCGGGTCATTTCAAGAAGGACTGTCCTAAGAACAACAATGGGAATGCTCGAGAAAGGGCTTTCAACATCAATTCTGCGGAACCTCGTGATGATCCAAAGCTAGTCACGGGTACGTTTTCACTTGATGATCAACTTGTTTATGTTTTGTTTAACACTGGCACCGATAGAAGTTTTATATCTAAGGATATTTGTCACAATGTTAAGAAACCTGTTTCTCCCCTACATAACGTGTATTCCATAGAACTAGGGAATGGTAACTTGATGAGAGCTGATAAGATTTATCGTGATTGTACTTTGACGTTAGAAAGTAAGCCCTTTAGCATTAATGTGATACCTATTAAACTGGGAAGTTTTGACCTTGTGGTTGGAATAGACTGGTTAGCTGGTAACAAAGCAGAGGTGATATGTGACCTAAAGGCTATTCGTATTCCTATTGCTGACGGTGAACCTATGATGATTTATGGTGAAAAGAATGGCTCACAATTACATCTCATTAACTGCTTGAAAGTCCAGAAGTATGTGAGGAAGGGATGTATCGCGTTCTTGGCTCATGTAAGCCAAATTATACCAGAAGAAAGGAGACCCGAAGACGTTCCTATAGTTAAGGAATTTCTTGAAGTTTTTCCGGAGGAATCACCTGGTCTCCCACCGCATCGAGAAATTGAGTTTCAGATAGACTTAGTGCCAGGAGCAGCACCTGTGGCTCACGCACCGTACAGACTTGCACCCCAGAACTTCAAGAGTTGTCTAGTCAATTGCAAGAGTTGTTAGACAAGGGATTTATTCGACCGAGTTCTTCGCCTTGGGGAGCTCTGGTCCTGTTTGTTAAGAAGAAGGATGGGACGATGAGATTATGTATTGACTACAGAGAATTGAACAAGCTAACAATCAAGAATCGGTATCCGTTACCGAGGATTGATGACTTATTTGATCAGTTGAAGGGATCCAGTTGTTATTCGAAGATTGATTTGAGATTCGGGTATCATCAATTGAGAGTCAAAGAAGCTGATGTCCCGAAGACAGCGTTTAGAACACGTTATAGACATTATGAGTTTACAGTGATGTCGTTTGGTTTGACGAACGCACCAGCAGTGTTCATGGACCTCATGAACCATGTGTGTAAGCCATGCCTAGATAAATTCATCATTGTGTTCATTGATGATATATTAGTGTACTCCAAGAACAGAGAAGAGCACGAACAACATCTACGCTCGATATTGACTATGCTTAGAGAAGAGCAGTTGTATGCAAAGTTCTCTAAGTGTGACTTTTGGCTACCAGAGGTACAATTTCTTGGCCATGTTGTAGGGGCCAATGGAATACAGGTCGATCCAGCAAAGATTGAGTCGGTTAAGAATTGGGAAACTCCAAAGACGCCAACGCAAATTAGGCAATTTTTGGGTCTAGCTGGTTACTACCGGAGATTCATTGAAGGATTTTCTAAGATCGCTCGACCATTAACCGCATTGACTCATAAGGGCAAGAAGTTTGAGTGGTCAGAACCGCAAGAGACTGCATTTCATTTGTTGAAAGAGAAGTTAACAACTGCACCAGTATTGTCTCTACCCGAGGGAAGTGAAGATTTTGTGGTTTATTGTGATGCCTCACGTCAAGGAATGGGTTGCGTACTTATGCAACGAAACAAAGTTATTACTTATGGATCGCGTCAGTTAAATATTCACGAGCAGAACTATACTACGCACGACCTTGAGTTAGGAGCTGTTGTCTTTGCACTTAAAATGTGGAGACACTACCTGTTTGGAACTAAGTTCACTATCTTCACCGACCATAAGAGTTTACAGCACATATTCAATCAGAAGTGACTCAACATGAGACAATGACGTTGGATGGAACTACTTAACGATTATAACTGCGAACTTCAATACCATCCGGGTAAGGTGAATGTTGTGGCAGATGCCTTGAGCAGAAAGGAGTGAGAGAAACCTCTTAGGGTTAAAGAGCTTAACATAGTTGTCCGTACGAATCTCACATCACAAATCCGCGAAGCACAAGAAGAAGCCATGAAACAGGAGAATGTTGACGTTGAATTTCTCAAAGGGATGGACAAGAAGTTTGACATTAAGGAGGATGGAACGCGGTACTTTGCTAATCGAATTTGGGTACCAAAGTTTGGTGGATTGAGAGAACTAATGTTAGAGGAAGCACACAAGTCGAGATACTCAATTCATCCGGGATCAGATAAGATGTACCAAGATTTGAAGGTATTTTATTGGTGGCCGAACTTAAAAGCCGACATTGCCACTTATGTCGGGAAGTGCTTGACTTGCGCTAAAGTCAAGGGTGAGCATCAGAAGCCATCAGGATTACTGATTCAACCAGAGATTCCCCAGTGGAAGTGGGAAGGAATATCCATGGACTTCATTATGAAACTGCCGAGAATGGCAGGAGGTCACGATACCATTTGGGTTATCGTGGATCGTCTCACTAAATCCGCATACTTTTTACCGATAAGGGAAACTGATAAAATGGAGAAGTTGGCTTAGATCTACATTAAGGAAGTCGTCTCTAGGCATGGAGTGCCTATATCCATTACATCCGACCGCGATAGCAGATTTACTTCCAGGTTTTGGCAATCATTATAGAAAGCAATGGGGACCCGTTTAGATATGAGTATAGCATATCACCCCCAGACGGATGTCCAGAGCGAACGAACTATTTAGACTTTTGAGGACATGTTAAGAGCATGTGTCATTGATTTCGGAAACGGATGGGATAAGTATTTACCACTAGCTGAGTTCTCATACAATAACAGCTACCATGGGAGCATTAAAGCTGCACCTTTTGAAGCGTTGTATGGACGGAAGTGTAGATCTCCCATTTATAGGAGCGAGTTGGGAGATAGTCAGTTGACAGGTCCTGAGATTATTCAGGAGACAACTGAGAAAGTTCTACAGATTCAGGAACGATTGAGAACGGCTCGAAGTCGTCAAAAGAGTTAAGTCGATGTTAGACAGAAGGACATAAAGTTCCAAGTTGGTGACATGGTTATGCTTAAGGTATCACCTTGGAAGAGTGTTGTACGGTTTGGGAAACGAGGTAAGCTGAGTCGTAGATATGTTGGATCGTTTGAGATAATTGAAAGGGTTGGACCAGTAGCTTACAGACTGGAACTGCCACAAGCACTCAGCGGTATTCATGACATTTTCCATGTATCCAATCTAAAGAAGTGCCTAGCCGATGATTATTTGATTATTCCTCTATAGGAACTACGTATCGACGACAAATTTCATTTCATTGAGGAACCTATTGAAATCTTGGACCATGAGGTCAAACAGTTGAAGCAAAGCAGAATTCCTATCGTTAAAGTTCGGTGGAACTTGAGAAGGGGACCAGAGTTCACGTGGGAGCGTGAAGACCAGATGAGGCTGAAGTATCCGCAATTGTTTCCCGAGGAAACCACTTCAGTGGACGATCACTAAAATTTCAGGACGAACTTTTCAATAACAGGTGGGTAATGTAACAACCCTGATTTTTCCGTTACTTTCGTTAACCTTCCGTTAGTTTATTTAATGGCGATTATTTAACTTTTATTTGTTTATGTGTAGTAAATGCATACTTGATCTTCGGAGGGTTTTAATAATTGATATGAGTTGATATTAATTTCAAATAAATATTTCGGATAATGAAATACGATAAAAACGATACGATTTTGATAAAAGCTTTTTGAGCAACGAAATGCTCGGGTTTATTTTAATAATTAATTTTATTAATTATTAACTTTTTAAAATATTTAATTTATTGCGTTTTTAATAAATTAGACAATTGGTTGCGTTTAACAATCGGGTTAGCCTTCCGGACCTTCGGTACGACTAAACGGCACTTAAAACGGACCACGATTACACGAGATTGCAAAACGAGAGCCCGGGAACCCCATGTGGGCCCCATTCAGCCGAAACCCCCACCCCATCCCCTTATGTTTTAATTTTTGATAACTTTAGGGGCTTATGTGTTAATTGTGTATTTATGGCTTGGTATAAATAGAAGTATTAAACCTAATTAAGGATAAGAAAAATAAAACACAGATTTTTCTCTCCTGCTCCCTCCCCATCGTCGACATCATCACCATCACCATCACCTTCAATTTTCAATTTTTGATTAAACCTCAAGAACAAACGTTGTAATTCGCGTTATCCTCTACGCGTTGATATAATTCTTTTTGTGATCAAAGGTATAATTGTATAAACCCTAATTCTTAAAATCTGAATTTTTTTAAAGTTTCATAGTTATGTTGTCAATTGCTCAAGTCTATACGCGTACGTGTTAATTGTAATCGTTATTTTGATTGTTTGATGCGCTAGGGTTTAAAAACGAATTTGTATTTGTTTGATCAGAAAAAATTAAGTTTTTCAAATTTTAATTATTATGTTATAATCAGATTTCTTGCGAAAAACTATTGAGTTTAGGCTTTGGATTCGCTTGATTTCATTTCTGTATGATTAAGTTATGTCGATTTTAATTATCGTTGTGTTTTTGTTGCTTGATCAGAAATATGGTATTGATAGAAAACGAATTGGAATGTGAGACTTATACCACTGGAAAGATAATTTAAAAAAACTCAATTTAGACTAGGATATCATGTCGTTTTCTTATGTATAGCCCGAGATATGCTAGAATTAGTGTAAAAGTAGTTTTATACAGCACTTGCATGAAAATAACCTTGTATGATAAAATGTGTTAATTTCTGTGATTGAAGCTTTGCATATTTGAAAATTAGACAAAAAGTACTTCATCTTTCATGTGGGTATAATAGGCTAATTGTATTTATATCTTCGGATAATCTTATGCGAATGTGACTAACCAAATGAGAATCGAATCTGTAAATTGCACACGGTTTTATACTCTGTGAATTTTGTGAATTGTTTGAGCATGTATGCTTCTGGAAAATGAAACTTAACATGATATTTGACTTATTGTTAGTTTATGTCAATCTCTGAACCTTATGTATTGGGCACAATAGAGCCATACTTTATGTGAATTCTGATTTGAGCTGAAAACTGAATGATCAACTTGCACGAATAAACTGTACAAATTGGCTAAACAAAAGTGGCTATATTTTTGATATTGTTACTTTGATTTGTCCTTGAACAATGGACACTGGTCTTGTATCAATTTCATGTTCCTAACTCCGGTTATAGCCAAAATGAAATCAGTGCGCGGTCAGAAACTGACTTGGCAAACCCCAAATGTATTCCTTCTGATTCCTGACTTTTAATTGTCTTATGAGTCCCTGTTTGGACTTTTTGGAATCGATTTTAAGTGTAATTGTGATCTGGAGTTTTTCATATTTACTTGAATTTTGTACTATGAGATAATGTGCTAAGTATACTACGTGTTCATAAACTTTGTGCATGACGATAAACTGAAATTGTGAAAATGATCATTCATGACCTAAAACGTATTGTTTGACTTAGGTTTGACATGTTGACCAATATTTGACATGAACCTACTGATGTTGACTTTAGTTGACTACTTTGACTAAGTTTGACTTTCGGTTGACTTTGTTTGACTTGCATGATATAGTTGACTTTTACTTTGAAACGCGTCGAGTCGAGCAATAAGACAACGTACACTATGAAACCACACTTATATAAGATACATATATTGACCAACCTACATACGTATACTTAGGTTACATTACTCGGGTCTAAACCGTACAAGTCATTTGTCTTTCATTCTGAGCTTATTCAAAGGTGAGTCTACAGTCCCGCTTTTTACATGTTTTCAGGGATGAGAATACACGTTGTTATATTTACATTTTCAATTACTTTTATATTGACATGAGTACTACACATATGCATAATGAGTTTGTTCAAAAAGCCTCTAGCTTGAATACATTTAATACCATCGGTGTAAGCACAATTTAGATGGACGGATCCGTTAGGTTGACAACCTCACCCACTATAAAAGCAGTGGTGCATTTACTTTGAACATTAAATACATTTGAACAAGTGTATAACATTTTATGAGGTAAGGTCGGGTGTAGTAGTTTCTATACTCGGGTTAATGCTAGTATTCAGGTGCTCGGTTTATGCAAGCGATAGAATCTCGCGGTCAAGGAAACTAAACCATTTTTCTGATAACTGTTTTTCAGATACTGTTACATTATTTTAAACCTGTAGATTCACCAACATTATTTGTTGACCTGTTTTTGCGTGTTGTTATTCTCATGTCCTTAAGAGGTATGCTTCCGCTGTGTTTGCTGCATGACTGGCCGTGGAGTCAGCATTTGATTTTAAATAACATTATTTACTTTCGTATTTAAAAATTTTTTACTGTTTAAATAATGTTGGCTTGTGGTTACGATCACAACAGTGTTTCTATTTTGGGATTATTGACTTATGTTTTTTTAAAGTTATTTTTTGAATAAAATTTAATGCGATTGCTTTAAAGGTCTCATATAAAGGGCGTAACTGTTAACTGTGGGATTGGAATTAACACGCCGTTAGATGGTAGTTTGGCGGGGTGTTATACTTGGTGCCAGGCCATATGTCTAGGTCATGTGCCAATGCAGTATGGCTCAGTTCTTCTTGTTCCTGACATCGTGACATGGTTTTTGAGGTCGTACCTTAGTTTTCACCGTTTTCGCTCTAGATTCTCCTTTTTAAGTCCATTTTCTTCGATGCTTCTTGCATCATCTTCGTAATCACTTGATCTATCAACTAAAGTCTACAAACGTTTATTTGTTTGATAACGTTTATTAAATTAGGGCTTCATATAGGGGGTAAAAACGTGACTCTTTGGCCGATATCGAGATGGAGTAGTACTTTTAAAACCCGCATTTATAAATTTAGAATAATCATCAACCTCCTGGGACTCACTCTATCGACCGCGTTTCAAATCTTGAAGAAAAAGTTAACCACCGCTCCTATCTTATCTCTCCCTGAGGGCAATGATGATTTCATTGTACATTGTGATGCTTCGAAACATGGTTTTGGATGTGTTTTGATGCAACGAAAGAAGGTTATTGCTTATACTTCCCGACAATTGAAAATTCATGAACGGAACTACACGACACATGATCTCGAACTCGGAGCCGTTGTCTTTGCACTCAAAATGTGGAGACACTATCTTTATGGAACCAAAAGTACTATCTTCACCGATCACAAAAGCCTTCAACACATCTTCAATCAAAAACAACTAAACATGAGACAACGACGGTGGATTGAAACTTTGAACGATTACGATTGTGAGCTTCGTTACCATCCCGGGAAGGCAATTGTAGTAGCGAATGCCTTAAGTAGAAAAGAAAGAGCGGTGCCTCTTCGTGTCCGAGCTTTAACATCACCATCCACACCAATCTTAATAATCAAATTCGTGTAGCCCAAGACGAGGCTCTCAAGGATGAAAACATCTCTCTCGAATGCTTGAACGTCCTCACCTCTCGATTAGAAGTTAAGGAGACCAGACTCTGATATTTCGCCGGAAGAATTTGGGTGCCTAGTTATGGGGACTTGTGAAGCCTTATTCTAGACGAAACCCATAAGTCAAGGTATTCGATTCACCTCGATGCCAATAAGATGTACCACGACCTTAAGGAACAATATTGGTGGCCGAACATTAAAAGGGACGTTGCTACTTATGTTGGAAAGTGCCTAACTTGCTCCAAAGTCAAAGCCAAACACCAAAGACCGTCCGGGCTACTTCAAAAAACCCGAAATCCCACAATGGAAGTGGGAGAGAATAACGATGGATTTTATCACAAAACTACTAAGAACGGCGAGCGGTTATGGAACTATTTGGGTTATTGTAGACCGTCTCACCAAATCCGCCCACTTCCTAGCCATGAAGGAAACCAACAAAATGGAGAAACTTGCACAACTCTACATTAAAGAGATCATAGCCCGTCACGGTGTACCATTATCAATTATTTCTGATCGAGATGGCCGTTTTGTTTCTAGATTTTGGCGTACTTTACAAGAAGCGTTGGGAACACGATTAGACATGAGCACCGCATACCATCCGCAAACCGACGGGCAAAGCGAACGCACAATTCAAACCTTGGAAGACATGCTACGAGCTTGCGTTATCGATTTCGAAAAAGCTTGAGACAAGCACTTGCCTCTCGCCGAATTCTCCTACAACAACAGTTATCACGCGAGTATTAACGCCGCACCATTCGAAGCATTATATGGCCGCAAATGTCATTCACCTCTTTGTTGGGCCGAAGTGGGCGACAAACAAATCACCGGACTCAAACTCATTCATGAAACAACCGAGAAGATCGTTCAAATCTGAGATAGGCTAAGGACGGCCCGTAGTCGTCAAAAGAGCTATACCGACAAAAGACGCAACGACCTCGAATTCCAAGTCAGTGACAGCGTAATGTTAAAAGTCGCGCCTTGGAAAGGTGTAATCCGTTTCGGGAAACACGGGAAGCTAAATCCGCGGTATATTGGTCCTCTCGACATCTTGGAGCGTGTTGGAACCGTTGATTATCGTTTAGATCTTCTGCCACAACTGAGCTCCGTTCATCCTACTTTCCATGTATCAAATTTGAAGAAGTGTTTTGCCGAACCCAAACCCGTCATCCCTCTCGGGGAGCTTACTATTGACGACAAACTTCATTTTGTGGAAGAACCGGTTGAAATTGTGGATCACTCCGTCAAAATGCTAAAACAGAGCCGAATCCTGATCATTAAAGTCCGTTGGAACGCCAAAAGAGGACCCGAGTTTACTTGGGAAAGACAAGATCAAATGCAAAGGAAATACCCTCATTTATTCGTAGATTTAGAAACGCAAGATCCCGAGGAAGAAACAACGACCACTACACCTACTTAAATTTCGGGGCGAAATTTTTTTAAGGAGTAGGTAATGTAACGTCCCGCCTTTTTCTGTTTACCTTCCATTTAATTATTTTAAATTCCGTTATATAATTATAACATCTTCTGTTAATACGCGTTTTTAAAATATTTCGTTCAGGTAATTCACGCACCGCTTTTAAACTTGAGGGACTAAAGTTATCAAGTGGGCAAAGTCTTGACTAGGTCAACTAGTCAACCATGCCTTCTCCTCCATTCATTCTCCTCTTTTCTCTCTTTTGATACTTCAACTTTTCTCTCAACCTTCAAACAAAGAATCATCATCTAAATCCGATCTAGCAAGTGTTCTACAAAACAAATTACATATTTGGAATCCTTGCATCTTCCTCTTCAATTCCATACCGATTTCATCTAGTTTTAGTAACTTTCTAAAATTACTAGATTCTTTGTTCTTGATGTTTTTAACTTATAAAAGTGTTAATTAGTGTCTATGGCTCAAGTCTAACATGAATATATGATTTATATGCTTGTTCTTGTTATTTTGATGTAACTAGCTTAAACTTAAAATGAGTGTGTTTGATCTTGAGATTTGGTTGCCTAAATATTGTTAGATGTTAAAAGCGCATGTATTAAATGTGTTACTAGCATCACTAGCTTCAATTCGGTATGTAGGTTGACATGGAATAGCTTCATAAACATAATTGTTAAATTTTTGATTTTGAGTTAGGGTTTGATAGAAGTAAAATGAACTTTTGATGCATTGAATGCTTTGTAATGTTGTTTGTAAGTGTTTAGTTGTATTGTATGTGTAATTACCTACAAAACGGCATATCATATCTGTGCATTTAATTCCCGAATCATCAAAGTGCATTTATGAACTTGAAAGCATTTATAGTGAACATTTAATGAACTTTCAATTTGGACTTGATTATTATAAATGATGATTTTTGATTAATGAAATGTGTTTTGTTGTGTTCCTCGTCAAATTACCTTTCCAACGATATAAGATACGTGTCTTGAATGTTTACGGTTCGTTAATTATGTATGAAACGAGCCAGGCACCAGCTCCAGTTGATTGCCACGGCGCGGCCATCCTATGTCGCGGCGTGACATAAGCCGTGTTCAGCGGCTGTTCACCTTGGCACTTTTACGAAAAATTCTAACTATGCTACGCACCTCCGATTACCATGTAACTTTTTCTAACATGCTTATATATGATTAAAAACCTCAGAAAAATAGTTCGAGACCCGACCCGAACGTGTGGACTTATTCATTAACTTTGACTTGACCAAAGTTGACTTTTATTCAAACGTAACCGATGCTTTGTTTAAACCATTCTAGTCTTCTTGTATACTTGATTCTTGCATGAAACTTGACAACTTGACTCACATGCTATATTAATCGAGTTGTAACGAGCCATAGTACTAATTGAACACTTTGACCGATCGTGTTTACCGATATTGATACAACCGAATTGTTTAGGTCGAGACTAGCATTCGTTTCTCGCACACGGTTACTTGTGAAGTACATTTATATTTGTGCACTCAAGGTGAGATCATAGTCCCAATTTTACTCTTTTTAACTTACATTTGGTATGAGAAAACATAAACGTTTCATTTTACAAAGTGAACACAAGTACGAAAACAAACATTCTACATACGAGTTAGAACAAAATCCTCAATTCGATTATCATTAGTTACACTTGCAGGGTGTAAGCGAGAACTTATGTTGTATGGCCATATGGGTTTGACAAACCCTCATTCGGACGGTTCGCTACCGTTATTCGGATGAAATATATTTTCGAGAAACAGTGTATGTTCTAACACTATTGTGATAGGGTTCGTGAAAAGTTAAGCCTTGATAATTGGGTGCTCGTGATAAAAAATTTTAGAATGGTTTACTATTATTTCAACGTTATAAATCTTGTGGTTCATTTGTACTTACTCACTTACTTACTTAAACCTATGATTTCACCAACGTTTTTCGTTGATAGATTTCTATGTTTTCCTCGGGTCCTTGACCTTTTTGTGATGCATACTTCCGCTCACTATTTTTGATACTTGTTTGGATGTCGAGTATACATGCATACATGGAGCATCTTTTGACTTACTTTTAAATTGTGTCGCATAGGTTTCATTTGTACGTTAAACATTGTAATGTAACTAGTCGTTGAACTACTTTTGTAAACTTGAAACATCTTTACATTTGAAATGAATGTGACATATTTTGGTCAAACGTCATTTTAAAGACTTATGACCACATAGCGGGACCTAAGTAGATGGCGCCGTCAATGACGATTTTGTCGGGTCGCTACACATAAGATCAGAATCATTGCTATTTGTATTTGATCTCTAATCGATAATACATAAAGCGCCTAAGGAACAAAGTCGTAAAACACTAGATAAGTTGATGGTCCTACGAGTAAGTCTTTCTGAAAATACCAAACCCTTGAATGAAGGTTGATGAGGACCTATCAGATTTCTAGAGATAGAAGGAACAGCATTCGAGTTAAAACATCACATTGTGCAACTCATCTAAAATGGTTATCAGTTTCATGGATTACTGAGTGGTGACCCTAACTCTCACCGTGAAAAGTTCTTTTATTCATCCAACTCATATAAGCAAATCATGGTAGCCCAAAATATAGTTAGTCTATATTTGTTGTCATACTCTTTAACTCATAATTCACAAACGTGGTATGAAGTAAAGGAACACGATTCTGTTATTCATGGATGTAAATGGATACAAAGTTGCTAACCATGTACGTTCAACCAAAATTTATACGTTCTACAATGGTCTTATGCTAAATCATAAGACGACGATCGACACAACAGCTCAAGAAATTGTGATGAACCAAACCGCAGACGAAGCATGGAATTTGATCGAGAATATAATTGTGCATCATCATGATTGTAACAATAGTAAGCAAACCTCACCATCCACTCCAATCTCTGCATTTAAGCCATCAAGAACCTCATGGAAAAGATGGAATCTATTGATAAACAACTCAGACACTTAAAGAAGCAACCACAACAGGTTCTCCAAGCCCAAGTCTATTTAAATGGTACCAACACTCAACCACCTAAAGAATATCAAGTTGAGTACGAGGATCTTAACGGAATAATCTATTACGCTCAATACCTAGTTTGCCATCAAGACTGTGTACATGGATTTAAAATACTCTCAACAACCTCTATTAATGTACAGTCAACTACTCCCACTCACTGGACCATTGTCAGATGATAACCCTTCTGCCGACCAAATTACAAACTCAACCAACCCAACTACCAGATCTGAAGAAAAAATGAAGTAGTTCATTTACGGATAACTTCATTTTTAGATCAACACAGTTATACAAGATCAGACGAACATACTCATAAGAAACCAATTAACTCTACTCAAAAGTCTAGAAACACAGCTTGGACAATTGGCACAACACCTTGATACGAGACCAGGAGGAAGCTTTCCCTGTAATACATTTCAAAATCACACATGGAATAAAATAAAAAATGGACTCTAAAAACCCAGAGAATAAACCAAAATCTCGCGTAAACTTAGCAAAGAATAAGTACCCAGTTTCTCCCAAAAAAAGTGCAGAACCTTTATAGCAGCTTCCAAAAGTGAATTCAGTTCATTTAACCTATCTCGAAAGACTTAAAAGTTATCGTAAACATCTTTAATCCTTTATGCTTGATGGAAAATTCTTAGACACTATGTCAAAAGTTGCCAACTGGAATAGATATATATCAAGGTTTTTATCTACAAAAGAAAAAGTATTAGAACTCAACGACATCCCCATGAGTATGGAATGCTCTGCACTACTCATGTATTCTCTACCAGAAATACTAGGAGATACAGGACGATTTACCTTCCCCTGTTTAATTTACCAATCTGGAACCATTCGAGCTTTAGCCAATTTAAGAGAAAGCTTCAATCTTATGCCTATTGTCTTTGTAAGAGACTAAAACCAAGAAACTTAACACCCAACTTATCCAATTATCCAACTTATGAATCATTATGTCAGATATCCAAAGGGCATAGTTGAGAACATCTTGGTGAAAGTTGATAGATTCATGTATTGTACAGATTTTGTAATTATGGATATCCAAGAAGACCTGAATATCCCTATTCTCTTAGAAAGACAGTTCATGAATACTGATATGACTGTTATAGATGTGTACAATCAAACCTTGGTCTTACGATCACATGAGGAGAGCGTTACCCTCAAAATTATCCGCCCAACTATTTTTCATCTGAATAGAAGGACATGTGGTCTATTTCCACCAGCTGGATCACTTCTGAAATGAGTCAAATTACTTAACCGCCGACATAGATATGAGCTACAATCCCACTACACCGAAGTATGAAAAAGAACCAGAAATCAAAAAGGAGGATCTCAAAGGAAGTCATTTACTCTAAGGTCTACAATTCCTAAGCAAGATCTACACTTCCATACACCACTAGCCAACGAGAGCTACTAACGTTAATAAAAGGACACATGGATTTTGTTATCAAGCGTCTACCTTATCACTCTTATTAAAGGATGATCGGTGATATTCATGGCCTATTCATTCTTCTAGTAGGGAAAATTTTAAAATCACAGAAAACATGCTAGTGATCTATGTAACTGATGACACCGAAATTATACCCTTTATACGGTGCTATCTTCCTCAAATTCGTACAAATACTACATGATCCTTTGTTTATTGGGGAAAAATGAGCAAAGGCTACTAACCGTGTAAAAATATTGTTTGTGATCTTTGCATGTACAATCATGGAGAAAACAAGCCTAAAATGCTATAAAATGAAGAAGCCAAAGAATACCCAAGAAACTGCTCGAGACGACGGCCTTATCTCCCAGGCCGTCGGTCTCACTGAATTCAAACGAAAGTAAAATTAAAGTAAAAAACATTAAAGAATAGTTACCGTGCAAAGCTCAGTACGACGTCCAAGTTCCCCAATACGTCGGTCAAACTAAATAAGGAAAATATTCGGCTTTAATGAAGAATTTTCCAAAAGAAACTCAGGACGGTGGCCAAGAATTCAAAGCTGTGACAACTCGAAAATTTTTGACCAAATTTAAACTTTATCTTTATATGTTTCCGACACGATAAGCAAAGTTTGTTAAGTTAAATCTCAAGAATTTTAAACTATGTTCATACATTCATTTAACCTCGACCAAATTCCAACGATTCACGAACCATTATATAGATGGATATGATTATATATATGTATAAGCATAGTTATATTAATTAAAAACGTTAACAATGTATTAGACGTATAATACTTTACATAAACGTATATAAGTTTATTATATTATCGACGAGATTAAAAGATAATATTAAATGATTGAATTATCTGTGATATGATTACGAGTCTCTGTTGTAAGGTCCACGTTGATTTGAGAAATCTTTCTATTTTAACAATATTCGAAAAATGGTAAAGTGATTTACAAGTAGGAACAAATTGTCAATTATCGAGAGTTAGACAAAAGTTAGTGGAGATTTCTATTTGATCTACAATGCATTCTTTACAATAATTCCCTCGTTACTTTTGATAAGATAACAATTTAGTTTTTCATATTATTCAATGTGAAAATGAAATTAGGGAATACAGATAACTTAGAAAATGGATATTGACAGAGTTAAGTAAATCAACGTTTTTACATTGAAAAGGATTTCATGCAAGTGGCTATCCAATGAACTTTAACCTTCGTTTCATAAACAAACTGTAAATTTTAAAAACAGGAAACTCGTTATACCTTATATATGATTTTATTTCTTGAACGAAATCGTTTTACTATATAACAAGTCATATATATATATATATATATATATATATATATATATATATATATATATATATATATATATATATATATATATATATATATATATATATATATATATATATATATATATATATATATATATATATATATATATATATATATATATATATATATATAATAAACTTCGAAAATATATTTTTAGTTTTGAAAAACTATACGTTACATCATTAAATAAAATTTCGATTAAATATATATGTTATACAAATTCTTAGACAAAGATATATATATTATAAGATAAGAAAATATAATGTTAACTTCAAAATAAAATGTTTTGATTATGTATATTTTTGTAAAGAGTTAAGTAATATTATATATTTAATAGATAACGAGACTTTGAATTATAGAAGCAAATGACCACAACACTCAAATGAATAATTTATACTTTGAGTAGGATTGTTTTTCATTAATTTAGGTCTAATTATTGATAACGGTACACGTCGCGAAACGTTAAGGCTAGTTTTCTAAATGTACGAAACCTCGTTCGATAAACCAAAACCGAGACATAAATCATTTTTCAACGTACGTCTCAACGGAACTAAGGTTACAAGTCATTTATGTTTGTGAATATAATATATTATATATATAATTGTATTAATTAAATATATATATATAATAAATATTAAAATAACGAGTGTCGGCAGGGAATCAAGTGCGATGTGAGCTGGAAAAAGGTACCATGCGATCGCATGGCCCTTAAGCTCAATCCTCATGCGATCGCATGGGGAGGTTTGGTGACAAAAGTCTTTAAAACTAAACGAAAT
The DNA here is from genome assembly GCF_046630445.1 of Rutidosis leptorrhynchoides. Taxonomy (NCBI): domain Eukaryota; kingdom Viridiplantae; phylum Streptophyta; class Magnoliopsida; order Asterales; family Asteraceae; genus Rutidosis; species Rutidosis leptorrhynchoides. The sequence goes on from NC_092340.1 coordinate 222,927,985, forward strand.
TGGTTCGGATGTTGCACACATTAAACTCCTTCTCTGATCTTCCATATTACTCCGTATGTATTTTATTTATTTTATTATTAATTATTATTATTAATCCAAATATATTATTATGAGTATTAGTATTATTATTAGTAGTAGTATTATTGTATTATACATAAAATACTACGACGGAGTGCTGCTCGAGTGATCTAAAACGGATTTTCAAAATTTGTTTTTGAGAGGGATAGGGCTAAGGAAATTATGGGTTATAACTATGGAGGTGATGGGTAATGTTCGTGGGTATGCTCGTGAGGTCAATCTAGTACTTATCATATCCGTTGCGTCTACGTACCTTTCCTGCAATATTGAATCTCAATATTGATACGTGAACACTCATAACTTAACTTTTATATATATTAATAGTGTATCCCTGACTAGTGCTCGAGTATATAGGATTATGCATGCTTGTACGTATAATATTGTCGTTAGATAGGTTATGTTGAATCCTGAATTAGATTCATATGCTACTGAGATAGGGTAGATGGTATGCATGTCGTTGGAAAGCTAGTGAAAAATTAAGAACTTTTCATTTAGAACTCGAATGGTTTCGATGAACAGATTAGAAGTTATAGTCAATTGAATTATTATTACTTCTAGTATATTTATTGTTAAAATGATTATTATTACTATCGTTATTATCATCGTCGTTATAATTATTATCTAATTATTATTATTATTATTATTATTATTATTATTATTATTATTATTATTATTATTATTATTATTATTATTGTTATTATTATTATTGTTATTATTATTATTATTATTATTATTACTATTATTATTATTATTATTATCGTTATTAATAAAAAGTATTATCATTAAAAATTATTACTTTTATTATTATTACTATCGTTATTATCGTTAAGGTTATAATTAGTATTATTATTATTATTATTATTATTATTATTATCATTAAAATAGTTATTAGTATTATCATTAATATTATCATAATATTATTATTATTAGTATTATTATAATTAAAACTAATATTAGTAACATCTAATTATTATGATTACTATTATTATCATTATTATGAACGCAATATAAAAGACGACTAAAAGCTATTAACAAATTGATTAGAAAATAATGAGTATAAGTATCATAATGAAATTAAAATACTAAAAGGTATTGATTTAGATAAACATATCGTTTTCATTATTTTTATCATTATTATTATTAAAAGTATTATTAATATTAAAACTATCATTTTTTTTACAAAAATTATTATTATATGAATATCATTGTTAATATAAATATCATCATTATTATCATTTTATTATTATTATTAATAAAAATTATCATTTTATCATAATATCATTTTTAAATATAAATATTGTTATTATTATTAGTAGAATAATAATAAATATTATTACAAAATAATACAACTTTTACTTACTATTGTTATTATCGATATTATTTTATCAAATAAATATGTGATACAAAGATATTTTTACTACGTGTAATATAATTACATTAATAATACATATCATATTATTTTTATGATATTAAGTGAACTTTATAAATTTTATTACTTAAAATATATAAAAGTATATTTTTATTATATAAATTTTAATATAAAATTTTATATATTAATAATTGAATTATATTAATTACTTTAATAAAAATCTGTTAAAAATATTTAAATATATAAAACGACTATATTTAAACTATATAATAATCAGGTATAGATTTTGAAAGTCATTTTGGTCAAGATGACTTTTGTTGACTTTTGCATATTAGTCTCGCGCATTAGGATTGTGATACACTATGACTTGACCTAAATTGTTAGATAGATATTGATCATTATATAAATATATATATACTTAATATAGGTTCGTGAATCCGAGGCCAACCCTATACTTGTCAGTGCCATCATATGCACAATTGCTACGAAATACAGTATTGTGAGTTTCATTTGCTCCCTTTTTAAATGCTTTTGCAATATATATTTTTGGGACTGAGAATACATGCGCTACTTTTATAAATGTTTTACGAAATAGACACAAGTAATCGAAACTACATTCTGTGGTTGGATTATCGAATCGAATATCACCCATTTTAGCTTGGTAGCTTAAGAATTAGGGAACAGACACCCTAATTGACACGAATCCTAAAGGTAGATCTACGGGCACTAACACCCCCCATACTGGAAAATGGCATGCTTTAGTACTTCGAGTTTATATTATACAGATGGATTTCTGTTTTGGGGATATTCTATATGCATGATGTTAATGTCGGTTACCAAGTGTTCAATCCATATGAATGATTTTTAAACACTTGCAAGTGTATGATTATTGAATAAAGGAAATCTTGTGGTCTATTAAAATTATGGAAATGAATGATTACGATAAACTAATAAACTCACCAACCTTTTGGTTGACACTTTAAAGCATGTTTATTCTCAGGTATTAAAGAAATCTTCCGATGTGCATTTGCTCATTTTAAAGATATTACTTGGAGTCATTCATGGCATATTTCAAAAGACGTTGCATTCAAGTCATTGAGTTCAATAAAGATTATGATTAAGTAAATGACAGATTAGGTCATTTATAGCTGGATATTATGAAATGGTATGCATGCCTGTCAACTTTCAATGTAATAAAGTTTGTCTTTTAAAAATGAATGCAATGTTTGTAAAATGTATCATATAGAGGTCAAATACCTCGCAATTAAATCATATGTTATTGTATTCGTCCTTATGGATTAGGACGAGTCGCTTCAAAAGCCGTCGAAGGTATTTAAGGAAATTATTAACGCGACTCAGTAAAAAAGGAAACTAAATCAGTAGAATCTCTCAGGACGGCAGCCATAGTGGTCAAGCCACCGGCTGAGCGTACCGGCAAGATTTCAGAAGATACTTTCTATAACTGAAGACGGTGGCCATCAAGTTAAAGATTGCGGCCTCAGCCCCACTGTCATACCAGGTCGGCGGCCTACGTAGCTTGGTTGACGAATGGATTTTGCCTATATAAGGAGAGCTTTGATTCCAATTTTAGTGTGCAATTTTTATGTTTAGTAGTTGGGTTTTAATTTTTGTCGATTTATATACAGTCTTTTACATTCAAATTACCTTATCCTTTTGTTATTCAAGCATTTGTAATTCAAGATTCAAGTTATTTTTTGGGTTAAAACCGATTGTGTGAGCTCCCATCTTAGCTCATTTCTTTTATTTTATTATTTTTTTTTGGAAAAGCAAGTAAAGTTTTTATTAATGTATCGGAAAGTTACAAAGCCCTATAATCTATACAATATATTGGATCAGAAGGAGAATAATACATAAAATTCATGAACGAGGGGGCCATTAGACACCACGGAACTTAATACAACGAGCTGAGAAGAGGCAACCAGAAAGTACCGCAAGTGCGATGATAAAGTTGGCAGCAACTACCCATTTAACCCAAGTGAGAAATAGAGACCCAAGTCATGAATGAGCTACGAGGAAACCGAGTCGGTTGGTCACATATGGTCTAAGTAGGGCTTTTGATTCCAATTAACCAATGTCAGATCTTTGATGATTCGAGAAAATGTAGAAAGAGGGATTGACTAGCCATAGATGCCACATAATTGTTGATTTTTTATACCTTTTGGATATCCATGCGAATGATTGTGTTTGGATTTCGGATAGGATTATGGCAATACATCAATATTTTTTACTAAAGACCTTAAGATTTCGGTATTTCCAAATGATGTAAGTTGAGGCCCATTTAATGGCTTGCCAAATGGTGGCACCATTTTGCGATGTAGTGAATTATTGGCTATTTTCGGTTACGTCGAGGATGCTGGTGAAGGTGTTGTTGGGGAGGTTCTACCATTGTAGAATTGAGATCCAGACATTTGATGTTGCCTTGCAATGAAATAGAATGTGTTCAATAGACTCCACGTGCAAGTTGCATAACGGGCATATCAGTGTGTCGAGATCAATACGCCAGTCGGGATTCTACCGTTTAAAACTCTCCAGTTGAAAATGTTAATTCTTTGAGGTATGAGCTTGTTTCTTGGTGTCTTTATGGTGGTGGACGGTCTGTCAAGTTTTAAGTTGTCAGGTATTGAGGTTAGGGCTTTTGTTGTAAAGATGCTGGATTGATCTAAGGACCATTTCCAAGTATCGGGTTTGTCAGAGAGGCTAATGGTTGCTAAAAGATTATTTAGTTCCGTTAATTCGTTAAGGTTCCGACCATTAGGTGTTCGGGACCAATTCCATGAGCCGATTGTTATCAAGTTGTTTGTTGTGAGGCGTTTCGCTACCGAGACGTGTTTGTTGGTTTCAAGCATATATAGTCTTCGAAATTGAGTACAAAATTTTTCTGTTCCGCACCAGTTATCATGCCAAAATTTGGGGTTGATACCATTACTGATGTTTTTGATTATCGAGTTGGTGAAGTTAGCTCCGTAATTGTCCGCAATTTTTCCTGCTTTTATGATTTCATTCCAAATTGTGCAACCTGAAACATTTCTAGAAAAAACATTAGTACAACCCCCCTCCCCGTTAAAGAATCTCCACCACCACTTAGATAGTAGGGATATATTTTTGCAAATTAAAGATCCGATCTTCAACCCACCTTTTTCATATGGTAAGAGGATATGTTCCCATTTGATCCAATTGATTTTATTATCCGCTTCCTGAACTGCCCCAGAAAAAATTTCTTCTTTTTGTTTCAAGTGTGTTAATTATTTTAATGGGTGCATGAAATAAGGAAAAATAGTATAAAGGAATACTGGTGAGAACGGATTTAATTAAGGTTAGCTGTCCGTCGAATGAAATAGATTTTGCTTTCCAAGCTGAGAGTCGTTTATCGAATTTTTCAATGACTTGTTGCCAAGTGGATGCTTTTGTGGACGGAGTACCGATGGGTAGTCCTAGATACGTGAAGGGAGTTGAACCGGCCGTGCAGTCGATATAGTTAGCCATTTCCTCAACGTCTTTTTATGAGACCCCAATTCCATATAAGTTGCTTTTTTTAAGATTTACTTTTACACCTGAAATATTTTCGAAGCATTTTAGTAATTTAGAAACATTTATTGCGTTACGTTTGCTCCATTCACCAAAGAAGATTGTGTCATCCGCGTATTGGAGATGGGACACCACAATCTTGTCATGACCGACGAAAATACCACGAAGTTGGTCGTTTGCGATAGCACGCCTAGTGAGAATGTTGAGGCCTTAAGCTGAAATGATGAAGAGAAAGGGAGAGATTAAGTCTCCTTGACGAATGCCCCTACCGGGGGTAAATTCCCTGGTCGGGGATCCATTAATGAGTATGGAGATGGAAGATGAGGAAAGGCAAGCTCGTATAAAGTTGATCCATTTGACGTCGAATCCCATACACTTCATAGTGTCGAAAAGGAAGTCCCATTCTATGCAACCAAATGCCTTTTCGAAGTCAACTTTGAATATGAGGCCTTTCTGTTTTTTCCTTTTGAGTTCATGATTACTTCGTTTGTAATCAGGACACTGTCGAGGATGTTTCGACCTTTCAAGAAAGCAATTTTTTTCAATACCGATTAATTAGTGGATAACTTTTGAGATGCGATTCTTGTATTTAATATATTGGTTTTTAAAAAATAAAAAATGAAAATTTTAAAACGACACCGTATCTAAAGCCAAATAACAGTGTAGAACAATAAATAAAAATAACAATAATAATCAACATAAGCAAATCTAGACTTGACCATTAAGTCAAAGTTAGAACTCCTTGTTAGTTTGGATAAATGTTTTATACTCGTACTATAAACAAACTTAAAACGATTTAAAAATTATACATGTCTCGAACGATTGATGCAAATGTGATAATTGTTTTTAAGATTTTTTTTTTTTTTTTTTTTTTTTTTTTTTTAATATAGAGAATCATAAAATTAATTAAATATTAAAGGTTACTTAAGTAATAAAATATTTTAGGTTTTAGTAGCTCAACAAAAAATTATGCATAGTGAAATTAAATTCGCTCTTATAATCGCCAACTATAAACACTAAAAGTAAACATTTATGGATGATAGAATTTTCCGAAATCTAGCCTCTAATTAATTCTTTGGTAAGCAACTTTGTAGGGTGATTCAAGCCAAACCCACCTAGCTAAACCCATATATCTACCTCCCTTTCATAACTGACTTTCTTGAGTCCTCAAAACCCCTTCTCTCTCTAAAAATAAAACCCCATAAATTTAGAGAGAGAAAATGAAAAAAAGAAGAGTATCACCAACTTCATCATCTTCTTGTTCATCTTCATCTTCATCTTCATGCATTGATGAACACACAACTCCAAAATCCAAAAGACCTTCTTCAAGACCCCACAAAAAAAACACCACTTTGAATTCAAATCAAAATGCTGAAGCTACTCGTAGAAGCTCAATTTACAGAGGGGTCACCAGGTAACCTTCATCGCAATCGTCTCAAAAAAGATTCAATTTTTAACATATATGAACCTTTCAATCCCCTGAGACACCCATTTGGTAAATTTGTAAAAGGTTTTTAACTGTATGCTAATTTTTGAATTTGGGTTGTTCGGGTAAAACAGGGGATGAGGTATTTTGGGTTACATGCATTACAACAGTCACAGTGAATTAAAATTTACTATTAGAGATGTTCAAATTTGATTGAAATTAGATGAATAGTGTAGTCAAATAACATTTCCATTTGTTGGATTTCAAAAAAAGGTTTGAAGTTGATTGAAATTTAATTTTGGGACTTAACAGGGGATGTGGTATTCTGTGATACATGCATTGGAAAATTCATGGTTGATTGAACTTAGCTAGTAGAGTATTCAAATTGTTTCGAAATTTTCTATATTTACAGTCTACCAAGATACTCATATTTTAAAATAATACAAAAAGTTTTGTTTTCTTCTTCTTTTTTCTTTTGCAAATTTTCAAGAATGGATTTTGGTGAAATAGATGAAAAAGTTCCAAAATATTCTAAAATTGGAATGAATTTGATTCAAAGTTTTGAAATTGTTAACCTAGAAACCTCCTAAAGCTTTAATTTTTCAGAATATTTTGATTGTTGAAGAAAAAGAGAGTATAAATTCTGGGGTTATATGGCATTAAAGAATCTTTAATTTTTATTGAATTTATAAATTGCATGCATTAAAGTTAATTGAATTTATTTAATATCTTTAATAGGCATCGATGGACTGGAAGATTTGAAGCACATTTATGGGACAAGGGTACATGGAATAGTATCCAAAATAAGAAAGGAAAACAAAGTAAATACCATCTCACTATATCTGTTTTTATTTTGTTACGTAGTATATTTTTTTAATTATTATATTTATACTTATATAATTATATTAATATAAATATAATAATTAATTATTAATTAATTATTAATAATTATAATAAATAGAGTTAAAGTTATATGACAGAGATCTGAAATTTAAATTTTGATAATTTAAGTTAATCTGTTTTGATTTGGAGTTCTGACTCATTTGTTTTGGTTGTTCTGATTTGGTGTGATCCCTTGTTGCTGATTGTCACTACGATTTCTGGCTATAGTTTATTTGGGTAACTACTCTCTATCTTTCTCTAGCCTTTTTCTATTATACTTTTATTTGGCATATTATAAATATTAAATTTAGGTATGCAAAATGCAAATTTACTTCTAAAAAGGTAAAAAGTCTTAAAAGATACCAAAGTTATATAAATTGAGTATAAATATATATATACTCCGTATTTCAAAATGCAATTACGTAGTATTTATTATTTATAGTAATAAAATTAGTATGTATTATGTTTTTTTTTTCTCGGCATATTTTATTTTTCTAAACATCTTTATTGACTTCAAAAATATAACTAGGATGATTTGTTAGCCTTTTGTTATTTGGCTTATCCCAATAGTTTGTTTGATATTGCTTTCCAAAGAATAATAACATGCACTTCCGATATATATTTATACATAGCTACTAAATGTTACAGTTTTTATTTTATTTAAAAACAAAAGCGCAATATATTAAAGAAAAACTATATATTATAGTAGAGTACTAGTTTTGGGACAATATAGTTAACTAAATATTTGAAATGTTGTATTCTTGCAGGAGCATATGATAGTGAAGAAGCTGCTGCTCGAACTTATGATCTTGCTGCCCTTAAATATTGGGGATCAGACACGACACTTAATTTTGAGGTAATATATTGTGCATATCAGGAACAGTATCAAAAACTGCTTTAAACATTGGGCAATTTATTAAATTTATGAATGTATTATGAGATTGATAAGTCTTGAAGTTGTGATGTGGTCCAACGGTTGGTTGCCTGCCTCCTTTAGGGGAGGTCAGGAGTTCGACCCCCCCATTGGCTACTTACCTAAAAAAACAATTTCATCTCTGCCATGAAGTATCCACCCATGACACCTTTCCCATATCGTTGGGGGGTAAAGGGTCACCTCCCGGGCAGCAATGGGGACGGGGTTATCATCGCTGCATCGGCATAGTCAAAACGGGAGATGATCGCAACGGATGGTTTAGTCCCCTCGGGTGATTCCAATCGTTGTTCAAAAAAAAAAAAAAAAAAAGATTGATAAGTCTCTGTTTATGTGTATCATTTTTGTTATTGCAGATAGATACATACAAAAAGGATATAGAGGAAATGGAAAAATTATCCAAGGATGAATATTTAGCTTCTTTACGGCGACGAAGTAGTGGATTTTCGAGAGGTGTTTCAAAATACAGAGGAGTTGCAAGGTAAACAATCATCATGTTTGGATAATTCTGAAAATAACATGCACTTCCAATATATAATTATACATAGCTGCTTTTTGACTTATATTTTCTAATGTACGCTTTAATAAAGATGATTAAAAAATTCTCACAATGTGATTATCGTGTTGATAATAAGTGTGAAATACAATGGCTGGAAAATGACACACTTTCACTATCATTTGGGAAAGATAATATCTTTTCTAAATTACTATTACTAAGCAAATCTTCTTTCATTAGTTTATTGACAAAGTTTCACGTACAACCTTGGATTTCTTAATTAAAACTATACATAGAATTATTTGAAAATTTGTGTCCTTACCTATTGACACACTACTCATAATTCTGTGGAAAATGAAACATAAGCTCTTCTTTTCGAACTTATTGTTCATTGCCAATTGATCGTACAAGTCAAGAAAACATGTTGAATGAGTTGTTAGAGTTCTTGTTTTTCGTATAGATCATATGGATGTAGAAAAAGCTATGTGAATATGTTGCCCCAAACACGTGTTTCTATATGTGATATTGATTTGCAATATGCACCTTAACTATAGTACTTGTTTGTTTATTTTTTAAACTATTTAGTGTAATGGAACTTATGAGCATCATATCATATATAGATTCATAGCTGTGACTTTGACTTTAAATAATATTCTAATTATCTAATAATAAATTATTAATTATAATTATATAATTAGAGGAATAATAACAAACAAGAAATGGGTTGTTGGCTACACCCGAAAGCAGACAGTTATTTGGTAGATAAACTTGAAAGTAAGATAATTGAAGTTTGATAGTGACTTGAACCAATATAACGGTAGAACTCTTTTTGATCTAAGAGTTGTTCATTTTGGACTTATAGTCTACTTTGCATTAATATTGCAAAAAAAGTTTGTTATTGTATTTCTATTAAATTACAATCGTTAATGTACAATGTTTGGTTTTTGTTGTAGGCATCATCACAATGGAAGATGGGAAGCACGAATTGGGCGAGTACTTGGAAACAAATACCTATATTTGGGAACTTACGGTACGTCTCATCTATCAGTTTAATATATGTTTCTTTTGTGTATGCCAAATTATGCTTATGTTATTAATTCTTTTTCATAATAAAGATGTATGTTTTTTGTGGTCACACATATCATTTTAATATATGTGTGTGTGCGCGCGTGTGTGTGTCAATTGATTTTCTGAAACTACGTACCCAACAAAAAATAATACACTAACTATTGAATAATACCCAAATCGTACTTTGTTATGTGCATAATTAAGGTCATAAGTTATTATGTTTTCTCCTTATAGACTTATAGCACTGCAGAACCTTTGAATGTGCGACGCTGTTTAGACTTTTAGTAGTATTATTAAACATTATAATTATAATTATAATTATATTATATTGGTTATTAGCATAACCAGCATGGTAGGTTTGGTCGTTTAGATGTAAGAAGTCATCGAGCAACGATATTTGTCCAATTTATATCCTACAATTATAACTTCGTTTGTACTGATAAACGCTGACGGTTAGATCATTAAAACAAGATTTTTAGTAGAACTAAATTGGAACCATTAGTTGCTTAATTCAATTAAATACTTGGAAGATATGAATATATCAATATCAACATCAACATATATGAATGGCCTCTTAGAACACAAATGTGTACTTTGAATGCGTACTTATTTCCAATTTAGTGTGCTCAAAAATTAGAGAACAATTGCAAATCCAATAACCAATGAAATTGTTTTATTTCTTTTTTATTTTATCTTTTATATGTTGCTTTCATCATCATTTTATGCCAACTGACATCTACTTGTTTTCACACACTTGTACTCTCATTCTTGTTATCGAAAAGTCAAATGCAACTGAGGTTTAAACTATAAGGCCCTGTTTGGCTCACGGACTCTAATGGGATTCCGGCGGAATTGAAGTTTAATTTAGACACGCGTCGTGTCTAAATTCATTTCCAATTCCGCCGTATCTCATTGGATTCCGTGAGCTAAACGGGGCTTAGGGGTCTTGACAACAAATAAAAATTTTCTCTGTGTTTTAATTGTGCGAGTAATTATGACGTGGCACGTACCGACTTGGCTTTTATCATCTATTTACTTCTGATTTGCAACAGTTTAATTGTACTAGTACTTGTTTTACCTTATTACGGAGTACCAATTTTGATATTAAATAAAGGCATAAAGGAATGATCATGAAATTAGAGGGTAATTTAATATGTGATTAATATTTATAAGATCAAACGAGCATCCAGTTTATCCATGGATAACGATGCTGCTTTGCTGGATTATCATTTATAAAATGTTCTACTATAAAATAAAAATTGTCCACAATTTTAGTTTTCAAAGTTCACATGTATATTCAGTCATATGGAGTATAGCTATTTAGTCATATGGAGTATAGCTATTTACAGTTAGGTGATATTTATTTTTTAAGATGTAACCTAAAAGTGTGTATCCTGAATAGTAAAAACTGTTTATTTTTATGTCTACAAAATAACTTTATCATGTCTACAATACTAAAAACACATTATTTTTTCCAATGTCTTTAAAAAACAAAGAATATGCGATAAAAATATTTGCAAGAGCGCAAACAACACATAATAAAATTCGCTGACCAAAACACAAACAACACCTTAGTTTTTAGACAAAACATAAAAACTTGCTGTAATTAGATCTCTAGTATATGCAATTTGAGGAGATTCTTTGTAGCCGTACAAAACAGACTTTTGATATAAGAATCAAATAGATCCAATCTCACATAATTTGTATGAAAAGCCGTGCAACTTTATACGGAGTAATATTTTTTTAGTATTGTTTCAAAAACAAAATAAGTCCACGACCCTACTCACTTAAAATTCAATATTCTTAAATCTTTAGTGATCTTATATTGTTTTTGTAATTGTTATTGTTATCATTCTTAATATATATATAATTTAATTGTAATCTTAATAGTATATTTCAAGATCGACTTAGGTATAAGCAAGTATATTCATTAAAAGGCCAACATAAGTTTTGTTTTAACCTTTTGATATTTCTAATAGAGTTGTAATCACTTGCATTCATTAATTTGCTTAAAATCCAAGGGACCAATGAGAGCGCGACATGTGGCGCGAAAATCACATGTGATTGAAAAAAAAGAAAAAAAAAAAATTTTTACGAAAAAAAAATTTCGAAATTTTTTTTATAATTTTTTTTTTTGCGAAATTTTTTTTATAATTACAAGTGATTCTGCATGTCAATCACATGTGATTATGCATGTCAAATTCAATCACATGTGATTATGCATGTCAATCAGATGTGATTAATGCATGTCAAATCCAATCACATGTGATAGTACAATTCAATCACATGCGACATGTGATTGTAGAAAAAAATTTGAGAAAAAAACTATTCGAAAAAAAAAAAAATTTTAATTTTTCTTTCTAAAAAAAAAATTTTGAAATTTTTTTCAATCACATGTGATTTCGCGCCACATGTCACGCTCTCATTGGTTCCTTTGATCTCAACTTAATTTATGAATTTAAATGAATATTCCTCTAATATTATTGGTTAAGTTTATTCAAGCGGAATCATGTGAAGACAAATATTTAATGACTCGGAGACAAAATATTCAATAAGTTGTTATTGTACTCCCTCCGTCTCAAATCTATTGTCCATTATTCCATTTTGGGATGTCCCAAATTAATTATTCAGATTTTTTTTCAACTAATCAAAAGAGGTTAATCTGGAGAGAGAATATATATTATTGGTGGAGAATGAAGTTAGTGGGATTTCTTAAAACTGCGTGTTTTTTGTCTGAGGACAATAGATTTGGGACGGAGGGAGTAGTATATATTTATATTTATTTTATTGTTTATTATTATTTACTATTAATGTATTTCTAATGTTTAGGGGTAAAACGATTAAGCTTAATTGGACCTCCAAACTTGAATGTTCATTGTTTTCGTTAAAAACTTCAAGTTACTCCACTGTTTTTTCTATGATAATTCTATTCTCCGATACTCATACTTGCATTATTTGACACTTTAATAGTAGTAGTAGTTTGTTATATAATATTGATATTGATATTGATAGAATAGATAGATAACTTTGATTTATATGTGTACGTTTTTGTGTACTTTTTATAAAATAGGTTTCAATTATTACATAAATATTCACCATTCAAACTTTTTCCCCCCTCCATGATATACTGATTTTTTATAACAGAGTATAACATGGAATATAATCATTGTAAAGCCTTTTTTCCTACTAGTTACATTTGAACAGAGCACATGATTTCCCTCTTCCCAATATACGGAGTATATAGAATATAGAATATAGAATATAGAATAGTCTCACTCCGTCTCATATTAATAGTCCACAGACAAAAAACACATAGTTTAAGGAAATGTCATAAAAGTACTGTACTTTCTGTTTACTTTCCAGTTTTACCCTTACCTTTTCATTCTCCTTTAATCCTATCCACATACATTAAGGGCATAATAGAACTTAAGCTTCTTATTCTTTTCTATTTATGAAAGTGGACTATTAATTTAGGACATTCCAAAATGGAATACTGGACTATTAATATGGGACGGAGGGAGTATTAAAAGGCCATATTAAACAATTAATTGCACTAAATTATAGTTTTTTATATGCTTGTTTGTCTTATAATCATGGTATTTTTAATATTACAAGTTTAGTTTTATTAAAAACTTGTATCATCATTTCCATGTTATTGATGCAAAGGGTTTGCATAGTGCTTTTATGTTGACTCTTTTGTTTAACCTTCTTTGGTACTTGTTACCTATAGGCGTTTGTAAAACAGTAAATAGTTTTATTGTTTGTTAGATTGTTACGTATTTAATTGTTACTCGTTCTGCATACTAAGATACGAAAACGACACTAAAACAAATAGTAATAGGTTATCATAAATTGAAAGAACTCGTTTGCTTATGTGGTTTTCCTGGCTTAGTAATTAATTTGACATGAAATATAGAGTGCACTACTACACTCATTATTATGATCATTAGCTTGTTCTTAAGATAAGCTTAGACATGATTAAGATATGTTTACACAAGTCTACGTACAATTAGAAAGCTTATCATGATCCGACGACAAAAACTGATTAAAAGCATTTTTGAAGGCACTCAAGAGGAAGCAGCTGAAGCATATGACTTAGCAGCAATTGAATATCGCGGTTCAAAAGCAGTGACCAATTTTGATATCAGCATCTACGCTGATCGCTTAAAGAACTTCGCACCACAAACTCAAGACACTCTTGCATCCACTGAAGTTGTGGCGGCTTCACCAAAAATTGAGCTACAAGAAGAGTTTCTTCAAGACAAAATCTGCCAACAAAAACAAGAAGTAGGGGAAAAAGAAGAATTGTTACCCGAAATTCATAACCTTGAGTTCCCACCATCAGTTGAAGAAGGCGACCCATGGAGTTTCTGTTTGGATTCTAATTATAATTTTCTTCCGGTTCCACACATTCCGCTTGATAAATCAGGTGAAATGCTTGACTTGTTTGATGATACTGGCTTTGAGGATGATATTGATGTTATGTTTGACGGGCCGCTCTTGTGTGGAGATGAGATTGAGAAAGTAGATGTCCATATTACTTCGCCTTCATCTTCATCGTCTACGACGACCTCCATTTCTTGTCCTATTTCACATTGATGTTGAGCAGGAGTTTTTAGCCCTTTGATTAGGAACAATTTTGCATTTTTATTTTTAGTTTTTATAACTTATGTTGCACGTTATATTGTTGTGGCATGCCATTGAGTAACTTTATATTTCTCTTGTTTGTAACCTATTTCTCATTAAGTCATTATTTGTTTTTCAGCAGATCTTATTATATCTTATATGTGCTAAAACTGTTCAATATTTTAAAAACATTAGATAAAATAAGACTTTTTTGCTCCATTAGTCCATGTATTATACCCCATATTGCTAACAACATCCCTCGAGTTTTTTATTTCTTTAGAATCCTTTGTTTTTTAAAAATTTGCAATCAGCATCCTTCCGTCAAACTTTTGTTAAATAAGTCTGTTAAGTCTTAACATCTGACAATGCATGTGACGGTATAATAGTCCTTTTACTCTTGAACATTTTTCCTTTTTTTCTTTTTTATTTATTTATTTTTTTATTATTATTATTATTATTATTATTATTATTATTATTATTATTATTATTTGCTCTTTTAAGTCGCTTATTTCACCTATAATCAAACACTTTCATATGTTAAGTGTATTAGCATATATATTATATTAGCACATGTCTTATTTGTCCATGTAGTGTAATGGGTTTAGCCCACTTATCTTTGCTAGGGATTTAGTCTTGTTTAGCCTATATATTAGCATGTATACATGATGTCAAAGCAGAGGGGTATAAAATACTATTAAATTTTAGCAGAAAACACTATTAAATACGATACAATTTTACACAAGATATTTATTTATTTATAGAATGGATATACTTAAACCTTGCTACAACACTTATAGGCAGTGTACCTAATCGTACAGTAGTGTAGTTTTTAGTAAGTCCGGTTTGTTCCACAGGGAAATCTTTAAACAAAGCTCAACGCTATATTAGTTTACTTTTATAAAAATACAAATATATATATATATGTAATATTATTATTATAAAGGGGGGTTTTTACCGTTTAATGACCGGTTTGTCGATTTTAAAACTTTAGTCGCAGTTAAAACCTAATGTAAAATATAAAATAAATACAAGACTTAAATTAAAGCGTAAAGTAAATAACAATAATGAAATTGCGAATAATAAAAGTGCGATAAAATAAACTTGCGATAATTAAAAAGTACGATAATTAAAAGTGCGATTAAATAACAATAAATAAAAGTGCGATAATTAGAAGTGCAATTAAATATAAAATAAAGGAAATTAAATATGAAATAAAAGAATTATGCTTATTTAAACTTCCGTAATCATGATGTTTGACGTGTTGATTTTAGTTTTATGCCCATGGGTTAATTGTCCTTTGTCCTGGATTATTTAATATGTCCGTCTGGTTTTTGTCCATAACAGTCCATCAGTCATAAATATAAATTGCAAGTGTCCTTGTCAAATTATTATTATACCCGAAGTTAAATATTCCAACTAATTGGGGATTCGAATTGTAACAAGGTTTTAATACTTTGTTTAATGAATATACCAGGTTATCGACTGCGTGTAAACCAAGGTTTTACTACTTTGTTAACAATTACACCAATTACTCTTGAATGTAATTTCACCCCTGTTTTAATTATTCTAGTGGCTATTAATCCATTCCCGTGTCCGGTTAAATGAACGATTATTCGTACATATAAATACCCCGCCCATCGTGTCCGATCGAGTGTATATGGTAATTTATAGGGACGCCCAATTGTAAATCTTTATATTAACATTAACAAACTTTCATTTAGTTAAACAAATATAAAGCCCATTAATAGCCCATAGTCTAGTTTCCACAAGTGTCGTTCTTTTGTCCAAACCCCAATTATGGTACAAAGCCCAATTACCCAATTTTAGTAATTAGCCCAACATCATGATTACTTCGTTTTAAATAAGCATAATAATAACTTAGCTACGAGACATTAATATAAAAAGGTTGAACATAACTTACAATGATTAAAAATAGCGTAGCGTTACACGGACAGAATTTCGACTTACACCCTTACAACATTCGCTAACATACCCTTATTATTAGAATTAAAATTAAAATTAAAATATAAATTATATATATATATATAAGTTTTACGTATGATAAGAGAAGAAAAAGATTATGAAATTTGATCAGAATTCGGTTTGCTTTATAGCCAGAGTTGAATTTTGGGGCTCCGCGACTCGCGGAAAAATCCCCTTCAAACTCCGCGAGTCGCGGAGATAGAAATTACAGCTCAGTCCTTGGAGTTTTCTCTGCCGACGGTTTTTAATATATATATATATAATATATATATAATTAATATAATTAATTATATATTATATTATATTTATATACATAGTTAACTTGTAATTTTTAGTCCG
The DNA here is from genome assembly GCF_046630445.1 of Rutidosis leptorrhynchoides. Lineage (NCBI taxonomy): Eukaryota > Viridiplantae > Streptophyta > Magnoliopsida > Asterales > Asteraceae > Rutidosis > Rutidosis leptorrhynchoides. The sequence goes on from NC_092340.1 coordinate 222,944,729, forward strand.
TTGCGTCGAGCGTTAAGAGTTGACTCTAGTCCCGGTTCCGGATTTTCGAACGTCCTTGCGTACAATTTTATATTTTGTACTTTGCGTTTTGAATCTTGTACTCTTGTAATTTCGAGACGTTTCTTATCAATAATTGGAACCTTTTTGATTGTCTTTTGTACTTTTGAGCTTTTTGGTCGTTTGCGTCTTCAATTCGTCGAATCTGTCTTTTGTCTTCACCTTTTATTATTTAAACGAATATCTCTTGTAAATAGAACAATTGCAACTAAAAGCTTGTCTTTCTTGAGGAATAATGCTATGAAATATATGTTCGTTTTTAGCATTATCAAATATTCCCACACTTGAGCGTTGCTTGTCCTCAAGCAATATCGTCTTGAAATACTAGAATCACTTCTTTATTCTTCACACTTTGTACATCAGTGATTTCTATACGGCGGTATAAACAATGGTAGTAACGATATGGTTTACAGTCCCACATGACTATAAAAATTTAGATCCATTAAGGAAATTGGATCTTTATGAAAACATTTGATCTTTTAAAATCTAGTTTTTATCCTAGATAAGTTTTCCGGAATAACCCTTTACCGGTGTTTACAAAATATTTTTGTGGGTTTGGTGGGTTTCAGATTTGAAAATTTTAGCTCAAAACTTGCTGTTTTGTGTCACCCACTTGCTAACCTTGTATTTGGAAAGCAACACGTCCAGTTTACTTGTTCCGTATATTACCTTTCGGCAAACTACCGTCTAGTTGTAAAGGAAAACGTTGAACAAGCAACTGTTAAGGCAATGTCCCGTGACATGCTTTTGATTATGGTCTATAACGTGTCGGACGCAATTACTATCCTTGGTAGGAGCAATAGTAAAGCTCACCCTTGTAATTTTTCGGTCTGGCACAAGGTCCTGTCTTTGACCATGTTATGCAACCACCGTTCTTACGGTTGACACCTGATTTAGTTCAGGTGACCTAATGAATTCCAGGTGAATTCCTAGGATTTTACGTTCAATGGTAATGAACGCATTGAAAATAGGGTTTTCAGAAAACAAATTGGTTTGTAATTTTTATCAAAATATTTTCTCGTTTAAGCTCGAGTTTAGATATCATTGAATTCCATGAGTTTGAATTCTCAATCTTTAAGGTCAATCTCTAGGATTGAGTAATATCAGTCTTAAAAGCTGATTTTTAATCTTTAAGGAGATTATCCTTTCTGGGGATCTGATTCATTAGTCTTATCCAGCTAATTTGCATGGTGCCCCCCCATTGTACGAGATAAATCCTTCTCATGGTTAGGATAAATCTGACCACTTGGCGACCCTGTTTAATGCTGAGGTCCGTGGATTTCCTGCTGATTTTAGAGATGACTTTTCTAGATTTTTCGTCAACCTACAGCTGGTCTGGACGACAACTTCATGACCTAAATCAAGAAGCGCGTTTCTTTTTAGGAAGACTTTACTTCCTTTTAATGATGGAATTGATTCATCATGTAGATCCATCTCTTCTTTTCTTTCATCGGGTAAAACAGTTTAGTTTAGTTCAAAGCAAAAGTATTTTCAGTTATTTGTTACAGATATATGTGACATATGTTTAAAATAACTTGGTAAATTTTCTCACACTTGGCTTTTATTTTCCTTTTTATCGTCCTCTATTCCATTTTAAATGAATTTTAACATTTTAGTTTGTTTCTCAATTTATGTCCTTTCCGAGGTAACAATAATTTCGGTGTTAAAACCTAGTTTTATCGTTCATAAATATGTATAAACATGATTTGAATTCATTTAATTGAAAAATTTTACTAGAATTGGGTAGTCAGTATATAAGACTAGGGCTGTTCTTTTTTATCAGAGAGCACTAGATTCTAATACAACTACTGCTTTACTAGTATTTTTAATGGTAACCAAGTGTATAAAGTAAAAAATTTTAAAATCTGAAAGAATTTAACCCCTTCCCACACTTAAGATCTTGCAATGCCCTCATTTGCAAGAAATCAGTAACAATTAAATTATTGAGGGTGATTTGTGTGAAAATGATTAAATTTTTACCAAAGTTTCCAAATATATTGGCGTTTGTTTGCTGAATGATAAATGGTGCACATCATTTGTTCATTCCGTCTTGTTGTTATTTCACATATATTTTGCATCTTGTCGTCAAAATTAGTTGCTTTTGCTGAACTTAATGCCAGTCTTTGAAAATGCGTTGTTTTACCCTGTTGTGTACATAAGATAAACTGCAAACATATATACATATTTTTGAAGTTTGGTATATTACCCCACATTCAAAAATTATTAAAATCTAAGAATAAAAGTTAGATAATTATAAAAATGATTACAATATTAACAAAAATATTAAATGTATCAATAATTACAAATTACAAAATAAAAAAATAATAATAAGTAAACTAAGGATGATATTGGTACCAATAGGGGTTCCAGGCATAACCATAAGTGCTATAGAATGCTTCGGCAGGATCATACGTAGGATATGGTGGCTGCATCTCTATAGACCAAGGAGGGAAGACGGGTTTCGGTGTAGGAATATAGTTTCTACCTATATGTTGGCAATGAGCTATGATCTGGTTCTGATGAACTTGCCAATCTTCAAATGCTCTCTGTCTAGCATTTTCGTATTCCTGAGAAGCTATAAACCTATGCATTTCTTGCATCTCATTCCCCCCTCCTACATTACCTTGCTCCTGGTTTCTCTCCACCTGTGGATGTCTACCATGGTATCGTACTGCGGCGTTATTTCGCCGCTTCAAAACTTTCGCACCATGGTATACATTTAAACCTATAGTGTCGCGGGGTTCCGGCTCTTCTAGTAATAATCCCCCCCGACTTATATCCACACCGAGATATTCACCAATCAAAGTAATAAAAATACCACCTCCTATTATGCTATGTGGTCGCATCCCCCGAACCATAGCTAATAAATAATAACCCACACAATATGGTATACTTACAGCGCTCTGTGGGTCTCGAATACACATATGGTAAAACAAATCTTGTTCATTTACTTTTTCTTTGTTCTTACCCCTTTGTGTAATCGAATTAGCTAAAAACCTATGTATCACTCTTAATTCGGCTCTATCTATATCCAAATAAGAGTAGTTTCCCCCTTTGAAACGGTGATGGCTTGTCATTTGACTCCACACACCGTGTGTATCAAAATTCTCATCTATCTTTCTACCGTTTAGTATCAATCCTCTACAATCGGCAGACGCTAACTCCTCAGGCGTATATATACGTAAAGCCTGAGCCATGTCTAGTAAAGACATGTGGCGCATCGAACCGCCTAACAAAAATCTAATAAAAGAACGATCGGTTAAACTAGCTACCCGATCATTCAACTCTATACTACATAACAACTCTTCACACCATACTTTATATACAGGTCTGCGTATGGTTAATAAACATATCCAGTCATTAAAAGAAGAATTACCATACCTCTGTACAAGTAATTCCCTAATTGGCCCGGCCAATTCTACAGCTTCTAAGGGTCCCCATTCTATGACCCTCGGTACCTCAACAACCTTGGAATGAAGAGTATGCAAACCCCGTTGATATTTTGGATAATCTATCCAAAGTCTGTCAAATCTCAGGTTCGGGTGCAACTCTTCCAAATGCATATCGGAAAAGGTCATGACTGGATGAGGTACATCCTGCTTGTAGTAGTTATCTACCTCCTGTTGGTCCAAATTCTCAGCCGGAGCATTGCGGGCTTGGGATGAAGATTCACCCCTTTCATTCTGCAAAACACATCAAACACAATTTTTGTGCATCCAAATATGCATTAGTGTCAGCAAAATCATCAATCAAAATAATTACAATGACATTATCAATTTATATCAAACTTAAGCTCATTTTCACATTTTTATCAAATCTACACTTTTTCAAATAAGCATATACGAAAATTTTCGCCAAGTTCATAAGCATTTAACTCAAATAACATGTCAAAATAATCATTACTAGCAATTAAACAAGTCTCAAATGGCATTATCTTTCAAAAATCAAGTTCATGAATTTTAGACTTGAAAAAGTCCACTTTAATTCTCAAAATCATGTTTAGGCTCAAAGTTTGGATCATTTAACTACCTAGACATGTTACACTACTCAATTTAGCAACAATTCATGACAAAAATCGGCCATAACCTGTTTATATCAAAAAGCCCCAAATTTGCTCAAGAACACAAACCCTAGATTATTCAAAATTTGAAGTTTAAGGCTTCTAATCATGTTAAACAGCATCAATCTAGGTTATACAAGCATAATACATAAACAATTTAAGCTTAATTACACTAAAAAGCATCAAAATCAAATTGGGGAAAAAATAGCTCAAGAACACCAAATTTCGAATTAAATGGTGTTTAGGTGTAGAAATTTACCGTTTTTCTTGAGTAATTCTTAGATAGCATCCTTCTCAACATGATTTTAGCAAAAAATTTGGTGATTAACGGTTAAAAATTGGGATTTTTGGGGGTGATTTTCGGGTTTTTTCGGGTCTGTTTTCGCAGTATTTTTGCTGTGTTTTTGTGTGGGGGAGCTGATCAGTTCGTGCAGCTCTTTTATTTTTTTTTTCTGGGTTTTGGTCCCTCCGCGAGTCGCGGAGGTTTTGTACTTCAAACTCCGCGAGTCGCGGAGTTTGCTTTTTTTTTTTTTTTTATATATAATCTTTAACTTATAAAACAATTAAGTAATTAATTTTAAAATTTTGTTTCCCTTTAAGTATTTAGGACGAGGTCGTTTCGGATCGATGTCCTAGTCCGTCCTTCGACAAAATTTTAAAATTTGTCTTTTTGTAGCGATTGTTTTAAAAGCTAAGATTTTTGGGTTTTTTAATGTTTTTGGCATACTTTAAATTAATAAGATTAAAAATAATGATAATAAAAGTTCTCGTCCCTCCCTCGGGTAAAGCAATTTCGGTTCAAAGACCTAGTCTTCAACTTACGAAGAATTTTAAAAATCATATTCTTAACTTAATGAGATAAAGTAAATTTTTGTTTTTAAATTCACACAACTTAAATATAAAATTCAAAATTAAAAATTAAAAATTCACACCAAACTTAAAATTTGAAATGCATACAATTAAAATTTCATATTTTAAAAATTAAAAATTCACACCAAACTTAATTTTAAAAATTTATAAATTATAAATTCATACCAAACTTATATTAATTTTTCAAATATTTACAATTTTAAATATATTGTTTTTACAAAGTTTACAATATTAATTTAAGATTTAAATATTAAGATTAAAAACATGGTAAAAATAAAATTAAAAATCTTTTTGTCTTTTTATCCCACTTTAATCAATCAAATATTATCAAAAATATGCGCCCCTCTTTTCGGTAAAGTAATTTCGGTTCCAAGACCTAATTTAACTCATAACGAATTTTTGTAATATTTTGGGTTGATTGATTAAAGATATTTATACCTTAAGAATAAACGTTAAATTTCGCAGTGATGTAATAAATTTTTGAACGATATCAATAATTTCGGTCGCCAAACCTAATTTTATTTAATACCAATTTAATACTTTTTAGCGAACAAATTAGCGTTTATTATCAAAAGGTTAAAAATAAAAATAAAAATAAAAACTGTACAGACATACCTGTGAAATAGATTTCTTAGTTATATGATCTATCCCATTCATAAGATAGTCGGTTTAATTGATTTTCCATGGCTACATAGGCGTAACCTCGAGCATTCAGTGTCTTTTCTTCTAAACATATGAACGGTCCGTCTCTGCATAAAGTAACAAATTCGGTATTTGAATAGGTTTGATTATTTGAACATTTACCTCCATGTGACCATTTTCCGCATTTGTGACATCTTTCTAGGTGTTGTGCTCTTCTTTTCGCTGCGGATTTTGATTTTCCTTTACCAAATTGTAACTTATTATCTTCGCATCTGGATTCTTTTCTAACTCCGTCCATTCTTTCTCTGATTACTGATACTAATTCACTCGGTAGTATATCATTATTTCTTTTAGTGATCAAAGCGTGTAGCATTAGACCATGGTTTAGTTCACAGGCAGTCTTCATTTTGTAAAAACCTAAAAAAAATAAAAATTCAGAATGGGGGGAGAAGACTAGTTCTTTAGGGTCTGCTAGGGAAAGACCATACGTGTTCCATTTTCGAGAACTACACGAAAACAGACAATCTAACTCTAACAGAAATATATATTATCCTTTAAAGACTTGATTCTCCCCACACTTAGTTAGCTGTGGTGTCGAAATTGTGATTAACTTCGTTGTCGACTTCCATCGGACCATGTATGTAATGTTTAACTCTGTGACCATTAATTTTAAATTCAATCCCATTTGAATTTATTAATTCTATCGTTCCGTATGGGAAAACTCTTTTGACTATGAATGGTCCAGACCATCTTGATTTCAATTTTCCAGGAAATAGCTTGAATCGTGAATTGAAAAGAAGAACTCTGTCTCCTTCTTTAAATTCTTTTGAACTTCTGATTCTTTTATCATGCCATTTCTTCGTTCTTTCTTTATAGATTAACGAATTTTCGTATGCTTCATGTCTTAATTCTTCTAATTCGTTTAGTTGACTTAATCGTAGACGTCCGGCTTCATGTAAATCAAGATTACATGTCTTCAAAGCCCAAAATACTTTGTGTTCAATTTCTACTGGAAGATGACATGCTTTTCCATAAACAAGTCTAAAAGGTGTGGTTCCAATTGGAGTTTTGTAGGCTGTTCTAAAAGCCCAGAGTGCATCCTCCAATTTAATGGACCATTCCTTCGGATTTGATCCTACAGTTTTCTCTAGAATACGTTTTAAAGCTCGGTTGGTATTTTCAACTTGTCCACTTGTTTGTGGATGATATGCGGTGGAGATTTTATGAGTTACTCCATATCTTTTAAGAACTTTCTCAAGTTGATTATTACAGAAATGAGTACCCCGATCACTTATTAAAGCTTTCGGTGTTCCAAACCTTGCAAAAAGACATTTTAAAAAGTTGACTACAACTCGTGCATTGTTAGTTGGGAGAGCTTGTGCTTCCGCCCATTTAGATACATAATCAATGGCTACGAGTATATATAGATTATTATGAGATTTTGGAAATGGACCCATAAAGTCAATACCCCAAATGTCAAATACTTCACATACTTGGATGACATTTTGTGGCATTTCATCACGTTGACTTATTTTTTCGGCCCTTTGACATGCATCACAGGATTTGCAAAGAAGGTGTGCGTCTTTGTAAATTGTAGGCCAATAGAATCCAGCTTCATAAACTTTTCTTGCTGTTAGTTGAGGCCCATAATGCCCTCCTGTTGGTCCTGTGTGACAATGGTTTATTATTTTACTAGCTTCATCTCCAAATACACATCGGCGTATTATTCCATCGGGACAACTTTTAAACAGATGTGGATCTTCCCAGAAATAGTGTTTTATATCACTGAAGAATTTCTTTCGTCTTTGGTACGATAATCCTTTTTCAAGGAATCCACAAACTAAGTAGTTTGCATAGTCTGCAAACCATGGAATTTCTTTATAATCTATCTTCAATAGATATTCATCAGGAAAGTTGTCTTGTATGACCGATTCATTTAGAACTTCTAATTCGGGATTTTCAAGACGAGAAAGATGATCAGCGGCGAGATTTTCTGCTCCTCTTTTATCTCGTATTTCAATATCAAACTCTTGTAAGAGTAAGATCCAACGGAGTAATCTTGGTTTAGCATCTTGTTTTGAAAATAGGTATCTAAGAGCAGAATGGTCGGTATAGACCACCGTTTTTGCTAGAACGAGATATGATCGAAATTTGTCAAAAGTAAAGACAATAGCAAGGAGTTCTTTTTCAGTAGTTGTATAGTTCGTTTGTGCTCCTTGTAATGTCTTACTAGCATAATATATAGGTTGAAATCGTTTTTCAATCCTTTGTCCTAAAACGGCTCCCATTGCAAAATCACTTGCATCGCACATTAGTTCAAATGGTAGATTCCAATTTGGTGTTATCATGATCGGTGCATTAGTGAGTTTCTCTTTAAGAATATTAAAAGATTTGATACACTCATCTGAAAAGATGAATGGTGCATCCTTTTCTAGGAGTTTATTCATAGGAGTGGCAATTTTAGAAAAATCTTTTATGAAACGTCGGTAAAAACCGGCATGCCCTAGAAAACTCCTAACTCCTCTAACATTGGTGGGATGTGGAAGTTTAGCAATTACATCTACTTTAGCTCTATCCACTTCAATTCCTTCTTTTGAAATTTTATGTCCAAGAACGATGCCTTCTTTAACCATGAAATGGCATTTCTCCCAATTAAGTACTAGATTTGATTTTTCGCATCTAATTAGCATTCGTTCCAGATTAACTAGACATGATTTAAATGTATCACCGAAGACTGAAAAGTCATCCATGAATACTTCCATGCATTCTTCTATCATGTCATGAAAAATCGCCATCATACACCTTTGAAAGGTTGCAGGGGCGTTACAAAGTCCAAATGGCATGCGTTTGTAAGCAAAAGTACCATAAGGGCACGTGAATGTGGTTTTCTCTTGATCTTCGGGTGCTATTGGAATTTGAAAATATCCGGAAAATCCATCTAGAAAACAATAGTAACTATTTCCGGCTAATCTTTCCAACATTTGATCTATGAAAGGTAAGGGAAAGTGATCTTTTCTGGTGGCGTCATTTAATTTTCTATAATCAATACATACACGCCATCCTGTTACAGTCCTAGTAGGAATAAGCTCATTTTTCTCATTTGTAATGACAGTCATGCCACCCTTCTTAGGCACGCATTGAACTGGGCTTACCCATGGACTATCAGAGATTGGATATATCAAACCTGCATTTAGCAGTTTAATAATCTCTTTCTTAACTACATCTTGCATATTAGGATTTTATGTGTGCAATACGAAGGACTTATTCCTTTAATATCATGAATCTTCCATGCAATGGCTGGTTTATGAGCTTTCAACACAGAAATGAGTTGTGATTTTTCATTTTCAGTAAGAGAAGACGATATTATTACAGGTAATTCAGATTCACCATGTAAATAAGCGTATTCCAAATGGTTTGGAAGTGGCTTTAACTCTAATTTCGGAGGTTCTTCTATCGATGATTTATATCGATATCTGTCTTCTTCTTTTAGCATTTGAATTTCTTCTGTTGTTGGTTCATATCCATTAGCTATAAGTGTAGCTAACATTTCAGCTTCATCAATTGGTTCATTACCTTCTCCTAAAGAACATTCTCCTGTTCCTTGTAATTCTAGAAATTCTTCTAATAATTCTGCATGTGCATCTATAGTTTGAATATAATAACATGTATCATCTGCAGATTGTGGCTGTTGCATTGCTCTATCAACTGAAAAGGTAACACTCTCATCCTCTATACTTAGGGTCAGTTTCTTACCGAACACGTCTATCATTGCTTTAGCCGTGTTTAAGAATGGTCTTCCTAATATGAGAGGAACTTGAGAATCTTCTTCCATGTCCAAAACAACAAAATCTACTGGAAATACTAAAGTACCAACTTTAACTAGCATGTTCTCCATTATCCCTCTAGGATATTTTATTGATCTATCGGCTAGTTGTATGCTTATTCTGGTTGGTTTCAATTCTCCAAGGTCTAGTTTAGCGTATAGTGAATACGGCATTAGATTTATACTAGCACCTAAGTCTGCCAATGCTTCTATTGAACTAAGACTACCCAGAAAACATGGAATTGTGAAACTTCCTGGATCAGATAATTTTTCTGGTATCTTATTCAACAGCACTGCTGAACAATTAGCATTCATAGTAACAGCCGAGAGTTCTTCCATTTTCTTTCTATTCGTGATTAGATCTTTCAAGAATTTAGCATATCTTGGCATTCCTGAAATCACATCAATGAAAGGAAGATTTACATTTATCTGTTTAAACATATCCAAGAATTTGGATTGCTCGGCTTCAAGTTTTTCTTTCTTCATTTTACTCGGGTAAGGAAGTGGTGGTTGGTATGGTTTAACATAAGGTTTATCCTTAACTGTGTTATCTTCATTAACCTTTTCAACTACCGGTTCTTTTTCCTTATCTTGATCAGGTTGTGGTTCTTGTGGAGTAGGAATAGTTTCATCAGAAGTTACAGGTATTTCAGGTGGTTTAAGTGTTGTACCACTTCTTGTGGTAATAGCTTTAGCTGTTTCATTCCGGGGGTTAGCGTTTGTATCACTAGGTAGACTTCCCGGTTTTCTTTCACCTATTAACCTTGCTAGGTTACTCACTTCTTGTTCCAGATTTTGAATAGAAGCTTGTTGATTTCTAAATGCTTGAGCATTTTGTTCATTGGTATGTTTCTGAGATGTGAAAAACTGCGTTTGAGTTTCAACTAGCTTCGTCATCATATCTTCTAAATTTGGCTTTTTATCATCGGTTTGTTGTGGTGGTTTGTTTTGAAAATTCGGTCTTTGCTGATTGTAAGTATTATTGGATACTTGTTGATTGCTAGGACTTTGTTGGTTGTTGTATGGAATATTTCGGTTATAATTCTGGTTTTGATTGTAAATCGGTCTTGGCGGTTGATAATTATTCTGATAATTATTTCCAGGCCTTTGGTTTATGTATGAAATATTCTCTCTTTGTTCCATTGTTAATTCAATACTGAGACAATCTTTTGTCAAATGTGGTCCTCCACACTGCTCACAACTAATTCGTATTGAGTGAATATCCTTAGTCATCTTTTCCATTCGTCTCTCGAAAGCATCTATCTTTGCCGAAATGGAATCTAAGTCATGGCTAGAATCGGCTCTAGCTGCTTTAGATGATCTAATGATGTCTTTTTCTTGGTGCCACTCATGTGAGTGGGAAGCAGTGTTATCAATAATTTTGTAAGCATCAGTTTCGGTTTTCTTCATAATAGAACCACCAGCTGCTATATCTATGTCTTTTCTTGTAGTGATGTCGCATCCTTGGTAGAATATTTGTACTATTTGACAGGTGTCTAAACCATGTTGCGGACATCCTCTTAATAACTTTCCATATCTTGTCCACGCCTCATATAGAGTTTCATTTGGCTTCTGTGTGAACGTAACAATTTCTGCTTGAAGTCTTACTGCTTTAGATGCAGGAAAGAATTGTTTAAGAAATTTGTCAATTAAAACGTCCCATGTATCGATCGCCCCTTCAGGTAACGATTCCAACCAATCTTTGGCTTCTCCCTTTAAAGTCCAGGGAAATAACATGAGATATATCTGTTCATCCTCCACTTCTCGGATTTTAAATAGTGTGCAGATCCTATTAAAGGTACGTAGATGTTCATTTGGATCTTCCTTCGGCGCACCACTAAATTGGCATTGATTAGTCACCATGTGTAGAATTTGTCCTTTGATTTCATAATCTGGCGCATTAATGTCTGGATGAGTAATTGCGTGACCTTGGCCAGTGCGTTTAGCTCTCATTCGGTCTTCCATACTTAAAGGTTCCAGATTCTCCATAATTGAATTTGTTGAATCGGTATCACTAGATGATTCTGATTTAATGGTTCGTTCCTCAACAATCTCTGTTTGAATGATTGGTGGTTCCGGAGGAAAGTTTAGTGGTTCAGGATCTACGAACCGTTCCTGAATATTCTCTGGATTCTCAATTGTGAGGTTGGGTTCAAAAAATGGATTATCGGAAATTTGAACTGAAGTTCTTGGTTGACTGGATGACGATTCTAAAGAAAAATCAACGGCGGTTATATTTGTTAAACGATGTCTTGATCTAGTTACAGGTGGTGAACGTACAAAAGGTGATGAACGTCTTGCTCGGTGCATTCACTGAATATCCTATTAGTTTTAAAAAGGAAAGAAAAATTATAATAAGTTATCCAATTAATAGACTTTTCTGATTTTGCCCACGTTTCGAATAGCCAAAAGATGCAGCAGAGGGGCAGGATTCGTTTGGTCTCAATATAATTGAGGACTGTTTGGCTCCAATAACCCGGTCCACGTACAAATCCAACTATTACTACGAACCAGAAAATTTTGATGTCTATTAATTTAACCACTTAAAATAAATTTTCGCAATTTTGAGAAATTTAGATAAGAAGTAGAAAAAATTCTAAGTCCTAAAAACTAGAATGGCGAGAAATAAGAGAGAAAAAGAGTTCGTCGCAAAAGGTTGAAAAAGAAAAAAAATGGTTGAAAAATAAAAGGTGACGGAAAATTAAAAGAAACTTAAAAAACTTAAAAATATTTAACTAACCTAACCTTATTACTACAACTAACTTAAAATTATAATCGCAAATTGAAATTACTAATTGGAATGACAATTGGTACATAGTAAAAGTTGTCTAAAAATATTAAAGCTTACAGGAAAAACTAAATCCCAAATGGAAATAACTTAAAAAGAAACTAAAACTTCAAAAGGCGTCGTAAAATTCTAAAGCACCTAAATCTTAGTCTAAAGAAAAAGCACTTAAGGAATTCTACGGCAAAGCCTAAAAATCTAGGAGTAAAAATGACTATGGCAAAAACTAAGTTTAAAATTAAATATGAGCTAAAAAATGCAAATATTACGCTACAATGATTAAAAAGGGACAAAATATAAAAATATACAAAAAGTTGTAAAAATTACAATTTTTATAAAAATATTATTTTTATATTATTTATTTAATAAAACTACTAATTTTACAATTTAATAAAAACTAATTAAACTAAAATATATAAATAAAAAGTAAAAGTAAAATTAAAACTAATAATAATAATAATAATAATTAGGTTTAAATAATAATAATAATTAATTAAATCCCGTAATTAATGCAGATTTAGGGTTTCTGTTCGCGTGTCAGAGTAGCTCCGCGAGTCGCGGCAATTAAAGAAGAAAACCCCGCGAGTCGCGGGGTTCAGAAATTCAGTTGACAGCTTTCAATTTTTACGCGTTTTTCTTTATTTTTTTTTATTTTATGTTTTCTGTTTTTTAAATAAATAAAAGATTTTAAAATAAAACTTATATTTTTATAAACTAAAATAGAAATAAAGAAACTTATAAAACTTAAATATTTAACAAAATCTTAAAAATACTTATATTTTTGTTTTTTTTCTTTTTATATTTTCGAATAATTAAAACGTATTTTTACAAAAACGAATTTTTAATAAAAGTAACTAAAAATCTTTTTTTTTTTTTTTTTTATATTAGCGTTGCGCTTCCGGCTTTTAAGATGAAATCCCCGGCAGCGGCGCCAAAAATACTTGATGTCAAAGCAGAGGGGTATAAAATACTATTAAATTTTAGCAGAAAACACTATTAAATACGATACAATTTTACACAAGATATTTATTTATTTATAGAATGGATATACTTAAACCTTGCTACAACACTTATAGGCAGTGTACCTAATCGTACAGTAGTGTAGTTTTTAGTAAGTCCGGTTCGTTCCACAGGGAAATCTTTAAACAAAGCTCAACGCTATATTAGTTTACTTTTATAAAAATACAAATATATATATATATGTAATATTATTATTATAAAGGGGGGTTTTTACCGTTTAATGACCGGTTTGTCGATTTTAAAACTTTAGTCGCAGTTAAAACCTAATGTAAAATATAAAATAAATACAAGACTTAAATTAAAGCGTAAAGTAAATAACAATAATGAAATTGCGAATAATAAAAGTGCGATAAAATAAACTTGCGATAATTAAAAAGTACGATAATTAAAAGTGCGATTAAATAACAATAAATAAAAGTGCGATAATTAGAAGTGCAATTAAATATAAAATAAAGGAAATTAAATATGAAATAAAAGAATTATGCTTATTTAAACTTCCGTAATCATGATGTTTGACGTGTTGATTTTAGTTTTATGCCCATGGGTTAATTGTCCTTTGTCCTGGATTATTTAATATGTCCGTCTGGTTTTTGTCCATAACAGTCCATCAGTCATAAATATAAATTGCAAGTGTCCTTGTCAAATTATTATTATACCCGAAGTTAAATATTCCAACTAATTGGGGATTCGAATTGTAACAAGGTTTTAATACTTTGTTTAATGAATACACCAGGTTATCGACTGCGTGTAAACCAAGGTTTTACTACTTTGTTAACAATTACACCAATTACCCTTGAATGTAATTTCACCCCTGTTTTAATTATTCTAGTGGCTATTAATCCATTCCCGTGTCCGGTTAAATGAACGATTATTCGTACATATAAATACCCCGCCCATCGTGTCCGATCGAGTGTATATGGTAATTTATAGGGACGCCCAATTGTAAATCTTTATATTAACATTAACAAACTTTCATTTAGTTAAACAAATATAAAGCCCATTAATAGCCCATAGTCTAGTTTCCACAAGTGTCGTTCTTTTGTCCAAACCCCAATTATGGTACAAAGCCCAATTACCCAATTTTAGTAATTAGCCCAACATCATGATTACTTCGTTTTAAATAAGCATAATAATAACTTAGCTACGAGACATTAATATAAAAAGGTTGAACATAACTTACAATGATTAAAAATAGCGTAGCGTTACACGGACAGAATTTCGACTTACACCCTTACAACATTCGCTAACATACCCTTATTATTAGAATTAAAATTAAAATTAAAATATAAATTATATATATATATATATAAGTTTTACGTATGATAAGAGAAGAAAAAGATTATGAAATTTGATCAGAATTCGGTTTGCTTTATAGCCAGAGTTGAATTTTGGGGCTCCGCGACTCGCGGCAAAATCCCCTTCAAACTCCGCGAGTCGCGGAGATAGAAATTACAGCTCAGTCCTTGGAGTTTTCTCTGCCGAAGGTTTTTAATATATATATATAATATATATATAATTAATATAATTAATTATATATTATATTATATTTATATACATAGTTAACTTGTAATTTTTAGTCCGTTGCGTCGAGCGTTAAGAGTTGACTCTAGTCCCGGTTCCGGATTTTCGAACGTCCTTGCGTACAATTTTATATTTTGTACTTTGCGTTTTGAATCTTGTACTCTTGTAATTTCGAGACGTTTCTTATCAATAATTGGAACATTTTTGATTGTCTTTTGTACTTTTGAGCTTTTTGGTCGTTTGCGTCTTCAATTCGTCGAATCTGTCTTTTGTCTTCACCTTTTATTATTTAAACGAATATCTCTTGTAAATAGAACAATTGCAACTAAAAGCTTGTCTTTCTTGAGGAATAATGCTATGAAATATATGTTCGTTTTTAGCATTATCAATACACGATCAAATAATCAAGCAATATATCAATCATTCAAGTTTAACATGATATCAGAGCCTCACTTAAAATAAAAACCCTAAAACTCCCACAAAATAATCGGCCAGAGCCTGCTACCAAAATTGGCTATATCTAGCCTTCAACATCATTTGTTTTGTACCCTATAACAAAGTGCCATGTTTTTGTTTCTTATCTCAAAATGTCACCAAGTGTACTCCATATCCCATCTTGTAGTTTATTAGACTAAAATAAAAAGGTTTTAAGCTTAAGATTGTTGACTGGTACAAAGAGTTTTGTCTATTACGGTTGAAACATTGCTACTTCGTATTTATTCTTCGTCTCCAATTTATTATTAAAATCAAGAAAACTTCAGCCGCAAAGTTGATCAATCGTAGTTGTTATTCTCATCAAACTCGATATGATGGTCACCAATAAACCCTTAGCTTCTCAGGTCCATTTGTTAAATTGATCCAGGCCCAACAGCAGGCTTACACAGCCCAGCCCGATTACGATGTTGCCGGGTGGCACATGGACACGGGTGCGTCTTCACATCTTACCTCCTGTATTAATAATCTTAGTACTGTTTTTAATAATTGCAAATATTCATCTGTAGCTGTCGGTAATGGGAACACCATTCCCGTCACTAACACTGGCCATAGCTTATTACCCAATGTCCACCGACCGCTACATTTAAATAATGTACTTGTAACCCCTAACATCGTTAAAAATCTTATATATGTTCGTCAATTTACCCGTTAATATCTAGTTTCTATTAAATTTGATCCTTTTGGTTTGATTATCTGACGCGTCATTTGCTTCTACGATGCGATAGCACCGGGGATCTCTACCCACTTACATCACCCACCTCTCACTGTTCTCACCAGACTCTTCTCACCAGTCCGGTTACATGGCATCAACGTCTTGGACATCCCGGACATGATGTTTTTCGAAGACTCATTTCTAATAAAGATATTGTTTGTAATAAATCGTCGTCCCCTGTTCTTTGCCATGGCTGTCAGCTTGGCAAACACGTGTGATATCGGCTAAAAAGTCACGTTTTCACCTCGGTATTAAGGTCCAAAAAACAATAAAGTTCCAAACTTTATCGCCAAAATACTTGCTTTGTCTATTAAAATTGAAGATCAAGTGATTACGAAGGCGGTGCAAAAATAATCAAGAGAATCGGAGCTAACACGAAGATTTTAGAGCGAAAATGGTGAAAGACAAGAAATCAAGTTACGATCCAGTGAATTCAGCAAACTAGGGCAAGCCAAACGGCCTGCCAAACGGCTTACCACTATGGAAAATGGCTTGCCACACGGCCAAGGAAAACAGGCCTGCAAACGACCCCTGCAAACGGCCTGCCAAACGGTCTGCCAGCCGTTTGCAGGCAAATTTCACTTCTATTTAAAGGGTCTTTGTCATCCATTCCAACACACACTTCAATTCACTTCTTTCTCTCTCTTTCTACAATATTAGTCATACTTTCAAGGTCTTCGACTACGTGCGGGAAACCTAGTACTCGGAGAAGAAAGTCGAAGGTTGTATTAGATCTTATGTTCTTGGTGAAACCCTAAGTCATAGAACTTAGACTTTCAACTTTTACAACATTTTAAGTTATTAATGTGTGCAGCGGTGTATACGAAATAGATTATATTTTTATTACGAAATAATACGAAATATGATACAAGTTTTAATTATTTATTTACAAATGGGATATGCCTAAACTCTGCTACAACACTATAGGCAGTGTACCTAATCGTAGAGTAGTATAGTTTTTAGTAAGTCCGGTTCGTTTCACAGGGAGACGGCTTATTTTACACTATATTTTTATATAACTATATTTGTACAAAATATAAATATAAATATAAATATATATATATATATATATATATATATATATATATATATATATATATATATATATATATATATATATATATATATATATATATATATATTACAATTATTATTATTATAAAAAGGGGATTTTACCGTTTAATGACTGGTTTGTCGATTTTATATTTTAAACGAAGCGTAAAGTAAATGACGATATTTAACTAACGATAAAATAAATAACAATAATTAAAATGACAATAAATAAAAGTACGAGAAAATATAAAATAAAATATATTATGCTTATTTAAACTTCTGTAATCATGATGTTTGACGTTTTGATTTTAATTTTGATTTTAATTTATTACCCTGGGTTAATTGTTCTTTGTCCTGGATTATTTTCATTGGTCATAATTATAAAGTGCGAGTGTCCTAGTTAAATTAACCTTATTCCCGAAGTCAAATATTCCAACTAATTGGGAATTCGAACTATAACAAGGTTTTAATACTTTGTTTAATGATTACACCAGGTTATCGACTGCGTATAATCCAAGGTTTTAATACTTTGTTAACAATTACACCAATTACCCTTGAATGTAATCCACCCCTGTTTTAATAAGTCCATTGACTATTAATCCATCCCCGTCTCCGGTCAAATGAACAATTATTAGTATATATAAATATCCCGCCCATCGTACCCGATCGAACGTATGTGGCTATTTATAGATACGTCAAATTGTAAATCTCTATATTAATCAAATATATAGTCCATTAATAACCCATAGTCTAATTTCCACAAGTGTCGGTCTTTTGTCCAAACCCCAATT
This sequence comes from Rutidosis leptorrhynchoides, assembly GCF_046630445.1. NCBI lineage: Eukaryota > Viridiplantae > Streptophyta > Magnoliopsida > Asterales > Asteraceae > Rutidosis > Rutidosis leptorrhynchoides. The sequence goes on from NC_092340.1 coordinate 222,962,558, forward strand.
ATGGTCCAAAGCCCAATAACCCCATCTTAATATTTAGCCCAACACCACGATTACTTCGGCTCAAATAAGCATAATAATAACTTAAGTACGATACATAATTAAAAAGGGAGAATTTAGCTTACAGTGATTATTAATCACGTAGTGTTACAGAGACAGAGTTCCGACTTTAAAACCCTTAAAATAACATTTACATTACCCAAACTAAACTAATATAAAACTAAACTATATATATATATATATATATATATATATATATATATATATATATATATTATACTAACAGAGGGAGAGATTGATATATTATGTTGGTGTTTTTCGTCGAGCAGAAGCCTGATATTTATAGGCATATTTCCTGAATCTGATGCCCATGCGAGTGCATGGATTTTTAGTGCAAATCTCATGCACTCGCATGAGCTCATGCACTCGCATGGGTTTTATGCCTATTTCCCATGCGATCGCATGGCCGTCAGATCCAGCTCACATATTTTTTGTTTTCTTGCTTGTCGACATATTATTATATATATAATATATATATAATTTATATTAATTATATATATATTATATTATATTCTTGTGCATAGTTGACTTGTAATTTTTGCTCCGTTGTCTCGTACTTTTACGCCCGGTTTATGTCTCGGTTCCCGTTTCTCGAACATCTTTTCGTATGCTTTAATATCTTGTACTTTACGTTCCGCAACTTGTACTCTTGTCAATATTTAGATGTTGATCATCAATAAATTGAACCACTTGGAGTTTAACTTGTACGTTTGAGCATTTTGGACGTTTGCGTCTTCAAATCTTCGTTTTCTTCTTTTGTCTTCGCACTTATTTATTTAAACGATTATTACATAAAAATAGAACAATTGCAACTAAAAACTTTACATATTGGAAGGATATTGAGCCTAAATATATGTTCATTTGGAGCACTATCAAATATCCCTACACTTGAGCGTTGCTTGTCTTCAAGCAATACATAACTCGAAATAAATTCACACTTCACTCGAATCACTTTTTTATTCTCACACTTTATACATCAGTGATTTTGATACAGTGGTATAAACAATGATAGTAACATTGTAGTTTACAGTCCCACATGACTATGAAAATGTAGATCCTTTAAGGAAATTGGATCTTTATGAAAATATTTGATCTTTTGAAAATTCATTCTAGCTTTTACCCTAGATAAGTTTTCCGAAATAACCCTTCACCGGTGTTTGCAAATTGTTTTTGTGGGTTTTAAATTTTAAAATTTTACCTCAAAACTTGTGATTTTGTGTCACCCACTTGCTAACCTTGTATTAGGAAAGCACACGTCCAGTTTACTTGCTCCGTATATTACCTTTCGGTAAACTACCATCCGGTTGTAAAGGAAAGCATTGAACAAGCAACTGTTAAGGCAATGTCTAAAGACATGCAGATGTTCATGGTCCACAACGTGTCGGATGCAATTACTATCCTTTGTAGGAGAAATAGTAAAGATCACCCTATTTGGTTTTTCAGTCTGGCACAAGGTCCTGTCTTCGACCATGCTATGCAACCACCGTTCTTACGGTTGACACCCGATTTGGTTCAGGTGACCTAATGAATTCCAGGTGAATTCCTAGGATTTTACGTTCAATGGTAATGAACGCATTGAAAATAGGGTTTTCAGAAAACAAATCGATTTTAATTTTTGATCAAATTATTTTCTCGTTCAAGCTCGAGTTTAGATATCATCGAATTCCATGAGTTTGTAATTCTTAATCTTTAAGGTCAATCTCAAGGATTGAGTAATATCAGGCTTAAAAGCTAATTTTTAATCTTTCAGGAGATTATCCTTTCTAGGGGTCTGATTCATTAGTCTTATCAAGCTAATTTGCACGACGCCCTCCTCATTTTACGAGACAGATTCACTCATGGTTAGGATAAGTCTGACCACTTGGCGACCCTGTTTGATGCTGAGGTCCGTGGATTTCCTGCTGATTTTAGAGATGACTTTTCTAGATTTTTCGTCAACCTACAGCTGGTCTGGACGACAACTTCCTGACCTAAATCAAGAAGCGCGTGTCTTTTTCGGAAGACTTTACTTCCTTTTAATGATGGAATTGATTCATCTTGTAGATCCATCTATTCTTTCAAAGGTATTACAATAAATCGGGTAAAACTGATTAGTTTAGTCCAAAGCAAAAGTACCTGCAATAATTTGTACCAAATATGTGATATGTGTTTTAAAGAAATTGGTAAATTCTTCCCACACTTAGATTTTATTTATTCTTTTTTGCCTTTTTATTCTCTTCTATTCCATTTTAAATGAATTCAAGCGTTTTGGGTTGTTTTTCCATTTATGTTCTGTCTGAGATAACAATAATTTCGGTATTATAACCTAGTTTTATCGTTCATAAATATGTATAAACATGATTTTGAATTCATTTAGTTGAAATTTTTTTAAATTTTCACAAAATTTGGCAATTAAGCTAAGTGTAAACCCGAGAGAATTTATAACCCTTCCCCACACTTGAGATCATGCAATGCCCTCATTTGCATGAAATCAGACTATAATTATAAATTCATGAGGATGATTAGTGTAGAAAAGTGATTAAAAATTCCGAGTTTGCAAACATATTATTTTATATCACATTTGATATTTTGCGTCTTGTCGTCAAAATTAGTAGCTTTTGCTGAACTTAATGTCAATCTTTGAAAGTACGATGTTTTACCCTGTTTGTACTTAACATAAAATACAAACATATATATACATAGTATTTTTTTATATAAAACCTTTATTTATTAAAACAATTTAAATGAATAATTTTTTTAAAATGTTGTTTCCTTTTACTTTAGGTAGTTTCGGTATGTTTACCTAGTCCGTCCCTCGACAAAATTAAAAATTTGTCGTTTTTAAAGAGATTGTTTTAAAAGCAAAGATTTTTGGGTTTTTTAATTTTTTTTTGTTATACTTTAGATCAATAAAATTAAAAATAATGATAATAAAATTTTTCGCCCCGCCCTCGGGTAAAGCAATTTCGATTCTATGATCTAGTCTTTAACTTACGACGAATTTTAGAAATTATTTTTTAAACTTAATGAAATAAAGTAAATTTTGTTTTTAAATTCACACAAAACTTAAATTTAAAAAGCGTATTAATTTCATACAAACCTACAAAACAAAATAAAATTCAGAATGGGGGGAGAAAACTAGTTCTTTAGTGTCTCCTAGCGGAAAAGACCAATCGGATTCCATTCTCGGAACTACACGAGAATAGAACAACTAACTCTAGACAACGTTTTCTTTTTAGAACATTTGAATCTCCCCTCACTTAGGTAGTTGTGGTGTCGAATTTGTGATTAACTTCATTGTCAATTTCTTTTGGACCATAGTCAACTTGCATATCTGTGACTTTTGCTTTAAGCCATTGGTCGGATTCCTGTGTAATATCCACAAATTCAACTAGTTTTGCCTTTTCTTTAGGCGATAGATTGGATACTAACCGGTTACATAACTTAAAGTTCCCCGTGGTTCTATCATCGCGAATCCGTTTAATAAGTTTCTTCATTGAATTGTTAATAACGGGATCATTTAATTTCGTATCAACAACGGGGTCCTTTGTTATCAGGTCATCATTAGGTGTCATTTCATCTTCCCCACACTTAGGCATTCTATTATTGTTAAGCATTACCGTTGGAGTTGGTAAAACAATATGGTTCTTATCAATCGTTTTTGTTGGTTCAACGGTTTTGATTGGTGGAGATTTAGACTTTCGACTCACGAAGGTGATCGATTTTTCATCATTACTAAGTGTCATTCTACCCTCTCTTACATCAAATAACGCCCTGGTAGACGCTAAGAATGGTCGACCTAAAATTAGAGGAATGTTTGAGTCCTCTTCTTTGTCAATGACAATAAATTCGACTAGAAAGGTTAAATTACCTACTTGAATGGGTAGGTTGTCAGCAATTCCAACTGGATGCTTAATGGTTTGATCAAAGAGTCGAGCACTCATTTCTGTTGGACTTAACTCACCTACACCTAATCTCTTATATGATAAAAGTGGCATAACACTCACACTCGCACCTAAATCTGCTAGTGCATCATACATGACACAATCACTAAGTAGACATGGAATAATAAATTCACCCGGATCACCCACCCTGGGTGGAGGTTTTGGTGGAACTGTCTTCACCGGGTTTACTTCTATGTTTTTTGTTTCTTGCACTTTCTTATTCTTCTTCTTCTTTCCAGAGGTATCACAAACTTTATTACCTATTACTTGCTTATACTCAACTCCTTTTCTTGGAAATGGGATGGGTGGTCTGTATGGTTCCACCACTGGCTTTACATACTCGGGTAGTGGTGGTGGCGTAACTTCTTCATTGTTACTCACATCGAAAACCTTCCCATTTTCTGATGCTGGTTTTTCAGAATTTGTTGACACCATATTAACATTCTCATTTCGAGGATTTACTTCAGTATTACTCGGTAGCTTTCCTTGTTCCCTCTCACTCATCATGCTAGCAAGAGTACCTACGTGTTTTTTGAGATTCAAAATGGAAGCTTATTGAGTTCTTAATGACTGATCAAACCTCTCATTCGTTTGGGTTTGAGATGTAATAAATTGTGTTTGAGATTCCATTAGCTTTGCCATCATTTCTTCCAGATGTGGCTTTTTCTCTTCGGTTTGTTGTGGTGGTTTATACAAGCTAGGTCTTTGTTGATTGAAAGTGTTGTTTTGAGTTGGTTGGTTATTCAGACCTTGTTGGTTGTACGAGTTATTGTTGGGTCCATTTGGATTGTAAAGAATGTTTTGATTTCGATTAAAGTTTGGCCTTGGCGGTTGATAATTATTTTGATAATTATTTCCCGGCCTTTGGTTCATGTAGGAAACATTCTCTCGTTGTTCCATCGTTTGCTCAATGTGACAATCTTTCGTTAAGTGTGGTCCACCGCATTGCTCACAACTGATTCGTATTGCGTGAATATCTTTAGTCATCTTTTCCATTCGTCTTTCGAAAGCATCTATTTTTGTGGAAACAGAATCAAAGTCATGGATAGAATTGGCTCTAGCCGCTTTAGATGAACGAAAAATATCTTTTTCCTGGTGCCACTCATGTGAGTGGGAGGCTGTGTTATCAATAATTTTGTGAGCTTCGGTTGCGGTTTTCTTCATAATGGAACCACCAGCTGCTGTGTCGATGTCTTTTCGTGTAGAAACGTCGACACATTGGTAGAATATTTGTACTATTTGATAAGTGTCTAAACCGTGCTGAGGACATCCTCTCAACAACTTTCCGAATCTTGTCCACTCCTCATATAGAGTTTCATTTGGCTTTTGCGCGAACGTAACAATTTCCCCTTGAAGTCTCACGGCTTTAGATGCCGGAAAGAATCTTTTAAGAAAATTTTCAACTAAAACATCCCATGTATCAATCGCCCCTTCAGTTAACGATTCTAACTAATCTTTGGCTTCTCCCTTTAAAGTCCAGGGAAACAACATGAGATAGATCTGTTCATCCTCAACTTCTCTGATTTTGAATAGAGTACAAATCCTATTAAAGGTTCGAAGATGTTCATTTGGATCTTCCTTCGGCGCACCACTAAATTGGCATTGATTAGTTACCATGTGTAGGATTTGTCCTTTGATTTCATAATCTGGTGCATTAATGTCTGGTTGAGTAATTGCGTGACCTTGGCCAGTGCGTTTAGCTCTCATTCGGTCTTCCATACTTAGAGGTTCCAGATTTTCCATGATTGAATTTGTTGAATCTGAATCACTAGAGGATTCTGAATTAATGGTTTCTTCCTCAACAATCTCTGGATGAGTGATTTGTGGTTCAGGAGGAATGATTAGTGATTCAGGATCTCTGAATTGTCCCTGAATATCCTCCGGATTCTCAATTGTAGGGTCGGGTTCAAAAAATGAATTATCGGAAATTTGAATTGGAGTACTTGGTCGACTAGATGACGATTCTAAAGAAAAATCAACGGCGACAATGTTGGCTAGATGTCTTGATCGAGTTACAGGTGGTGAACGTATGAAAGGTGGTGAACGTTTTGCTCGGTGCATTCACTGAATATCCTATTAGTTATAAAAATAAAAATTATATAAGTTATCAAATTAATAGACTTTTATGATTTTGCCCACGTTTCGAATAGCCAATAGATGCAGTAGGTAGCCAGGACCCTTTAAATTGGAAGCCCACAACTCGCCACTAACAAATCCAACTATTACTACGAACCAGAAAATTTTGGATGTCTATCAATTTAACCACTTAAAATAATTTTTTGTCGAAGTTTAAAGAAATTTTAGAGAAGAAATAGAAAATGCTATGTCCTAAAAACCAGAATGTCGAGAAATAAGAAGGAAAAAGAGTGCATCGGAAAATAAAAGGTTGAAAAATAAGCGTCGAAAAACAAAGATCGAAAAATAATAATAAGAAAGTAAAGCGTCGAAACTTAAAAGTCTAAAAACTAAATATTAAAAGTTGCGTCTAAAGGAATTAAAGCTTAAAAGGAATTCTATATCCAAAACGGCAATAACTTAATAGGCACTAAAATCTATTAAATATTAAAGCGATAAGCAACGTCGTAAATTCTAAAGTGCCTAAATCTTAATCTAAAGAAAAAGCACTTAAGGGATTTTACGGTAAATCCTAAGAATCTAGAAATATAAATTAACTACGGCAAAAACTAATCTTTAAACTAATTACGAATGAAAAATATACAAATTACGAATAAACGATAAAAATATTAAATTTATAAAAAGAAACAAAAAAAATGATAAAATTACTTATTTTTATAAAAATATTATTTTTATATTATTATTTTATAAAAGTATTAATTTATATAATTAATAATAATATTAAAACTTAATATTACTAATTATAAATTAAAACTAAAAGCTAAATACTAATTAAATAAATCAAAACCTAATTAGGTTAATAATAATTAATTAAATTATTAAAACCCTAATCAACAATTAATGCGTACAAGGTTGCAGGTGTCAGACAGCTCCGCGAGTACGGCTGCTTGATGCCCAAAAGTCTCCGCGACTGCGGAGTTTGCAAATTCAGATTTCGTGCAGGCCAAATTCGTGCAGGTTCAGTTTTCTTTTTTTTTTTTAAATAAAATAAAATTATATTTTAAAAATTAGAAATAAAACTAAAAATACTTTTTAATTTTATATATATTAAACAAACTCTTAAAAATATATATATATTTTTTATATTAATATTATTTTTTTAAAATAATTATTTAAAAATATAGCGTTTTACCGGTCCCCGGCAGCGGCGCCAAAAACTTGATGTGTGCAGCGGTGTATACGAAATAGATTATATTTTTATTACGAAATAATACGAAATATGATACATGTTTTGATTATTTATTTACAAATGGGATATACCTAAACTCTGCTACAACACTATAGGCAGTGTACCTAATCATAGAGTAGTATAGTTTTTAGTAAGTCCGGTTCGTTCCACAGGGAGACGGCTTATTTTACACTATATTTTTATATAACTATATTTGTACAAAATATATATGTATATATATATTACAATTATTATTATTATAAAAAGGGGGTTTTACCGTTTAATGACTGGTTTGTCGATTTTATATTTTAAGCGAAGCGTAAAGTAAATGACGATATTTAACTAACGATAAAATAAATAACAATAATTAAAATGACAATAAATAAAAGTACGAGAAAATATAAAATAAAATATATTATGCTTATTTAAACTTCCGTAATCATGATGTTTGACGTTTTGATTTTAATTTATTACCCTGGGTTAATTGTTCTTTGTCCTGGATTATTTTCATTGGTCATAATTATAAAGTGCGAGTGTCCTCGTTAAATTAACCTTATTCCCGAAGTCAAATATTCCAACTAATTGGGGATTCGAACTATAACAAGGTTTTAATACTTTGTTTAATGATTACACCAGGTTATCGACTGCGTATAATCCAAGGTTTTAATACTTTGTTAACAATTACACCAATTACCCTTGAATGTAATCCACCCCTGTTTTAATAAGTCCATTGACTATTAATCCATCCCCGTCTCCGGTCAAATGAACAATTATTAGTATATATAAATATCTCGCCCATCGTACCCGATCGAACTTATGTGGCTATTTATAGATACGTCAAATTGTAAATCTCTATATTAATCAAATATAGAGTCCATTAATAACCCATAGTCTAATTTCTACAAGTGTCGGTCTTTTGTCCAAACCCCAATTATGGTCCAAAGCCCAATAACCCCGTCTTAATATTTAGCCCATCACCACGATTACTTCGGCTCAAATAAGCATAATAATAACTTAAGTACGATACATAATTAAAAAGGGAGAATTTAGCTTACAGTGATTATTAATCGCGTAGTGTTACAGAGACAGAGTTCCGACTTTAAAACCCGTAAAATAACCTTTACATTACTCAAACTAAACTAATATAAAACTAAACTATATATATATATATATATATATATATATATATATATATATATATATATATATATATATATATATATATATATATATATATATATATATATATATTATACTAACAGAGGGAGAGATTGATATATTATGTTGGTGTTTTTCGTTGAGTAGAAGCCTGGTATTTATAGGCATATTTCCTGAATCTGATGCCCATGCAAGTGCATGGGTTTTTAGTGCAAATCTCATGCACTCGCATGAGCTCATGCACTCGCATGGGTTTTATGCCTATTTTCCATGCGATCGCATGGCCGTCAGATCCAGCTCACATATTTTTTGTTTTCTTGCTTGTCCACATATTATTATATATATAATATATATATATAATTTATATTAATTATATATATTATATTATATTCTTGTGCATAGTTGACTTGTAATTTTCGCTCCGTTGTCTCGTACATTTACGCCCGGTTTATATTTCGGTTCCGGTTTCTCGAACGTCTTTTCGTATGCTTTAATATCTTGTACTTTACATTCCGCAACTTGTACTCTTGTCAACTTGTACTTTACGCCCGGTTTAGATGTTGATCATCAATAAATTGAACCACTTGGAGTTTAAATTGTACGTTTGAGCATTTTGGACGTTTGCGTCTTCAAATCTTCGTTTTCTTCTTTTATCTTCGTACTTATTTATTTAAATGATTATTACATAAAAATAGAACAATTGCAACTAAAAACTTTACATATTGGAAGGATATTGCGCCTAAATATATGTTCATTTGGAGCACTATCAGTTATGAAACTTAGATTTTGCAAAGTAAAATGAATGTAAGCTAATGAGCCTTTGTTTAAACAAGTTAGATGACCATAAGTTACATAATTTAGATCAAACACAATAATGAAACCCTAAGCTATAAAGCTTGGATTTCTTAACAACACTTATGTGACTTCAAGCTAGTAAGCTTGTATCTTTGTTTAATGAAAACACAAGTTACAAATTTAAAGTACAACAAATTAAAGAAGATCATAAGTTTATGAACTTGATCTTTTAACCAACTTTTTGTAGAAACCTCAAGCTAGAAAGCTTGGATTTCTAATGTTCTTGAAGATCTTTAAAGTAAAAAGTTTGATCTACAAGTTACATGAAGATCATAAACATAAGTTTTGATCTTTTAACATAATTAAAGAGATCTTAAGTTATAAAACTTAGATCTAACAAAGTAATGAAGAATCAAAGTTAAAAAACTTGAATCCTTCATGTTTTTGAAGACTTTCAAATCAAAGTTTGAATCTACAAGATTTATGAAGATTCAAGTTACAAAACTTGAATCTTTGTTCATGATGATGATGATTTACGAATTAAAGGAAGAAAAGAAAGAAAAAGAAGCCAAGAACTTACAAGTTCTTCAAAGTTTTAGTGTGACAAAGTTAGAGAGAAAACTAGAGAAATGTGTATGTGTGTGTGTGTGTGTTTTGAGAGAAATGAGAGTGAAGTTTAAAAAAAATGAAATGGTGGTGGTGAGGTACTAATGCCAACGGTTTGGATGGAGTGGGAGGGACCATTTACTTTGCATGGGTGGTGGTACATGGTGATGCTAGCATGTTGGGTGGCATGGTATATGGAGTTAAAAATGTGTAAGTAGTAGTACATGAGCATGCTTAATCCTTGTCTTAATATTAAATGGGTTTTGTCTTTAATTACATGGGCTAACTAACCCATTAACTAGCCCACTAAAATGAGTCCATTAAGTTGAGTAGGGTGGGCCTTTAATAAACTAGGTTCATTAAGGTGTTAAGAACATGTAACTAACTAGTGTGCATTAGTAAATCACTAAGCGTAATTAAGAAACCATCAAGTCAAGTAATTGTCATTAATAATTAACAATTATGATTAAGTAGTCATAATGCTCCAATTATGACAAAAGTTTAACGTGTACCAAGTACATGTAACGACCCGACAAAATCGTCATTGACGGCGCTGTTAACTTAGGTCCCGTTGCGTGGTCATAGTCCCTATATCAGACGCGTTTGACCAAAATTATGTCGCATTCATTTGAAACGTACAAGACTTACAAAGTTTAGTTTACCAAACGGTTCGACAACAAGTTTAAGTTTACAAAAATTATAAAGTATAAATGAAATAACTTGCGACATAATTAGTTTAAAATCACGGTTGCTATAAATAGCGTGAGTATGTATGTATGCTTGACTCCAAGCAAGTATGAGTGTACGCGGAAGCATGTATCAAATAGCCAAGTATGAATCTGAGAAACATATAGAAAACTGTCAACGAAAAACGTTGGTGAAATCATAGGTGTATTTGTAAACGTTATAGTTTGAACCACAAGATTTAGTATTTCCATAAAGTTGATTATCCAAATCGTTTGCATTTCAATAGTTGTTATTCGCGAGCACCCAATTATCAAGGCTTAACGTTTCACGAACCCCATACACATAGTGTTAGAACCTACACTGTTTCTCAAAAATATATTTCATCCGCATAATGGTAGCGAACCGTCTGAATGAGGGTTTGTTAAACTCGTATGGCCACACAACATAAGTTCTCGCTTACACCCTGCAAGTGTAACTAATGATAATCGAATTGAGGATTTTTGTTCTAACTCGCACGTGGAATATTTGTTTTCATACTTGTGTTCAAAGCATAAAAGTATGTAGTATAAAACTGTATATGTTTCTCATCCCATGATTTAAAGGTATAAAAGTTGTTGAAAGATGAGACTATGATCTCACCTTGAGTGCATGAGTATAAAGGTACTTCACAAAGTAAAAGTGTGCATGAAAGTTGTTTAGCCTTGACCTAAACAAGTAAGTTGTATCAATTATCGGTTACGACACAAGGTCGGTCGAAATGTGTTCATTTAGTCCTATGGCTCGTTACGACTCGATTATTAAGCATGCGAATCACGTTGTCAAGTTTCATGTAAGAATCAAGTATAAAAGCATGTTAGAACGATTATATAAGTGTTTGGTTAAGTTTGACTAAAAGTCAAACTTTGGTCAAAGTCAACGAAAAAGTCAACACGTTCGGGTCGGGTCTCGGACTATTTTTCTGAGTTCTATAATCATATATGAGCATGTTAGACCAAGTTACATGTTAATCGGAGGTGCGTAGCATAGTTGGAATTAAACTAAAAAGTGCGAAGTTGGACAGTCCCCAAACACTGCCATTGCCACGCCGCGACTGGGGAGGGCCGCGCCGCGACACTCCACGTAAGCTGGTGCTTGGGTCGTTTCAAATGTCTAAGTCTCAAACTAAATTTCATTCAAACACAAATAACGAGCCGTAAATACTCAAAACACGTATCTTATATCGTTGGAAAGGAAATTTGACTAGGAATATGACTAAACACGTTTCGTAAATCAAATTCATCATTTATAACAACAACATCCTTGTTGAATGATCGTTAAAAGTTCATTATCAAAGTTTCAAGTTCGTAAAACGCATTTTATGATTCAGACGTTGAACGTACACATATAGTATGTCGTTTTGAAGGTAATTACTCATACAATACAACTAAACACTTATAAATAACATTGCAAAGCATTTAATGCATCAAAAGTGAAATGTCCAGTTCATATTGATTATAAACGTTCCATATTAATTGATTTCGTCGCGAGGTTTTGACCTCTATATGAGACGTTTTTCAAAGACTGCATTCATTTTTAAAACAACCATAACCTTTATTTTATCTATAAAGGTTTAAAAAGCATTACGTAGATTATCAAATAATGATATATATATATATATATATATATATATATATATATATATATATATAATATTCCGTTTACACACGATCATTACATAATGGTTTACAATAAGAATATATTACATCAAAAATAAGTTTCTTGAATGCAGTTTTACATATTATCATACAAGCATGAACTCCAAATCTTGTCCTTATTTTAGTATGCAAAAGCGGAAGCTCTTAATAATCACCTGAGAATAAACATGCTTAAAACGTTAATAAAAATGTTGGTGAGTTATAGGTTTAACCTATATATTATCAAATCATAATAATAGACCACAAGATTTCATATTTCAATATACATCCCATACATATAGATAAAAATCATTCATATGGTGAACACCTGGTAACCGACATTAATAAGATGCATATAAGAATATCCCCTATCATTCCGGGAAATCCTTCGGACATGATAAAAATGAATTCGAAGTACTAAAGCATCCGATACTTTGGATGGGGTTCGTTAGGCCCAATAGATCTATCTTTAGGATTCGCGTCAATTAGTAGATCGGTTTACTAATTCTTAGGTTACCAAGCAAAAGGGGCATATTCGGCTTCGATCATTCACCCATATAATGTAGTTTCAATTACTTGTGTCTATTTCGTAAATCATTTATAAAACTGCATGTATTCTCATCCCAAAATATTAGATTTTAAAAGTGGGACTATAACTCACTTTCACAGATTTTTACTTCGTCGGGAAGTAAGACTTGGCCACTGGTCGATTCACGAACCTATAACAAATATGTACATATATATATCAAAGTATGTTCAAAATATATTTACAACATTTTTAATACGTTTTACTGTTTTAAGTTTATTAAGTCAGCTGTCCTCGTTAGTAACCTACAACTAGTTATCCATAGTTAGATGTACAGAAATAAATTGATATATATTATCTTGAATCAATCCATGACCCAGTGTATACACGTCTCAGGTTAGATCACAACTCAAAGTATATATATTTTTAGAATCAACCTCAACCCTGTATAGCTAACTCCAACATTACTGCATATAGAGTGTCTATGGTTGTTCCAAATAATATATATACATGGGTCATTATGATATGTCAAAACATTTGCATACGTGTCTATGGTATCCCAAGATTACATAATATATTAGAATACATGTATAATACAATATAAGTTAGCTAGGATATGATTTGTACAGAATTGTTACAATATTTCCCGTAGCTACAGCAATCAAAAAATATCCAATCTTGTTTTACCCATAACTTCTTCGTTTTAAATCCGTTTTGAGTGAATCAAATTGCTATGGTTTGATATTGAACTCTATTTTGTGAATCTAAACAGAAAAAGTATAGGTTTATAGTCAAAAATATAAGTTACAAGTCGTTTTTGTAAGAGATAGTCATTTCAGTTGAAAGAACGACGTCTTGATGACCATTTTGAAAAACATACTTCCACTTTGAGTTTAACCATGATTTTTGGATATAGTTTCATGTTCATAAGAAAAATCATTTTCCCAGAAGAACAACTTTTAAATCAGACTTTATCATAGTTTTTAATTATCAAACCCAAAACAGCCCGCGGTGTTACTACAACGGCGTATGTCCGGTTTTACGGTGTTTTTCATGTTTTCAGGTTTTAAATCATTAGGTTAGCATATCATATAGATATAGAACATGTATTTAGTTGATTTTAAAAGTCAAGTTAGAAGGATTAACTTTAGTTTGCGAACAAGTTTAGAATTAACTAAACTATGTTCTAGTGATTTCAAGTTTAAACCTTCGAATAAGTTAGTTTTATATATATGAATCGAATGATGTTATGAAAATCATTACTACCTCAGGTTTTGTTGATAAACCTTCTAGAAATAAGAAAAATAGATCGAGCTTCAAAGGATCCTTGGATGGCTTGAAAGTTCTTGAAGCAGAATCATGACACGAAAACAAGTTCAAGTAAGATTTTCACTCGAAATAAGATTGTTATAGTTATAGAAATTGAATCAAAGTTTGAATATGAGTATTACCTTGTATTAGAAAGATATCTTACTGTAAATAAGAAAGATTTCTTGAGGTTGGATGATCACTTTACATGATTGGAAGTAAGCTAGCAAACTTGGAAGTATTCTTGATTTTATGAAACTAGAACTTATAGAATTTATGAAGAACACTTAGAACTTGAAGATAGAACTTGAGAGAGATCAATTAGATGAATAAAATTGAAGAATGAAAGTGTTTGTAGGTGTTTTTGGTCATTGGTATATGGATTAGATATAAAGGATGTGTAATTTTGCTTACATGTAAATAAGTCATGAATGATTACTAATATTTTTGTAATTTTATGAGATATTTCATGCTAGTTGCCAAATGATGGTTCCAACATGTGTTAGGTGACTCACATGGGCTGCTAAGAGCTGATCATTGGAGTGTATATACCAATAGTACATACATCTAAAAGCTGTGTATTGTACGAGTACGAATACGGGTGCATACGAGTTGAATTGTTGATGAAACTGAATGAGGATGTAATTGTAAGTATTTTTGTGAAGTAGAAGTATTTTGATAAGTGTCTTGAAGTCTTTCAAAAGTGTATGAATACATATTAAAACACTACATGTATATACATTTTAACTGAGTCGTTAAGTCATCGTTAGTCGTTACATGTAAATGTTGATTTGAAACCTTTAAGTTAACGATCATGTTAAATGTTGTTAACCCAATGTTTATTATATCTAATGAGATGTAAAATTATTACATTACCATGATATTATGATATATTAATATATCTTAGTATGATATATATACAGTTAAATGTTGTTACAACGATAATCGTTACATATATGTCTCGTTTCGAAATCATTAAGTTAGTAGTCTTGTTTTTACATATGTAGTTCATTGTTAATACACTCAATGACATGTTTACTTATCATTTATCATGATTAAACATAGTGTATCAATATCTTAATATAATTCATATGTATTTAGTAAGACGTTGTTATAACGATAATCGTTATATATATCGTTTCGAGTTTCTTAATTCAATAAACTCAATTTTATGTATATAACTCATTGTTAAAATACCTAATGAGATACTTACTTATCATAACATCATGTTAACTATATATATAATCATATATATGTCATCATATAGTTTTTACAAGTTTTAACGTTCGTAAATCACCGGTCAACTTGGGTGGTCAATTGTCTATATGAAACCTATTTCAATTAATCAAGTCTTAACAAGTTTGATTGCTTAACATGTTGGAAACACTTAATCATGTACATAACAATTTCTTTTAATATATATAAACATGGAAAAGTTCGGGTCACTACAGTACCTACCCGTTAAATAAATTTCGTCCCGAAATTTTAAGCAGTTGGAGGTGTTGACGTATCTTCTGGAAATAAGTGCGGGTATTTCTTCTTCATCTGGTCTTCTCATTTCCCAGGTGAAATCGGGTCCTCTACGAGCATTCCATCGAACCTTAACAATTGGTATCTTGTTTTGCTTAAGTCTTTTAACCTCACGATCCATTATTTCGACGGGTTCTTCGACGAATTGAAGTTTTTTGTTGATTTGCATTTTGTCTAACAGAATAGTGAGATCTTCTTTAGCAAAATATTTCTTCAAATTTTAGACGTGGAAAGTGTTATGTACAGCCGCGAGTTGTTATGGTAATTCAAGTTGGTAAGCTACTGGTCCGACACGATCAATAATCTTGAATGGTCCTATATACCTTGGATTTAATTTCCCTCGTTTACCAAATCGAACAACGCCTTTCCAAGGTGCAACCTTAAGCATGACCATCTCTCCAATTTCAAATTCTATATCTTTTCTTTTAATGTCGGCGTAGCTCTTTTGTCGACTTTAGGCGGTTTTCAACCGTTGTTGAATTTGGATGATCTTCTCGGTAGTTTCTTGCATTATCTCCGGACCCGTAATCTATCTATCCCCCACTTCACTCCAACAAATCGGAGACCTGCACTTTCTTCCATAAAGTGCTTCAAACGGCGTCATCTCAATGCTTGAATGGTAGCTGTTGTTGTAGGAAAATTCTGCTGACGGTAGATGTCGATTCCAACTGTTTCCGAAATCAATAACACATGCTCGTAGCATGTCTTTAAGCGTTTGTATCGTCCTTTCGCTCTGCTCATCAGTTTGTGGATGATAGGCAGTACTAATGTCGGGACGAGTTCCTAATGCTTGCTGTAATGTCTGCCAGAATCTTGAAATAAATCTGCCATCCCTATCAGAGATAATAGAGATTGGTATTCCATGTCTGGAGACGACTTCCTTCAAATACAGTCGTGCTAACTTCTCCATCTTGTCATCTTCTCTTATTGACAGGAAGTGTGCTGATTTGGTGAGACGATCAACTATTACCCAAATAGTATCAAAACCACTTGCAGTCCTTGGAAATTTAGTGATGAAATCCATGGTAATGTTTTCCCATTTCCATTCTGGGATTTCGGGTTGTTGAAGTAGACCTGATGGTTTTTGATGTTCCGCTTTGACCTTAGAACACGTCAAACATTCCCCTACATATTTAGTAACATCGGCTTTTATACCTGGCCACCAAAAATGTTTCTTGAGATCCTTGTACATCTTCCCCGTTCCAGGATGTATTGAGTATCTGGTTTTATGAGCTTCTTTAAGTACCATTTCTCTCATATCTCCAAATTTTGGTACCCAAATTCTTTCAGCCCTATACCGGGTTCCGTCTTCTCGAATATTAAGATGCTTCTCCGATCCTTTGGGTATTTCATCCTTTAAATTTCCCTCTTTTAAAACTCCTTGTTGTGCCTCCTTTATTTGAGTAGTAAGGTTAGTGTGAATCATTATATTCATAGCTTTTACTCGAATGGGTTCTCTGTCCTTTCTGCTCAAGGCGTCGGCTACCACATTTACCTTCCCCGGGTGGTAACGAATCTCAAAGTCGTAATCATTCCATAATTCAATCCATCTGCACTGCCTCATGTTCAGTAGTTTCTGATTAAATATGTGTTGAAGACTTTTGTGGTCGGTATATATAATACTTTTGACCCCATATAAGTAGTGCCTCCAAGTCTTTAATGCAAAAACAACCGCGCCTAATTCCAAATCATGCGTCGTATAATTCTGCTCGTGAATCTTCAATTGTCTAGACGCATAAGCAATTACTTTCGTTCGTTGCATTAATACACAACTGAGACCTTGCTTTGAGACATCACAATATATCACAAAGTCATCATTCCCTTCAGGTAATGACAATATAGGTGCTGTAGTTAACTTTTTCTTTAACAATTGAAACGCTTTCTCTTGTTCATCTTTCCATTCAAATTTCTTCCCTTTATGCGTTAATGCAGTCAAGGGTTTTGCTATTCTGGAAAAGTCTTGGATGAACCTTCTGTAGTAACCAGCTAGTCCTAAAAATTGGCGTATATGCTTCGGAGTTTTCGGGGTTTCCCACTTTTTAACAGTTTCAATCTTTGCTGGATCCACCTGAATACCTTCTTTGTTCACTATATGACCGAGGAATTGAACTTCTTCCAACCAAAATGCACACTTTGAAAATTTAGCTTACAGTTTTTCTTTTCTCAGCAACTCTAGCACTTTTCTCAAATGTTCTTCATGCTCTTGATCATTCTTTGAGTAAATAAGTATGTCATCGATGAAAACAATGACAAACTTGTCAAGATATGGCCCACACACTCGGTTCATGAGGTTCATGAACACAGCTGGTGCATTAGTCAATCCAAACGGCATAACCATAAACTCGTAATGACCGTAACGCGTCCTAAAAGCAGTCTTTGGAATATCATCCTCCTTCACCCGCATTTGATGATATCCAGAACGTAAATCGATCTTCGAATAAACAGACGAGCCTTGTAGTTGATCAAATAAGTCGTCGATTCTCAGTAGTGGGTAGCGGTTCTTGATGGTAAGTTTGTTCAACTCTCGGTAGTCGATACACAACCTGAAAGTACCATCTTTCTTCTTGACAAACAAAACAGGAGCTCCCCTTGGTGATGTGCTTGGTCGAATGAAACCACGCTCTAAAAGTTCCTGTAACTGACTTTGTAATTCTTTCATTTCACTGGGTGCGAGTCTGTATGGAGCACGAGCTATTGGTGCTGCTCCTGGTACAAGGTCTATTTGAAATTCAACGGATCGATGTGGGGGTAATCCCGGTAATTCTTTCGAAAATACATCGAGAAATTCTTTTGCGATGGGAACATCATTGATGTTCTTTTCTTTAGGTTTAACTTCCTCGATGTGTGCTAGAATGACGTAACAACCTTTTCTTATTAGTTTTTGCGCCTTCAAACTACTAATAAGATTTAACTTCACGTTGTTCTTTTCTCCGTACACCATTAAAGGTTTTCCTTTTTCACGCATAATGCGAATCGCATTTTTGTAACAAACGACCTCTGCTCTTACCTTCTTCAACCAGTCCATGCCAATTATTACATCAAAACTCCCTAACTCGACTGGTAATAAATCAATCTTAAACATTTCATCACCCAGTTTAATTTCTCTATCCTGACATATATTATCTGCTGAAATTAATTTACCATTTGCTAATTCGAGTAAAAGTTTATTATCCAAAGGCGTCAATGGACAACTTAATTTAGCACAAAATTCTCTACTCATATAGCTTCTATCCGCACCCGAATCAAATAAAACATAAACAGATTTATCGTCAATAAGAAACGTACCCGTAACAAGCTCCGGGTCTTCGTGTGCTTCTGCCGCATTAATATTGATAACTCTTCCACGGCCCTGCCCATTAGTATTCCCCTGATTCGGGCAATTTCTAATAATGTGGCCCGATTTTCCACATTTATAACAAACAGCGTTGGTATTACTTGCTCTGACACTATTCGTTTCGGCATTGCTTGTTCCGACATTATTTGTTCCTTTAGTTCTGTTAAACTTTGGTCCGTAGACCTCACACTTTGTCGTGCTATGACCATTTCTTTTACACCTGTTGCAAAATGTCGTGCAAAACCCCTAATGATTTTCTTCACACTTATGACATGGCTGTTTTTGGTTTTTGTTGCCGTTGTTGTTATGGAGGTTGTTGTTGGGGTTGTTATTGTTGTTGAAACAATTGTTGTAGTTGTTGTTGTTGTTGGGATGTTTGTTGTAGTTATTGTTAGGATTGCGGTTATTGTTACGATTGTTGTTGCGGTTGTCGGGATAGTTGTTGCGATTGTGGTTGTAATTGTTGTTGTTGTTGTACTGGTGACTCTTGTCACCGTTTTCCTCCCACTTCCTCTTAAGTTGTTTCGTGTTGGCTTCTTTGTAACATCCCGCCTTTTTCCGTCAACTTTTCCGTTTAACTATTTTAAACTCCGTTATATGTTTATAACATCTCCCGTTAATACGCGTTTCAATTATCTTGTTTTAGGTAATTTAACGCACCCGATTGCAACTTGAGGGACTAGTTTCGCCAAGACACCAAAGTGGTGACTAGCCACTTGACTAGTCAACCTCTTCCACCTCATT
The DNA here is from genome assembly GCF_046630445.1 of Rutidosis leptorrhynchoides. NCBI lineage: Eukaryota > Viridiplantae > Streptophyta > Magnoliopsida > Asterales > Asteraceae > Rutidosis > Rutidosis leptorrhynchoides. Next base: position 222,982,203 of record NC_092340.1, read on the forward strand.
TCTCCATTTAATTTTCCTTTTCATCTAATACTTCCACCATTTCTTTAATTCCATCAAAAAGCAATTCATCATCCATATTCAATCGATCAAGCTTCGGGCCAAACAAATTACATATTTGAACTCCTCGTGATCTCCTCTTCGATTCCATACCGATTTCATCAAATTTGGGTAACTTTCTAAAATCACTAATTTTATGTGTTCTTGAGTTTTTGAGTTAAAAGGTTGTTAATTAGTGTCTATGGCTCAAGTCTAGTATGATTATGTGTTTTGTATGCTTGTTCTTGCTATTTTGGTGTAACTAGCTCATATTGAAAGAATGCTTGTTTAATCTTGAGTTTTAGGTGTACATATGTTATTTGATGATGAAAATTCATGTTTTAATTGTGTTCCTAACATCACTAGCTTCAAATTGGTATGTAGTTTGACATGGATTAGTTTCATAAGCAAGATTGTTGATTTTATGATTTTGGGTTAGGGTTTGATAAAAGTAAATTGAATATTTGATGCATTAAATGCTTAGCAATGTTAATTGCAAGTGTCTAGTTGTGTTGTATGCTTGATTATCTTCAAAACGGCGTATTACACATGTGCATTAATTTACCGAATCATAATATGGCATTTATGAACTCGGAGTAATAAATGATGAGCATTAATGGTGATTTTGATATAAGTTGTTTGGTTTTGATTGAGTAAATGCGTTTAGTTATTCTCCTTGTCAAATTATCTTTCTCATGTTATATGATATGCGTTTTAAGTGTTTTCGGTGCATGAAATATGTTAAAATGAGTTTTGGTTCGTTACTTAAGTTATTTTTTTTTTGCAATCAGCACTTCCCCAGGTTATGCGCGCCGCGCTTGCACCTGCGCACCGCGCAAATCAGAAAAACCAAATAAATGGTTCCCTTGGTCGAGTTCTGACCTGGCATTGCACATGGGTGCGCGCCGCGCAACCCATTGCGCACCGCGCAAATGGTCCAGGCCAACTTCCTTGTCTTTAAACGCTCCCAAAATGTTTCCCGCTTAACCGTAACTCCGATTAACATGAAACTTGACTATTATGCTCGTATATGACTTCTCATCATGAGAAAATTGTCGGACACCCGACCCGACCTCGTTGACTTTGACCAAGTTTGACTTTTAGTCAACCTTAACCAAACGATTATACAATCGTTCTAACATGCTCAACTACTTGTATCTTGCATGAAACTTGACAATTTGATTCACATGCTTTATTAATCGAGTCGTATTGAGCCATAGGACTAACTGAACATCTTTGACCCTTCGTGACTATCGTTATTGATACAACCTATTTGTTTAGGTCAAGACTAGCATTGTTCTTTGCACACGTTACTTGTCGAAGTACTTTTTGTTCGTGCATACAAGGTGAGATCATAGTCCCACTTTTACTTTTTTTTTGAACTTACTTTTGGGATGAGAAAACATAAACGTTCTTTTAAACTAAGTGAACACAAGTACAGGAAAACAAACATTCTACATACGAGTTTGAACACAAATCCTCAATTCGATTATCATTAGTTACACTTGACGGGTGTAAGCGAGAACTTATGTTATATGGCCATATGGGTTTGACAAACCCTCACTTCGGACGGTTCGCTACCGTCTACGGGTGAAATATATTTTCGAGAAACAGTGTATGTTCTAACACTATTATGATGGGGTTCAATGGAAGGAAACGTTAAGCCTTGATAATTGGGTGCTCGTGAATATTAACTTTTAGAATGTATTACTACTTTATTAATGTTGCAAATCTTGTGTTTCGACTTACCTTCATTCACTTACTTATTTAAACCTATGATTTCACCAACGTTTTCGTTGACAGATTCTCTATGTTTTTCTCAGGTCCTTGAACTTAGGTGATACATGCTTCCGCTCATACTTTTTGATACTTGCAATGGATGTCGAGTATACTTGCATATGTGGAGCGTCTTTTTGGCTACTTTAAACTATGTCGCACGTGTTTCATATGAACTATAACTTTTGTTATGTACTTGTCTTGGGAATTACTTTTGTAAACATTGAAACATCCTTTTATGAAATGAATGCGGCATATTTTCGGTCAAACTTTGTTATAAATGCTTATAACCATGTAATGGGACCATACGTAGACGACGCCGTCACTTGACGATTTGTCGGGGTCGCTACAAGTGGTATCAGAGCCTTGGTTGTAGGGATTTAGAGTTCATTGGTGTCAAACCCAAGTCATAGGGTACATTGGTGAGTCTAGACTACAACCGGCATATAGACTTGACATAGGAATTACTTGACTACTTGTGCATTTATACTCGAACTCTCTCACTCATATCTACTCTTATTCTATCTAAACCTTGCGTTGTATAATTTAATTGACACGCCACCTTGACTATATGATGTAATGTCGAATGCACATATGAATTAGGGTAATATAATTCCCGGAAATTATATTACGGTGACTCATATGAACATACCGACATTATGACATAAAGAATTTAAGGCAAGTCAAGGATAATTTTCTCTTTATCTTTATTCCATATCACGGTTAGTATTATTTAGAATACTAACCAACGGTATTCTTGTGTTTTGAAGGAACAATGGCTCGTCGACGCGCCCCTCCCGAAACTCCCGAACAAGCTTTGCAACGCATGATAGCCACCGCCGTGGATGCGGCCATGGCCGGTCACTCGTCCAACAACAACAATAATAACAACAACAACAACCAAGGAGCCGGTAACTCTAGCGAAGGGTGCTCCTACAAAGCTTTCATGGGGTGCAAACCTCACTCTTATGATGGGACCGGTGGACCGGTTGTGCTTACTCGTTGGTTTGAACAAACCGAGGCCGTCTTTAGCATAAGCAGTTGTCGGGATCAAGACAAGGTCAAATACTCCACCCACACTTTCTCCGAGATTGCTCTAACATGGTGGAACACCTATGTTCAATCGGTGGGTACAGATGAAGCTCATGCCCTCTCTTGGGCCGATCTAAGGGAAAAGATGATTGTTGAATATTTTCCGCGTGAAGAAACCCGCAAGCTTGAGGAAGAACTAAGAGCTTTGAAAGCGGTCGGAAACGATCTTAAAGCTTATAATCAACGCTTCGCCGAACTATCCTTGATGTGTCCTAATCTTGTTAACCCCGAATCTCAAAGGATTGAGCTCTACATGCTCGGTCTTCCAAAAAGCATCAAACAAGGGGTGATGTCATCCAAACCCACTACTCATCAAGCCGCTATGAACATGGCTCGCCAATTAATTGAAACGGTTGAAGAAATCATAGTACCGGCTCCTAAGGCCGAGGACAAGTCAGGTGGCAACAAAAGGAAATGGGAAGCCACTCCATCAACTAACTACAACAACAACACCTTCACCAAAAAGCCTTTCAACAACGACGGCAAGAAGGGTTATGTCGGAAACTTACCTCTTTGCAACAAATGCCACAAACATCATTACGGAGAATGTAACAAGCTAGTTTGTCACCGTTGCCAAGGAGTTGGTCATAGGGCCAACAATTGCACAAGCGCCGCCCCCGTCGCTCGAAAGGGGCCCAATCCTCCAAGGACGGCCACTTGTTATGAATGTGGTCAACCGGGTCACTATAGGAACGAATGCCCGAAGAAGAAAGCCAACCCCAACAACCGAGGCCGAGCCTTCAACATCAACACCGAGGAAGCCCGAGACGATAATGAATTAGTCACGGGTACGTTTCTTCTCAACAACACTTATGTTACATGCTTATTCGATTCGGGTGCCGATAAATGTTTTGTGTCTAAGACTTTGGCTCCTACTCTTTGCACTCCACCACACCCTTTAGATACTACTTACTCCATCGAAGTGGCCGATGGAAAACGCTTAAGTGCCGACACATATTACCGGGGGTGTACTTTAAACATTTTGGGTAATAAATTTGAAATTGACTTGATACCCATGGAACTAGGGAGTTTTGATGTAATAATCGGTATGAATTGGATGGTCAAAAATAAATCTCACATTCTTTGCGATCTTCACGCAATCCGAATTCCTATCGAGAATGGTGAACCATTGATTGTCTATGGCGACAAAAATTGCACCGGACTCAATCTCGTTTCGTGCCTTAAAGTTCGAAAGCTACTTCGCAAGGGTTGTTTCGCGATTCTTGCTCACGTTAAGAAAGTCGAGGCCGATGAAAAGCGCATCGATGATGTGCCAATTGTTAGTGACTATTCCGATGTATTTCCCGACGAATTACCGGGTCTTCCAGCTCATCGACAGGTTGAATTTCAAATCGATCTTATTCCAGGAGCCGCACCCGTAGCGCGTGCACCGTATAGACTCGCTCCATCCGAATTGCAAGAATTGCAAAGTCAAATCCAAGAGTTACTTGACCGTGGTTTCATTCAACCTAGCCATTCACCATGGGGCGCTCCGATTTTGTTCGTTAAGAAGAAAGACGGATCCCTACGAATGTGCATTGATTATCGTGAACTAAACAAATTGACGGTTAAAAACCGATATCCTCTTCCTCGCATCGATGACCTCTTTGATCAACTACAAGGGTCTTGTGTATATTCAAAAATCGATCTCCGTTCGGGTTATCATCAACTAAGGGTTAAGGGGGAAGATGTCTCCAAAACCGCTTTCCGGACTCGTTATGGTAGTTACGAATTCCTTGTCATGCCTTTTGGTCTCACTAACGCTCCGGCGGTGTTCATGGATCTCATGAACCGCGTGTGCAAACCATACCTCGACAAATTCGTTATCGTGTTCATTGACGATATTTTGGTCTATTCTAAAAGCGAAGAGGAACACAAAGAACATCTCCGACTCGTGCTTGAACTCTTGAGAAAAGAACAACTCTATGCCAAGTTCTCCAAGTGTGAATTTTGGTTGAAGGAAGTTCAATTCCTCGGTCACGTCGTAAGTGATCAAGGCATTAAAGTCGATCCCTCAAAGATCGAAGCCATTAGTAAATGGGAGGCTCCTACTACTCCTACTCAAATTCGTCAATTCTTGGGTCTTGCCGGATACTACCGTAAATTCATCAAGGACTTCTCCTTAATCGCTCGTCCTTTAACCGCGTTAACTCACAAGGAACGAAAATTCGTTTGGACATCCGAACAAGAAACCGCATTCCAAATCTTGAAAACTAAGCTAACCACCGCTCCTATCTTGTCACTTCCCGAAGGCAATGATGATTTTGTTGTATATTGCGATGCCTCGAAAAACGGTTATGGGTGTGTGCTAATGCAACTAAAGAAAGTCATTGCTTATGCCTCTCGACAACTCAAGGTTCACGAACGAAACTACACGACACATGATCTTGAACTCGGTGCCGTCATCTTTGCACTTAAGTTATGGAGACACCATCTTCTTGGTACCAAAAGTACCATCTTTACCGATCACAAAAGTCTCCAACATATCTTCGATCAAAAGCAACTAAACATGAGACAACGAAGGTGGATTGAGACCTTGAACGATTATAATTGCGAGCTTCGTTACCACCCTGGGAAGGCAAATGTAGTGGCCGATGCCTTAATTCGAAAAGAAAGAGCGGTGCCTCTTCGTGTCCGAGCTTTAAACATCACCATTCACTCCAACCTTAATAGCCAAATTCGTGTAGCCCAAGAGGAGGCTCTTAAAGACAACCACATCGAACGTGAACTTTTAAACATCCTCGTCTCTCGATTCGAAGTTAAGGAGAACGGACTTCGATATTACGCCGGAAGAATTTGGGTGCCTAGATATGGCGACTTACGAAACCTCATCCTAGACGAAGCCCACAAATCGCGATACTCGATTCATCCCGGCGCCAATAAGATGTACCATGACCTTAAAGAACAATATTGGTGGCCGAATATCAAAAAGGAAGTTGCTAGATACGTTGGCAAATGTTTGACTTGCGCTAAAGTCAAAGCCGAACACCAAAGACCGTCCGGGTTAATTCAACAACCCGAGATCCCACAATGGAAGTGGGAAAGGATTACGATGGATTTTATCACCAAACTACCGAAAACGTCGGGCGGTTATGATACTATTTGGGTCATTGTTGACCGCCTCACTAAATCCGCGCACTTTCTTGCCATGAAAGAAACCGACAAAATGGAGAAACTTGCACGACTTTACGTTAAGGAGATTGTAGCCCGACACGGTGTACCTTTATCGATTATCTCCGACCGAGATGGTCGTTTCGTCTCTAGATTTTGGCATACGTTACAAGAAGCGTTGGGGACGCGTTTAGACATGAGTACGGCATATCATCCCCAAACCGATGGGCAAAGTGAACGTACCATACAAACATTGGAGGATATGTTACGGGCTTGCGTTGTTGATTTTGGAAAAGCTTGGGACAAGCACTTACCCCTCGCCGTGTTCTCATATAACAATAGTTATCACGCGAGTATTAAGGCCGCACCTTTTGAAGCATTATATGGCCGAAAATGTCGCTCTCCTCTTTGTTGGGCCGAAGTGGGTGACGTGCAAATTTCCGGGCCCGACCTCATTCACGAAACCACCGAGAAGATTCTTCAAATCCGAGATAGGCTTCGGACGGCCCGGAGTCGTCAAAAATGCTATACCGACAAAAGATGCAAAGACCTCGAATTTCAAGTCGGTGACCGCGTCATGTTAAAAGTCGCACCTTGGAAAGGTGTCATCCGTTTTGGGAAACGTGGGAAACTAAATCCGCGGTACGTTGGTCCTTTCGAAATCTTAGAACGTGTTGGAACCGTTGCGTATCGTTTGGATCTTCCGCCTCAACTAAGCTCCGTCCATCCTACTTTTCATGTATCTAACTTGAAGAAATGTCTTGCCGAGCCCGATATCGTCGTTCCTCTCGAGGAACTTACTATTAATGACAAACTTCATTTTGTGGAGGAACCGGTTGAAATTGTGGACTACGTCGAGAAGGAATTGAAACAAAGCCGGATCCCGATTGTCAAGGTCCGTTGGAACGCCAAAAGGGGACCCGAGTTTACTTGGGAAAGAGAAGATCAAATGCGAAAGAAACACCCTCATCTATTCCCGGTTCCGGAAACGTCAGATTCCGAGGAAGAAACAACGACTACTACGCCTACCTAAATTTCGGGACGAAATTTCTTTTAAGGTGTAGGTAATGTAACATCCCGCCTTTTTCCGTCAACTTTTCCGTTTAACTATTTTAAACTCCGTTATATGTTTATAACATCTCCCGTTAATACGCGTTTCAATTATCTTGTTTTAGGTAATTTAACGCACCCGATTGCAACTTGAGGGACTAGTTTCGCCAAGACACCAAAGTGGTGACTAGCCACTTGACTAGTCAACCTCTTCCACCTCATTTCTCCATTTAATTTTCCTTTTCATCTAATACTTCCACCATTTCTTTAATTCTATCAAAAAGCAATTCATCATCCATATTCAATCGATCAAGCTTCGGGCCAAACAAATTACATATTTGAACTCCTCGTGATCTCCTCTTCGATTCCATACCGATTTCATCAAATTTGGGTAACTTTCTAAAATCACTAATTTTATGTGTTCTTGAGTTTTTGAGTTAAAAGGTTGTTAATTAGTGTCTATGGCTCAAGTCTAGTATGATTATGTGTTTTGTATGCTTGTTCTTGCTATTTTGGTGTAACTAGCTCATATTGAAAGAATGCTTGTTTAATCTTGAGTTTTAGGTGTACATATGTTATTTGATGATGAAAATTCATGTTTTAATTGTGTTCCTAACATCACTAGCTTCAAATTGGTATGTAGTTTGACATGGATTAGTTTCATAAGCAAGATTGTTGATTTTATGATTTTGGGTTAGGGTATGATAAAAGTAAATTGAATATTTGATGCATTAAATGCTTAGCAATGTTAATTGTAAGTGTCTAGTTGTGTTGTATGCTTGATTATCTTCAAAACGGCGTATTACACATGTGCATTAATTTACCGAATCATAATATGGCATTTATGAACTCGGAGTAATAAATGATGAGCATTAATGGTGATTTTGATATAAGTTGTTTGGTTTTGATTGAGTAAATGCGTTTAGTTATTCTCCTTGTCAAATTACCTTTCTCATGTTATATGATATGCGTTTTAAGTGTTTTCGGTGCATGAAATATGTTAAAATGAGTTTTGGTTCGTTACTTAAGTTATTTTTTTTTCTGCAATCAGCACTTCCCCAGGTTATGCGCGCCGCGCGTGCACCTGCGCACCGCGCAAATCAGAAAAACCAAATAAATGGTTCCCTTGGTCGAGTTCTGACCTGGCATTGCACATGGGTGCGCGCCGCGCAACCCATTGCGCACCGCGCAAATGGCCCAGGCCAACTTCCTTGTCTTTAAACGCTCCCAAAATGTTTCCCGCTTAACCGTAACTCCGATTAACATGAAACTTGACTATTATGCTCGTATATGACTTCTCATCATGAGAAAATTGTCGGACACCCGACCCGACCTCGTTGACTTTGACTTTGACCAAGTTTGACTTTTAGTCAACCTTAACTAAACGATTATACAATCGTTCTAACATGCTCAACTACTTGTATCTTGCATGAAACTTGACAATTTGATTCACATGCTTTATTAATCGAGTCGTATTGAGCCATAGGACTAACTGAAAATCTTTGACCCTTCGTGACTATCGTTATTGATACAACCTATTTGTTTAGGTCAAGACTAGCATTGTTCTTTGCACACGTTACTTGTCGAAGTACTTTTTGTTCGTGCATACAAGGTGAGATCATAGTCCCACTTTTACTTTTTTTTTGAACTTACTTTTGGGATGAGAAAACATAAACGTTCTTTTAAACTAAGTGAACACAAGTACAGGAAAACAAACATTCTACATACGAGTTTGAACACAAATCCTCAATTCGATTATCATTAGTTACACTTGACGGGTGTAAGCGAGAACTTATGTTATATGGCCATATGGGTTTGACAAACCCTCACTTCGGACGGTTCGCTACCGTCTACGGGTGAAATATATTTTCGAGAAACAGTGTATGTTCTAACACTATTATGATGGGGTTCAATGGAAGGAAACGTTAAGCCTTGATAATTGGGTGCTCGTGAATATTAACTTTTAGAATGTATTACTACTTTATTAATGTTGCAAATCTTGTGGTTCGACTTACCTTCATTCACTTACTTATTTAAACCTATGATTTCACCAACGTTTTCGTTGACAGATTCTCTATGTTTTTCTCAGGTCCTTGAACTTAGGTGATACATGCTTCCGCTCATACTTTTTGATACTTGCATTGGATGTCGAGTATACTTGCATACGTGGAGCGTCTTTTTGGCTACTTTAAACTATGTCGCACGTGTTTCATATGAACTATAACTTTTGTTATGTACTTGTCTTGGGAATTACTTTTGTAAACATTGAAACATCCTTTTATGAAATGAATGCGACATATTTTCGGTCAAACTTTGTTATAAATGCTTATAACCATGTAATGGGACCATACGTAGTCGACGCCGTCACTTGACGATTTGTCGGGGTCGCTACATTCTTCGGCCGCCTGCTCTTTAATTCTTCCCTCAATCTGATTTATGAGTTTACGAGCCATTCGACTTGTCTTCTCTATAGAAGCGGCTCGTGTGAACTCACATCTTCTTGAATCCTTACTGGTAACCCTTTTACAAATGCGTCGATCTTCTCTTCTTCATCTTAGAATGCTCCCGGACACAATAGGCACAACTCTGTGAATCGTCGTTCATATGTGGTAACGTCGAACCCTTGTGTTCGTAACTCTCTAAGTTCTGCCTTGAGTTTATTGACTTCGTTTCTAGGACGGTACTGCTCGTTCATCAATTGCTTGAATGCCGACCACGGTAGTGCGTAAGCAGCATTTTGTCCTACCTGTTCAAGATAGGTGTTCCACCACATTAACGCAGTACCTGTGAAGGTATGCGTAGCGTACTTAACTTTGTCCTCTTCAGTACACTTACTTATGGCAAACACCGATTCGACTTTCTCGGTCAATCGTTTCAATCCAATTGGTCCTTCGGTTCCATCAAATTCTAAAGGTTTGCAGGCAGTGAATTCTTTGTAGGAGCATCCTACACGATTTCTTGCGCCGTTAGCTGCATTGCAAGATTCAGAGTTATTGTTGGTATGTAGCGCAGCCTGTACGGTGGCTATGTTTGCAGCAAGAAAGGTACGAAATTCCCTTCGCTCATATTCATGGTGTGTCGAGTAGTCGGTGCCATTTCCTTCAAAATAGCCAACTGAATCGAGTTAATCATACAGAATATTAAGAGTAGCCAATAGTACTCATTTTAAAAGCTTTTTCTTCATATTAGCGTTTTATAAGTTTAAATTCGGGTACTACCTACCCGTTAAGTTCATACCTAGTAGCTAATATACAATTCAACTACTACAATTCCATATGAAAAACTGATTATAATAATATATCACATATAAATATTCTTCAAACTTACAACATCGCTATATTACATTTTAGGAAATATTCTTCTAATACGAGCCGTCATTTTCCACAATGGTTTAGAAAAACCTGGTGGTTTAGAGGTTCCTAGGTCATTGTTACATTTTAGGAAATACGGATGTTGCCGATACATATAAAGTTCATCGGGGTTGGAATCGGGTTTCTCTATTTTTATACCTTTTCCCTTATTATTTTCTTTCGCTTTATTAAATTGGGTCAAGGTAATTTCTATAACATCATCGGAATCCTCATCGGGATCTGATTCATCGAAAAAATGGTAATCTTCCCAATATTTTGCTTCCTCGGCGGAAACACCATTGACCATTATTAACTTTGGTCCGTTGGTTGAGGATTTTCTTTTATTTAATCGATTTACTATAGGTATCAATATTTCTTCCTTCGAAACCTCTTTTTCTTCCGGTTCCTCTTCTTCCGGTTCCTCTTCTTCCGGTTCTTCTTCGGGAATTTGTGAATCTTCCCAAAGTATATTCGACTCTTCATTATTATTAGGATAGTCGATGGAATTTGTACTAGTGGTAGACATCTATCACACAATATCAAACACATTAAGAGGTTAATATATCACATAATATTTACATGTTAATAACATATAGTTTCCAACAAAAGTGTTAAGCAATCGTTTTTAAAGAAAACACGGTCGAAGTCCAGACTCACTGATGTATCCTAACAAACTCGATAAGACACACTAATGCAAATTTCTGGTTCTCTAAGACCAACGCTCGGATACCAACTGAAATGTCCCGTTCATATTGATTATAAACGTTCCATATTAATTGATTTCGTCGCGAGGTTTTGACCTCTATATGAGACGTTTTTCAAAGACTGCATTCATTTTTAAAACAACCATAACCTTTATTTTATCTATAAAGGTTTAAAAAGCATTACGTAGATTATCAAATAATGATATATATATATATATATATATATATATATATATATATATATATATATATATGTGTGTGTGTGTGTGTGTGGGATTGGGTATTGTTGTTGTTGTTGTTGTTGTATATATATATATATATATATATATATATATATATATATATATATATATATATATATATATATATATATATATATATATATATATATATATATATATATATATATAATATACCGTTTACACACGACCATTACATAATGGTTTACAATAAGAATATATTACATCAAAAATAAGTTTCTTGAATGCAATTTTTACATAATATCATACAAGCATGGACTCCAAATCTTGTCCTTATTTTAGTATGCAACAGCGGAAGCTCTTAGTAATCACCTGAGAATAAACATGCTTAAAACGTCAACAAAAATGTTGGTGAGTTATAGGTTTAACCTATATATTATCAAATCATAATAATAGACCACAAGATTTCATATTTCAATATACATCCCATACATAGAGATAAAAATCATTCATATGGTGAACACCTGGTAACCGACATTAACAAGATGCATATAAGAATATCCCCTATCATTCCGAGAAATCCTTCGGACATGATAAAAACGAATTCGAAGTACTAAAGCATCCGGTACTTTGGATGGGGTTCGTTAGGCCCAATAGATCTATCTTTAGGATTCGCATCAATTAGTAGATCGGTTTACTAATTCTTAGGTTACCAAGCAAAAGGGGCATATTTGGCTTCGATCATTCACCCATATAATGTAGTTTCAATTACTTGTGTCTATTTCGTAAAACATTTATAAAACTGCATGTATTCTCATCCCAAAATATTATATTTTAAAAGTGGGACTATAACTACCTTTCACATATTTTTACTTCGTCGAGAAGTAAGACTTGGCCACTGGTCGATTCACGAACCTATAACAAATATGTACATATATATATATCAAAGTATGTTCAAAATATATTTACAACTTTTTTAATACGTTTTACTGTTTTAAGTTTATTAAGTCAGCTGTCCTCGTTAGTAACCTACAACTAGTTGTCTACAGTTAGATGTACAGAAATAAATCGATATATATTATCTTGAATCAATCCACGACTGTAGTGACCCGGAAAATTTCGACTAATTTTAAACCAAACTCTCGATACGATTTAATATTGTTGACACGATAAGCAAAGTCTGTAATGTTGAGTCTCAAAATTTTGAACTGTTTCATATATATTCAATTGACCTTCGACTGTTCTCGACGATTCACGAACAACTATTTGTAAATAGATATGTGTGTATATATATAAATAATAATTGGAAGTATAATTTGAAATATTAAATGTTGTTGTTATAAAATATATAATAATTATTATTTATAAACATATCTATATATAAATAAAAGTATATTAAAAATAAATATTAAATGATAGTAATACTCGTTTGATGTTCCGATTGATATTAAACAAGTTAAATTCAAACTTAGATGATTTTAAGAATAAATGATGATCCGAAAATGAGTGATATAATTGATAGGCATATTAGAAATGTATTTAGGTTCTAACTATTAAATTTTAATACTTTTTATATTATATCTGGAATCGAGCGCGCGGGTAGTGACTTAAATTTTATTTAATAATTTTAAAAAAATTAATGACCAGAATTATACAATAATGACTAAAATAAATAAAGTTAATTACTGTAAAATTTGGGACTTTTCTGAATAAGTTTATCCGCTACTGATTAACAATGGAGAACAACAGTTTATTCGTAATTAAAATATCGATAGATAATTTCAATAATTATGATGGCTTCACTGTAATGGTAGTTATGCATGTTCCTATCAATTCTATTCAATCTACTAACATTTAATTATATGTAGGTATATAGATAGTGATATATGCACGTTCTTTTAAATTATTGATATGATATGATATTATTATATCATATTATTTAAGATGAATGCATTTCAATTCATGAATCAACAAAGTTACTGTTTTGCTAACTCATTTCCTATTCTATTTCAGACAATCATCAACATCCACACATTTTATTACTTTATTTATTTATATTTAATTGTTATATGATTATTATTATAGTGTTAACATTCTATTTAACTATGATCATGCTCTTTTAAAACGAAAACCACCACAACCCATTTAGCGCAACTTTTGCTTACTAGCTTTTTGTATTCTGTTTCCTTTTCAAATGGTCACCTTTCTTTTTCTCTGTTGTTTCGACATTGCCAGCATTAGTGTCACCAACACCACCATCTAACTCTATTTTGATATAAATACCACAAACACCATTTCTTAGTTCTTTGTCTTTCTTATTTTTTTCTTGTGCTAGTACGATTCATCAAACCTAACCCAACACTTTAACCCACTATTATTATTATGGAGTATAGTTTAATTATTAGTTAATTGGGGTATGATGTCAGCCGAAAAACACCAAAATTTGTGCACGGGTTGTTATTCTTTTTCTCCTTTGATACCCCACTTGAAAATGATACAAGAAGTGGAATCTTTACATTGCACCTTATTATTTTTTTTTCTTTTTGAATTACACGCCACTTGTAACCTATTGTGTTGTTTTCTTGTCCAACTACAACTACAAACAATTTGTGTTTCTTCCTTCTCTCTACGGTTTGCACACCCAAGAACAATCATCTTCACCACCACCTTTGCACACCCGAGAACAATCATCTTCAACACCACCTCCGCCAGTTACCACCATCACACACCATCACTCTCACCGTGAACCACCACAACTTCCACCAGCTTACCACCAACCATGTAACCAACATTATTCATTATTACTATAAATTCTCTAATCATGAAATCACCAAGGATGCTAGGAAACGTAGAGCTACATATGGAGGAGGACAAGAAAACCAAATCAAGAACGGTAACTTCGCTAATAGTTTCGGTTCTAACATGGGTGCATTTTGAAGGTATTGCTAACCATACTTTAAATGTTAATCATCAATTTCGTATATTCTAATCACAAAGAACCAAAACCAAACCATAAAACAAATCTACGATCATTACTTGAAAGGGTTGCAACTCTTTTCGTGAAGGAAACAAGGCATGAAATCCATTAATTTGCAAGTTAAATTTTAACATGAAACTCTAACGTCATTCTTCAACTTACTGCTAGTGTTGGGTTGCCGAGACATAGACCACCATAAACCATCGAACCTTACAACTTGCTTGTTTCTGACCGAAACCACGATGATTATTGCTGCAACTTTTACTGTTTTGTTCGAATAACACAACCCACCATCGAGTTAACTACTACTTGTTTTCTTTTCTGTCGAGAAAAGGATCAAACCGAAACAATCACTTTTGCATGACAACCACCTTCATCACTAAACATACCATCATCGAACACCCACCACTGTAACCATCAATCACCTTCACTTTCGTAACCACCTCCCTTAAATTTCTACAGTAACCATAACCCTTTTTCTATGACTAATGAGTTTCGGTTGTTGCCACTCTTGTGGTTACTATTTAACAAAACCCATTATACCCTCTACAGCTACTACGATTGTTTTCATTCCCGTCGAGTCCCAAACGCGAATATGATGCAGTTGCAGTGCTGCTACAGCAGCCTTATGTTCCTGTCTCAAACGATATAAGGATTATGATGTTACAGGAAATATAAAAAAATAAGATATGTAAGGATAGGATATGTTGGCATGAAGTCTTGGCAACTTGGCTATAAGATTTCAAAATATGGCTTGTTACTTTTATAATCAAGTGGGACATGTTCATGGCCGACCAAAGTAAATGGGTCACATAAAATGACCTTTTGTTATTTCTTTTAAAGAAATGATAATGATGTTTGATGAAGAAAACGTTGATGGTACACGATTAAAATAATCATGATGATGATGTTGTTAGGTATAAATATTGATGAGCGTGATGATTAATGGTGATAATGATCAAGATGATATAGATATTATAAGTGATACTGTGATATATAGCGATGATGAAGAGCATGAAGATGATGATGGTGTGATTATTTATAATGATGAAGATAACATGATGCCGTATGATGATGAATATATAATTGTATGATGTTACGATGTTATGATAAAGATGATACGCAGATAATTATGGTAACGGGTTTGGAAATGGAGATAATAATGATTCATGATCGATGATCATAATATTGGTCACGATGATGATGATATTATGAACATAAAATGATGAGGACAATTTTATGTGAACTATGAAAGAGAAAGGAGCAGATTCATTTGAGTTTAAATGATTTAGGGTAGTGGTTAAATCAGAAATGAAATGGCGATGGAATCGTTAGGATGTTATTGGGTTAGCGTGACGTCGCGGGTTCAAACCCGGACTTGGGCATTTTTCTTTTAAGGGCTACTTCATTGAGGTAGTTTACTTATTATTCATCATCATTATTATTATTATTATTATTATTATTATTATTATTATTATTATTATTATTATTATTATTATTATTATTATTATTATTATTATTATTATTATTATTATTATTATTATTATTATTATTATTATTATTATCATCATCATCATTAATATTATTATTATTATTATTATTATTATTATTATTATTATTATGATTATTGTAATTATTATTATTATTATTATTATTATTATTATTATTATTATTATTATTACGAATATAAATATTATTATTAGCATTATCATTTAAGTTATAACTTATATCAATAGGATTAAAACCCTTATTTTTATTAGTATAATCATTATTATTATTAGTATTATTTTTAGTGACATTATTATTATTCTTATCATTATTATTACTATAATTATTATTATTAATATTATTATTATTAATATTATCATTATAAGAAAATACAACTTTTACTACTATTATTGAAATTATGTTACCAAATAAATATTTTGTATATATACTTTTTGTAATATTATATATAAGTATGTACTATTCATATTAACGTTTATATATATATATATATATATATATATATATATATATATATATATATATATATATATATATATATATATATATATATATATATATATATATATATATATATACATATATAACAAATTAGGTATTTTTAAATATAATACTAATTATATTTAGATATTAACATAACCTTATAAATATTAATCATTTTAAATATATACACAAATTAAATATCTAAAATATATAACTTAAGATATAATATATCAATTTGTTCGATTACGATTATAGGTGTTAATAAATATATAAATAATATAGGTTCGTGAATCCAAGGACAACCTTGCATTGTTCAATGTCGTCATATATATTTTTACTACAAAATACAATATGGTGAGGTTCATTTGCTCCCTTTTTAAATGCTTTTGCAATATATATTTTTGGGACTGAGAATACATGCGCTACTTTTATAATTGTTTTACGAAATAGATACAAGTAATCGAAACTACATTATATGGTTGAATGATCGAAGCCGAATATGCCCCTTTTGCTTGGTAACCTAAGAATTAGTAAACCGATCTACTAATTGACGCGAATCCTAAAGATAGATCTATCGGGCCCAACAAGCCCCATCCAAAGTACCGGATGCTTTAGTACTTCGAAATTTATATCATGTCCGAAGGGAGTCCCGGAATGATGGGGATATTCTTATATGCATCTTGTGAATGTCGGTTACCAGGTGTTCAATCCATATGAATGATTTTTGTCTCTATGCATGGGACGTATATTTATGAGAAATGGAAATGAAAATCTTGTGGTCTATTAAAATGATGAAAATGATCGATTATGATAAACTAATGAACTCACCAACCTTTTGGTTGACACTTTAAAGCATGTTTATTCTCAGGTATGAAAGAAATCTTTCGCTATGCATTTGCTCATTTTAGATATATTACTTGTAGTCATTCATGACATATTTCAAAAGACATTGCATTCGAGTCGTTGAGTTCATCAAGATTATTATTAAGTCAATTATAGTTGGATATATTATGAAATGATATGTATGCCGTCAACTTTCGATGCAATGAAAGTTTGTCTTTTAAAAACGAATGCAATGTTTGTAAAATGTACCATATAGAGGTCAAGTACCTCGTGATGTAACCAACTGTAATGTAATCATCCAGATGGATTTGGACGGGTCTTTACAGGTGGTATCAGAGCGGTGGTCTTAGAGAACCAGGTCTTGCATTAGTGTGTCTGGACTTCGACCTAGTAGTTGTTAGGATATATTAATAAGTCTGGACTTGAACCTAGTCTGCATATCAAAAGTTTTGCTTATCATTTCTTGTCAAAAATTACCTGCTTACCATTCTTAGTCTAGACACATCTTACTGCATTGACTGCATGAATAGTGTATAGACAAAATTCATATCTTAGCGTATCTGCTAATTCATATCTTAGTGTATCTGTTACTGTAGACTTTATCTGACATGTTTCCTTAATTCCTTTCGTAATCTACGGGATCTTCTGTACTATGTATAGGTATTCTATGTAATCAGAATATCATCCGATATCCGAAAATCATTTCATATCGAAAAATCCTTTATTCAATCGTACGAAATGGAACTCACAACTAGTTCAAGTCCCTCGGATTCCAATATATGGAGTCCCATTCCAGCTCCGAAAGCAGCATCACCAGAATGAATCAATTCATCTGATAAGTTCGTAGTCGACTAAATCAATGGAGACGAGGAGAAGGCGATCCTTTTCACCAACCAAATTTCCCTCTTGGCGATGAACCTGAAGCACTCACCGGCGAACCAATCTGAAACACCATTTTCACCCTCATTTCCCGAATACCTGGCCATGATCATATACTATCTCAAATTCAAAACCTTATTCACCCGCTTGTTCCAACCGCCAATCATCCCGGAGTAATCGAAGAAGTCAACGAGCTTCGCACCTGAGTAATGATTTTGGAGAATATGGTGCAAAACTTACTAGCTTCAACAACATCATCAGCACTAACAGTAACAGCAACATCACCCGTACCATCAACACCACACGCCACCATATCATAATCTATACCACGAGTATATTCTTCGTTCTGCATATCGTTCTACATCGATTATCTTCGTTCTACATGGCGATTATGTAATCTCTAATGTTTTAGAGATTATGTATCATAGTTCTAATGGTAAACCAGATGAGTTTAACATCATATTGACTCATTAAATCCATGATTACATCTGAAGAAAATAAATATGTATATATATTTTCATAAATATTGTAATTAAAAGTTCTTTTGTACAAACTGTTAATGGTGAATATATTTTAACGGGTAGGTAATACCCGAGGAATATTTAGATTTCACATTAATGAGTTACACTGTAAATTCTTCCAATCTTATTCAACAGTCATTTACTATCCTACTTACATCCACAGATATACGTATCCGTTCACCGCAGAATAACCATTTTCATTCAATTTCATATTTGGATTTTGACCTATCAGAATCCAACAAGTGGCATAATGAAGAAAACATTGGACAAATTAAAATTTGTTAGAAACAAACAAATTAACTATGAGAAATTTTGTTAAGAATCCATGCTAACAAAATCCTAGCTAACTGTTCCTAGCTAACTGTTAATTCCTTATTACATTTTATTTATCGCAATTTTAATTCTCGCAATTTTATTTATCATCATTTAATTTCTGTTATTTATTTTACGCACTTTATTTATCGTCATTTAAATACTGTTATTTACGCATTTTAAATATCGGGACACGTATACAAGGTTTTGACATATCATATCGACCCATCTATATATATATTATTTGGAATAACCATAGACACTCTATATGCAGTAATGTGGGAGTTAGCTATATAGGGTTGAGGTTGATTTTAAAATAATATATATACTTTGAGTTGTGATAAAGTCTGAGACATGTATACAATGGGTCACGATACGTATTAATTAATTCGAATATTATATATGAATTATTGAACTACAAACTGTTGAATGCTAACTGAGGACTATTAACATTGGACAATTAAAATGAATTAAAATATTGATTATAACATATGAAACTAAACATTTCTTCGAGTTTGCCACTTGATTTCATCTTAAACCTCATTTGTATCTTGACGATTACAATCTGCGATTAAACCTTTCATGATTCTTGAAAATACCTCAATCGAGAAGATGAACCAACCGCACTTCATCTATGGAAGGAAAGATTTATGCATATAGTTATGCACCTGAAAGACTCTCAGAAACTGAGTAAACGTTTAACACATAGCTGTGCTAATTCCTTTAGCGTTATTATTACCGAAAATAACTTTGCAACTCCTGTTCGAGATAGCCAGTTTTGTCACAGCTCCAACAAGTCAACTTCGACTTTTTGTTTAAAACAACCTTATTATAACCTTGATATATATGCGTGCTCTTTTATTCTTATCGGGGAACCTTTTATATTCCATCATATTACCAGCAGACGTACCAGCAACCTTGTTGCTCCTTGGCTTAAATCTCTCCGACAAATCGCTATATTTATCTATTGAAGTCTTATCATGAACTCATTGGCATATTGTAACGATAATTACCATACCAAATACCAGGAGGCATCAATCGATAATCTCGAATTCCTCAGTGATTCTACGACAACAATTATATATATATATATATATATATATATATATATATATATATATATATATATATATATATATATATATATATATATATATATATATATATATATATATATATATATATATATATATATATATATATATATATATATATATATTCTATCTCCTGGATTTACAAAACTTCAATTCTGAATTTTAGAAAAGCGCTTTAGCCTATGAATCAGTTTTCTGAGTTTTGAAAAAGCAGATGAAATCTTTAGCGAATACCTTGCTCCTTACTCTAAATCCTTGCGGAAGAATTTCTTCATCATCTTCTGATCTTAAATATTTTAAATTCTAAGATATCATCATATCTTCCGTTATAAATATCTTCGATATTCCTGAGGATACCTTCACAGCTATTCTTGTCCGAAATTATTTATCTCTTCGTGCTATCTATATTACATCATTAAAGAAACTGTTTTAGTTTCTATATTCTATAACAATCAAGTTTAAATTATGAATGATTTCTGGAGAAGTGTTGGGAATTGAAGCATGAGTTAGTATAATATAATGACGTCAGGCCAACGTGGTTATATTACAGTAAGTCATGCTGAATTTCTAATGGAACGTGATGATGGTTCACAAACCTTACCTTTATCATGTGTCATGTTACACGACCCTTTCATTCTATTTAATTTCTAAGCTTATAACGGAAATATTTCCTTGATATTTCTATTATTCTGTAATTCCAACAGTTTGCTAATAAATCGTGTTATTTCATTTTCTTTCTGATTAGGAGATTTCTTTAAAATCCCTTGAGTTCCGAAAATCAACCGTGACTACGTCAAAAGTTAAGACGAAACTTTTCACTCTTTTGTGATAGCTTCACTCGTACGCTTCACATGATCGAATCGTTTTATCTATATTAATCAATAATGATACAACTCTAACTCATATTCATTATGAAAACATTTTTATTGATAGCCATGACGACCTCACCCAAATTTCGGGACGAAATTTCTTTAACGGGTAGGTACTGTAGTGACCCGGAAAATTTCGACTAATTTTAAACCAAACTCTCGATACGATTTAATATTGTTGACACGATAAGCAAAGCCTGTAATGTTGAGTCTCAAAATTTTGAACTGTTTCATATATATTCAATTGACCTTCGACTGTTCTCGACGATTCACGAAAAACTATTTGTAAATAGATATGTGTGTATATATATAAATAATAATTGGAAGTATAATTTGAAATATTAAATGTTGTTGTTATAAAATATATAATAATTATTATTTATAAACATATCTATATATAAATAAAAGTATATTAAAAATAAATATTAAATGATAGTAATACTCGTTTGATGTTCCGATTGATATTAAGCAATTTAAATTCAAACTTAGATGATTTTAAGAATAAATGATGATCCGAAAATGAGTGATATAATTGATAGGCATATTAGAAATGTATTTAGGATCTAACTATTATATTTTAATACTTTTTATATTATATCTGGAATCGAGCGCGGGTAGTGACTTAAATTTTATTTAATAATTTTAAAAAAATGAATGACCAGAATTATACAATAATGACTAAAATAAATAAAGTTAATTACTGTAAAATTTGGGACTTTTCTAAATAAGTTTATCCGCTACTGATTAACAATGGAGCACGACAGTTTATTCGTAATTAAAATATCGATAGATAATTACAATAATTATGATGGCTTCACTGTAATGGTTGTTATGCATGTTCCTATCAATTCTATTCAATCTACTAACATTTAATTATATGTAGGTATATAGATAGTGATATATGCACGTTCTTTTAAATTATTGATATGATATGATATTATTATATCATATTATTTAAGATGAATGCATTTCAATTCATGAATCAACAAAGTTATTGTTTTGCCAACTCATTTCCTATTCTATTTCAGACAATCATCAACATCCACACATTTTATTACTTTATTTATTTATATTTAATTGTTATATGATTATTATTATAGTGTTAACATTCTATTTAACTATGATCATGCTCTTTTAAAGCGAAAACCGCCACAACCCATTTAGCGCAACTTTTGCTTACTAGCTTTTTGTATTCTGTTTCCTTTTCAAATGGTCACCTTTCTTTTTCTCTATTGTTTCGACATTGCCAGCATTAGTGTCACCAACACCACCATCTAACTCTATTTTGATTTAAATACCACAAACACCGTTTCTTAGTTCTTTGTCTTTCTTTTTTTTTTCTTGTGCTAGTACGATTCATCAAAACCAACCCAACACTTTAACCCACTAATATTATTATGGAGTATAGTTTAATTATTAGTTAATTGGGGTATGATGTCAGTCGAAAAACACCAAAATTTGTGCACGGGTTGTTATTCTTTTTCTCCTTTGATACCCCACTTGAAAAGGATACAAGAAGTGGAATCTTTACATTGCACCTTATTATTTTTTTTCTTTTTGAATTACACGCCACTTGCAACCTATTGTGTTGTTTTCTTGTCCAACTACAACTACAAACAATTTGTGTTTCTTCCTTCTCCCTACGGTTTGCACACCCGAGAACAATCATCTTCACCACCACCTTTGCACACCCGAGAACAATCATCTTCACCACCACCTCCGCCAGTTACCACCATCACACACCATCACCTCTCACCGTGAACCACCACAACTTCCACCAGCTTACCACCAACCATGTAACCAACATTATTCATTATTACTATAAATTCTCTAATCATGAAATCACCAAGGATGCTAGGAAACGTAGAGCTACATACGGAGGAGGACAAGAAAACCAAATCAAGAACGATAACTTCGCTAATAGTTTCAGTTCTAACATGGGTGCATTTTGAAGGTATTGCTAACCATACTTTAAATGTTAATCATCAATTTCGTATATTCTAATCACAAAGAACCAAAACCAAACCATAAAACAAATCTACGATCATTACTTGAAAGGGTTGCAACTCTTTTCGCGAAGGAAACAAGGCATGAAATCCATTAATTTGCAAGTTAAATTTTAACATGAAACTCTAACGTCATTCTTCAACTTACTGCTAGTGTTGGGTTGCCCAGACATAGACCACCATAAACCATCGAACCTTATGATTTGCTTGTTTCTGACTGAAACCACGATGATTATTACTGCATCTTTTACTGTTTTGTTCGAATAACACAACCCACCATCGAGTTAACTACTACTTGTTTTCTTTTTCGTCGAGAAAAGGATCAAACCGAAACAATCACTTTTGCACGACAACCACCTTCATCACTAAACATACCATCATCGAACACCCACCACTGTAACCATCAATCACCTTCACTTTCGTAACCACCTCCCTTAAATTTCTGCAGTAACCATAACCCTTTTTCTATAACTAATGACTTTCGGTTGTTGCCACTCTTGTGGTTACTATTTGACAAAACCCATTATACCCTCTACAGCTACTACGATTGTTTTCATTCTTGTTGAGTCCCAAACGCGAATATGATGTAGTTGCAGTGCTGCTACAGCAGCCTTATGTTCCTGTCTCAAACGATATAAGGATTATGATGTTACAGGAAATATAAAAAAATAAGATATGTAAGGATAGGATATGTTAGCATGAAGTCTTGGCAACTTGGCTATAAGATTTCAAAATATGGCTTGTTACTTTTTATAATCAAGTGGGACATGTTCATGGCCGACCAAAGTAAATGGGTCACATAAAATGACCTTTTGTTATTTCTTTTAAAGAAATGATAATGATGTCTGATGAAGAAAACGTTGATGGTACACGATTAAAATAATCATGATGATGATGTCGTTAGGTATACATATTGATGAGCGTGATGATTAATGGTGATAATGATCAAGATGATATAGATATGATAAGTGATACTGTGATATATAGCGATGATGAAGAGCATGAAGATGATGATGGTGTGATTATTTATAATGATGAAGATAACATGATGCCGTATGATGATGAATATATAATTGTATGATGTTACGATGTTATGATAAAGATGATACGTAGATAATTATGGTAACGGGTTAGGAAATGGAGATAATAATGATTCATGATCGATGATCATAATATTGGTTACGATGATGATGATATTATGAACATAAAATGATGAGGACAATTTTATGTGAACTATGAAAGAGAAAGGAGTAGATTCATTTGAGTTTAAATGATTTAGGGTAGTGGTTAAATCAGAAATGAAATGGCGATGGAATCGTTAGGATGTTATTGGGTTAGCGGGACGTCGCGGGTTCAAACCCGGACTTGGGCATTTTTCTTTTAAGGGCTACTTCATTGAGGTAGTTTACTTATTATTATTATTATTATTATTATTATTATTATTATTATTATTATTATTATTATTATTATTATTATTATTATTATTATTATTATTATTATTATTATTATTATTATTATTATTATTATTATTATTATTATTCTTATTAATATTATTATTTTTATTATTATGATTATTGTAATCATTATTATTATTATTATTATTATTATTATTATTATTATTATTATTATTATTATTATTATTATTATTACTAATATAAATATTATTATTAGCATTATCATTTAAGTTATAACTTATATCAATAGGATTAAAACCCTTATTTTTATTAGTATAATCATTATTATTATTAGTATTATTTTTAGTGACATTATTATTATTCTTATCATTATTATTACTATAATTATTATTATTATCAATATTATTATTATTAATATTATCATTATAAGCAAATACAACTTTTACTACTATTATTGAAATTATGTTACCAAATAAATATTTTGTATATATACTTTTAGTAATATTATATATAAGTATGTAATATTCATATTAACATTTATATATATATATATATATATATATATATATATATATATATATATATATATATATATATATATATATATATACATATACATATATAACAAATTAGGTATTTTTAAATATAATACTAATTATATATAGATATTAACATAACCTTATAAATATTAATCATTTTAAATATATACACAAATTAAATATATAAAATATATAACTTATGATATAATATATCAATTTGTTCGATTACGATTATAGGTGTTAATAAATATATAAATAATATAGGTTCGTGAATCCAAGGACAACCTTGCATTGTTCAATGTCTTCATATGTATTTTTACTACAAAATACAATATGGTGAGTTTCATTTGCTCCCTTTTTAAAAGCTTTTGCAATATATATTTTTGGGACTGAGGATACATGCGCTACTTTTATAAATGTTTTATGAAATAGACAAAAGTAATCGAAACTACATTATATGATTGAATGATCGAAGCCGAATATGCCCCTTTTGTTTGGTAACCTAAGAATTAGTAAACCGATCTACTAATTGACGCGAATCCTAAAGATAGATCTATCGGGCCCAACAAGCCCCATCCAAAGTATCGGATGCTTTAGTACTTCGAAATTTATATCATGTCTGAAGGGAGTCCCGGAATGATGGGGATATTCTTATATGCATATTGTGAATGTCGGTTACCAGGTGTTCAATCCATATGAATGATTTTTGTCTCTATGCATGGGACGTATATTTATGAGAAATGGAAATAAAAATCTTGTGGTCTATTAAAATGATGAAAATGATCGATTATGATAAACTAATGAACTCACCAACCTTTTGGTTGACACTTTAAAGCATGTTTATTCTCAGGTATGAAAGAAATCTTCCGCTGTGCATTTGCTCATTTTAGAGATATTACTTGGAGTCATTCATGACATATTTCAAAAGATGTTGCATTCGAGTCGTTGAGTTCATCAAGATTATTATTAAGTCAATTATAGTTGGATATATTATGAAATGGTATGCATGCCGTTAACTTTCGATGTAATGAAAGTTTGTCTTTTAAAAACGAATGCAATGTTTGTAAAATGTACCATATAGAAGTCAAGTACCTCGCGATGTAACCAACTGTAATGTAATCGTCCAGATGGATTTGGACGGGTCTTTACAATGACCCAGTGTATACACGTCTCAGGCTAGATCACAACTCAAAGTATATATATTTTTGGAATCAACCTCAACCCTGTATAGTTAACTCCAACATTACTGCATATAGAGTGTCTATGGTTGTTCCAAATAATATATATACATGGGTCGATATGATATGTCAAAACATTTGCATACGTGTCTATGGTATCCCAAGATTACATAATATATTAGAATACATGTATAATACAATATAAGTTAGCTAGGATATGATTTGTATAGAATTGTTACAATATTTCCCGTAGCTACAACAATTAAAAAATATTCAATCTTGTTTTACCCATAACTTCTTCGTTTTAAATCCGTTTTGAGTGAATCAAATTGCTATGGTTTCATATTGAACTCTATTTTATGAATCTAAACAGAAAAAGTATAGGTTTATAGTCGGAAATATAAGTTACAAGTCATTTTTGTAAGAGGTAGTCATTTCAGTCGAAAGAACGACGTCTTGATGACCATTTTGAAAAACATACTTCCACTTTGAGTTTAACCATGATTTTTGGATATAGTTTCATGTTCATAAGGAAAATCATTTTCCCAGAAGAACAACTTTTAAATCAAAGTTTATCATAGTTTTTAATTATCAAACCCAAAACAGCCCGCGGTGTTACTACGACGGCATATGTCCGGTTTTACGGTGTTTTTCATGTTTTCAGGTTTTAAATCATTAGGTTAGCATATCATATAGATATAGAACATGTGTTTAGTCAAGTTATAAGGATTAACTTTTATTTGCGAACAAGTTTAGAATTAACTAAACTATGTTCTAGTGATTTCAAGTTTATACCTTCGAATAAGGTAGTTTTATATATGAATCGAATGATGTTATAAATATCATTACTACCCTAGGTTTTGTGGATAAACCTTCTAGAAATGAGAAAAATAGATCTAGCTTCAAAGGATCGTTGGATGGCTTGAAAGTTCTTGAGCAGAATAATGACACGAAAAGAAGTTCAAGTAAGATTTCCACTAGAAATAAGATTGTTATAGTTATAGAAATTGAATCAAAGTTTGAATATGAGTATTACCTTGTATTAGAAAGATATCTTACTGTAAAAAAAAGATTTCTTGAGGTTAGATGATCACTTTACAAGATTGGAAGTAAGCTAGCAAACTTGGAAGTATTCTTGATTTTATGAAACTAGAACTTATAGAATTTATGAAGAACACTTAGAACTTGAAGATAGAACTTGAGAAAGATCAATTAGATGAAGAAAATTTAAGAATGAAAGTGTTTGTAGGTGTTTTTGGTCATTGGTATATGGATTAGATATAAAGGATGTGTAATTTTGTTTACATGTAAATAAGTCATGAATGATTATTAATATTTTTATAATTTTATGAGATATTTCATGCTAGTTGCCAAATGATGGTTCCCACATGTGTTAGGTGACTTAAATGGGCTGCTAAGAGCTGATCATTGGAGTGTATATACCAATAGTACATACATCTAAAAGCTATGTATTCTACGAGTACGAATACGGGTGCATACGAGTAGAATTGTTGATGAAACTGAACGAGGATGTAATTGTAAGCATTTTTGTTAAGTAGAAGTATTTTGATAAGTGTCTTAAAGTCTTTCAAAAGTGTATGAATACATATTAAAACACTACATGTATATACATTTTAACTGAGTCGTTAAGTCATCGTTAGTCGTTACATGTAAATGTTGATTTGAAACCTTTAAGTTAACGATCATGTTAAATGTTGTTAACCCAATGTTTATTATATCTAATGAGATGTTAAATTATTACATTATCATGATATTATGATATATTAATATATCTTAGTATGATATATATACAGTTAAATGTTGTTACAACGATAATCGTTACATATATGTCTCGTTTCGAAATCATTAAGTTAGTAGTCTTGTTTTTACATATGTAGTTCATTGTTAATACACTCAATGACATGTTTACTTATCATTTATCATGATTAAACATAGTGTATCAATATCTTAATATAATTCATATGTATTTAGTAAGACGTTGTTATAACGATAATCGTTATATATATCGTTTCGAGTTTCTTAATTCAATAAACTCAATTTTATGTATATAACTCATTGTTAAAATACCTAATGAGATACTTACTTATCATAATATCATGTTAACTATATATATAATCATATATATGTCATCATATAGTTTTTTCAAGTTTTAACGTTCGTGAATCACCGGTCAACTTGGGTGGTCAATTGTCTATATGAAACCTCTTTCAATTAATCAAGTCTTAACAAGTTTGATTGCTTAACATGTTGGAAACACTTAATCATGTAAATAACAATTTCATTTAATATATATAAACATGAAAAAGTTCGGGTCACTACAAAAAGTTCGTATTAAGATCTATCAAACCCTAACCAACAATCACAAAATCAATAAACATGTTAATGTAAGGTTTTCATGTCATCCAACATACCAAAACGAAGCTAACGATGCTAGTAACACTTTTAATACATGGACTTTAACATTTAAACAACATTTAATCATCCCAAAACTCAAGATTAAACAAAACCATTTCAAGTTCATGCTAGTATATAAAACAACAAGATCTAGCATATAATTCACATATTCATGCTAGACTCGAGCCATAGACCCTAACTAACACCATTTCAAGTCTATAAATCGAATTAGAGAAATTTAGAGTTTTTAGAAACCTTACCTCAAGTAGTGACATTGGTACTAAATTGAAGAGGATGAAGAGAGGATCACGAAAGTACAATTTTCTTTGATATTTGCTTGCTTGAATTGAAATAGATGATGAATCTTTGAAGATGATAAAAGTGTGTTCTTGGTGATTAGAGAGAAAAAGAGGGAAGGAGGAGAAGAAGTGAATGAGTGGATGAGATGGTGGGTTGACTAGTTGACGTAGTCAACTAGTTTGCCCACTTGGCAACTTCGGTCCCTCAAGTTTAAAAGCGGGTGCGTGAATTAACCAAACGAATTATTTAAAAAAAACGCGAGAGTAAACAGGAGATGTTAGAATCGAATGACGAAAATATTAAGAACGTTAGTTAACGAAAGATATGAATTTAGTTAACGAAAGATATTATCAAAAAAAAAAAGACGGGCGTTAAAATAATTTAACGGCAAAAATGCGGGATGTTACATTACCTACACCTTAAAAGAAATTTCGTCCCGAAATTTAGTTGGAAGTAGTAGTTGTTGTTTCTTCTTCGAAACCTTGTGTTGCAAATTCTATGAATAAGTGAAGGTAATTCCTTGGGCATTTCAACGAACTTCGACAGTCGGGATTTTACGTTGTTTCAAAATTTGGTTTCACGATTCAATATTTCAACCGATCCTCCTAGGAAGGGAAGTTTGTCATCGATAGTAAGCTCATCGAAAGGAATAACAAGTTCTTGTTCGGCAAGACACCTCTTTAAGTTGATACATGGAATGTAGGTTGAACCGAGACTCGAATGAGTCGGAAAATCTAAACGGCTAGCAATGGGTCCAAAATACCCCAAGATTTTATAAGGATCAAAATATCGCAGATTTAGCTTTCTACATTTCTCAAAAAGGATTACACCTTTTCAAGGTGCGACTTTTAACATTACGCGGTTACTCACTTGGAATTTGAGAGGTTTACGTCTAACATTGGCATAGCTCCTTTGGCGACTACGGGCCGTTTTGAGCCTTTCTTGGATTTAAACAATTTCTCGGTTGTTTCATGAATGAGTTCGGGTCCGGTGGTTTGATTATCATTTACTTCGGTTCAACAATTAAGAAAACGACAATTGTGGCTATATGAGTTTTCGAAAGGTGTGGCGTTAATACTCGAATGAAAATTATTGTAGCAAGAGAATTCGGCTAAAGGCAAGTACTTTTATCAAGTAAATTTGAAGTTGATAACACAAACCCGTATTACGGTTTCCAAGGTTTGAATCGTACATTTGCTTTGTTCGTCTGTTTGTGGTTGATGCATTGTACTCATGTCTAAACGTGGTCCCAAGGCTTTTTGTAAGTCTAAAAGTGTAACGAGCGTCTCGATCCAAAACGAGGTACATTTCCTTAAAATATATTTGAACAAGTTTCCTTTTCTCAAGAAATTCGCGCCGCGGAAGATTTATCGGTTAAAAAAAAGCGTTTATTAGAGCAAGTTTCTTATCGGGTTCTGAAAACGTTCGTTATGACTATTCACCCTCGTGGTGAATACTAGTATAATGTGAAGAGTCTCTCTCTCCATTGAGAATTTAGATTAAAGATTTCCTTATACGGGAGTACGAGTGTAATACGAGAGGAGTTTCCGCCTCGATGTGAGAATATCAAGCATATTTGTAGTTCGTCGATAAAACTGTGCAAAAACGAGATAGTATACACATATAACATGTGTTTGAAGTCGAAAGAATTTGTCATTCATTCGGAAGCATAGATATGGTTCGATAATAATCGAAAGTGTGTCCCTGGTATGGTTATTATCAACATTCTCAGAGTTTTCGAATATCCAACAAGAAAAATGAAGTTTTGTACATGGCACATGGTGGTGATTAGGTTGATCGAGTCCAATCATCATCACATGTCATTAGAACTTTGGTATGACTTACCATAGTATAACCACGTTGATCGAGTATCGTTATATTATGCTAACTCATACCTCCATTCTCACATCACTCCAAAAATCAAGTTAGTGTAATCGTGAAAATTTAAAATGAACAAAATATAACGGCATCTCTAACGTGACTTGTATTAAATCGAAAGAATTAGTGCAACTCTGAAGATGTGTTTCCCGAGGGTAGTGTATAACTGGTTGTTCACATCAATGCGGTTCAAATCAAACAATAATGTCCTTGAGTACGAGAAGAGTAACGAATCATGATAACGAGTAGTATGCGATCGTAGTGATAAGCAGTGATGACGATACTCATCTAGAGTAGTGATAGTAGCAACAAGAAGTGGGAGATAGTGAAAGTTACCGGTGTAACATCGATAGTGGTTAGTGATTGCCATGGTGGTGGAAACTTTACAGCGCTCGTGGATAGTAAGCTGGGACGATGATGAATAATAATCTGGGAGACAGAGTTCCCGAACAAGAGTGACTAATGAAGTTGTCGTCATCCTTACGTTTATGAATCTTGAATTTACGTGTGTTACCAGAAAGTGACAGAATACGGATTCGTATGATGAAAGCTTGGCACCATTAAGAAGTTTGCCTAAGAATTATTCAAGTATAATGCACAAGTAGTCAAGTAAGTGCTATCTATAGCAAATGTATGTCAGAATGCAATGGCTAACTATCCGGTTGTAGTCTAGGTTCAATAATGCTTCCTAACGACTCTGTCAGACACACTAATATATATCCTAGTTCCCTACAACCAACACTCTGATACCATCTGTAACGACCCGACAAAATCATCATTGACGGCGCCGTTAACTTAGGTCCCGTTGCGTGGTCATTGTCCCTATATGAGACGTGTTTGACCAAAATTATGTCGCATTCATTTGAAACGTACAAGACTTGCAAAGTTTAGTTTACCAAACGGTTTAACAACAAGTTTAAGTTTACAAAAGTTATAAAGTATAAATGAAATAACTTGCGACATAATTAGTTTAAAATCACGGTTGCTATAAATAGCGTGAGTATGTATGTATGCTTGACTCCAAGAAAGTATGAGTGTACGCGGAAGCATGTATCAAATAGCCAAGTATGAACCTGAGAAACATATAGAAAACTGTCAACGAAAAACGTTGGTGAAATCATAGGTGTATTTGTAAATGTTATAGTTTGAACCACAAGATTTAGTATTTCCATAAAGTTGATTATCCAAATCGTTTGCATTCTAAAAGTTGTTATTCACGAGCACCCAATTATCAAGGCTTAACGTTTCACGAACCCCATACACATAGTGTTAGAACCTACACTGTTTCTCAAAAATATATTTCATCCGCATAACGGTAGCGAACCGTCCGAATGAGGGTTTGTCAAACCCGTATGGCCACACAACATAAGTTCTCGCTTACACCCTGCAAGTGTAACTAATGATAATCGAATTGAGGATTTTTGTTCTAACTCGCACGTGGAATGTTTGTTTTTGTACTTGTGTTCAAAGCATAAAAGTATGTAGTATAAAACTGTATATGTTTCTCATCCCATGATTTAAAGGTATAAAAGTTGTTGAAAGATGGGACTATGATCTCACCTCAAGTGCATGAGTATAAAGGTACTTCACAAAGTAAAAGTGTGCATGAAAGTTGTTTAGCCTTGACCTAAACAAATAAGTTGTATTGATGTGTGCCAGGTAGTATACGAAATAGTTATATTTTTGTTGCGAAATACTATTAAATACGATACAATTTTACACAAGTTATTTATTTATTTATAGAGTGGATATACCTAAACCTTGCTACAACACTTATAGGAAGTGTACCTAATCGTACAGTAGTGTAGTTTTTAGTAAGTCCGGTTCGTTCCGCAGGGAGCTCGCCAAGTTTAACGCTATATTTTTTTTTAAAAACTATATTATATATATATATATATATATATATATATATATATATATATATATATATATATATATATATATATTATTCTTGTTATAAAAGGGGATTTTTACCGTTTAATGACCAGTTTGTCGATTTTATGTCTTAAGTCGCAATTAAAACCTAATGTAAAATATTAAATATATAAATGACTTAATTTAAAGCGTAAAGTAAATAACAATAATAAAAGTGTGATAATTTAAAGTGCGATAGATAAAATGACGATAAATAAAATTGCGATAATTAAAAAGTACGATAATTAAAAATGCAATAAGATATAAAATAAAGGAATTATGCTTATTTAAACTTCCGTAATCATGATGTTCGATGTGTTGATTTTAATTTATTACCATGGGTTAATTGTCCTTTGTGCTGGATTATTCAATATGTCCATAAGGTTTTTGTCCATAACAGTCCATCATTCATAAATATAAAGTGCGAGTGTCCTCGTCAAAATATCCTTATACCCACAGTCAAATATTCCAACTAATTGGAAATTCGAACTGTAACAAGGTCTTAATACTTTGTTTAATGAATACACCAGGTTATCGACTGCGTGTAGTCCAAGATTTTAATATTTTGTTAACAATTACACCAATTATCCTTGAATGTAATCCACCCCTGTTTTAATGAGTCCATTAACTATTAATCCATCCCCGTATCCGGTCAAATAAACAATAATTCGTATTTATAGATATCCTGCCCACTGTACCCGATTAAGCGTGTGTGGTTATATATAGATACGTCAAATTGTAACCTTTATATTAAATTAATGAGGTATCATTTAGTTAATATAAAGCCCATTAATAGCCCATAGTCTAATTTCCACAAGTGTCATTCTTTTGTCCAAACCCCAATTATGGTCCAAAGCCCAATAACCCCGTCTTAAATATTTAGCCCAACATCATGATTACTTCAATTTAAATAAGCATAATAATAAATTAGCTACTAGACATTAATTTAAAAAGGTTGAACATAACCTACAATGAGTATTAATAGCGTAGCGTTACACGAACAGAATTTTGACTTACAAACTTATAACATTCGCCACTATAACCTTATTATTATTAAACTTAAATTAAAATTAAAATTATAAAATATAAATATAAATGTATCGTAGATAGATAGATAGAAAAAAAAAATGTTGAAATCGATCAGAATGCGCGGCCTTTTATAGGCCCACGTTTCACTGTACAGCTCCGCGAGTACGGAGCTTTTGTGCTTCACAGCTCCGCGAGTGCGGAGGTCTGGATTCCAGCTCATTGATCAAATCTAAAACGTGGGTTGCGTATAATTATAATATATAATAATATATATAATTAATTATATATTATATTATATTCTTGTGCATAGTTGACTTGTAATTTTTGGTCCGTTGTGTCGTGCGCTGAAAGTTAGTTCATGTCTCGGTTCCGGATTTTCGAACGCCTTTTCGTATAATTTAATATCTTGTACTTTGCTTTTTGCGACTTGTACTCTTGTAATTTTTAGACATTTCTTATCAGTAATTTGAACCACTTGGATTGTACTTTGTACTTTTTAGCTTTTTGGTCGTTTGCGTCTTCAAATCGTCGAATCTGTCTTTTGTCTTCACCTTTTATTATTTAAACGAATATAACTTGTAAATAGAACAATTGCAACTAAAAGCTTGTCTTTCTTGAGGGATAATGCTATGAAATATATGTTCATTTTTAACATTATCAAATATTCCCACACTTGAGTGTTGCTTGTCCTCAAGCAATATAGTTTTGAAATAAAAATACTAGAATCACTTCTTTATTCTTCACACTTTGTACATCAGTGATTTCTATACGGTGGTATGAACAATGGTAGTAACATTGTGGTTTACAGTCCCACATGACTATGAAAATTTAGATCCTTTAAGGAAATTGGATCTTTATGAAAACATTTGATCTTTTTGAAAATTTAATCTAGCTTTTACCCTAGATAAGTTTTTCGGAATAACCCTTCACCGGTGTTTGCAAAATGTTTGTGGGTTTTGTGGGTTTCAGATTTGAAAATTTTAGCTTAAAACTTGCGGTTTTGTGTCACCCATTTGCTAACCTTGTATTGGGAAAGCAACACGTCCAGTTTACTTGATCCATATATTACCTTTCGGTAAACTACCGTCCGGCTATAAAGGAAAGCGTTGAACAAGCAACTGTTGAAGCAATGTCCCGTGACATGCTTTTGATTATGGTCTATAACGTGTCGAATGCAATTACTATCCTTGGTAGGAGCAATAGTAAAGATCACCCTATAGTTTTTCGGTCTGGCACAAGGTCCTGTCTTTGACCATGCTATGCAACCACCGTTCTTAAGGTTGACACCCGATTTGGTTCAGGTGACCTAATGAATTCCGATGAATTCTCAGGATTTTACGTTCAGTGGTAATGAACGCATTGAAAATGGGTTTTTAGAAAACAAATTGGTTTGTAATTTGATCAAAATATTTTCTCGGTCAAGCTCGAGTTTAGATATCATCGAATTCCATGAGTTTGTAATTCTCAATCTTTAAGGTCAATCTCAAGAATTTAGTAATATCAGTCTTAAAAGCTGATTTTTGATCTTTAAAGAGATTATCCTTTCTGGGGATCTGATTCATTAGTCTTATAAGCTAATTTGCACGGTGCCCCCCATTGTACGAGACAGATCCTCTCATGGTTAGGATAAGTCTGACCACTTGGCGACCCTGTTTGATGCTGAGGACCGTGGATTTCTAGCTGATTTTTGAGAAAACTTTTCCAGGTTTTTTGTAGACTCTACAACTGGTCTGGACGACAATTTCCTGACCTAAATCAAGAAGCGCGTGTCTTTTTCTCTCGGAAGACTTTACTTCCTTTTAAATTCCATTTATATTACCATAAACAGGGTAAAACTGATTAATATCGTTCAAAACAAAAGTATCTTCAATTATTTATACAAAAATATGTGATATATGTTCTAAATAACTTGGTAAATTTTTCCCACACTTGGCTTTTATTTTCCTTTCTTTGCCTTTTTATTCTCCTCTATTCCATTTTAAATGAATTCAAGCATTTTGGGTTGTTTCTCAATTTATATCCTTTTCGAGATAACAATAATTTCGGTGTTAACACCTAGTTTTATCGTTCATAAATATATATATACATGATTTTGAGTTCATTTAGTTGAAAATTTTGAAAAATTGTACTAGAATTAGGTAGTCAGTATATAAGACTAGGGCTGTTCTTTATTATCAGAGAGCACTAGATTCTAATACAACTACTGCGTTACTAGTATTTTTAATGGTAACCAAGTGTTTAAATTAAAATTTTAAAAATCCGAAAGAATTTAACCCCTTCCCACACTTAAGATCTTGCAATGCCCTCATTTGCAAGAAATTAGTAGCAATTTAAATTATTGAGGGTGATTAGCGTAGAAAAATGATTAAATTTTACCAAAGTTTCCAAA
Source organism: Rutidosis leptorrhynchoides (assembly GCF_046630445.1). Lineage (NCBI taxonomy): Eukaryota > Viridiplantae > Streptophyta > Magnoliopsida > Asterales > Asteraceae > Rutidosis > Rutidosis leptorrhynchoides. Next base: position 223,018,069 of record NC_092340.1, read on the forward strand.
CATATTGTTGTTTGTGTTGAATAATAAATGGTGCACATCATTTGTTCATTCCGTCTGTTGTTACATCACACTTATTTTTCGTTTTGTCGTCAAAATTAATAGCTTTTGCTGAACTTAGTGCCAGTCTTTGAAAGTGCGATGTTTTACCCTGTTTTGTACATTAGATAAACTACAAACATACATAATATTTTTATTATATTTTTTTATAAAATCTTTATTTATTAAAACAATTTAAATGAATAATTTTTTTTTTTTAAATTTTGTTTCCTTTTACTTTAGGTAGTTTCGGGATGCTTACCTAGTCCGTCCCTCGACAAAATTTAAAATTTGTCGTTTTAAAGTGATTGTTTTAAAAGCAAAGATTTTTGGGTTTTTTTTTTTTTTATTTTTTATTTTTTTGGGTATACTTTAGATCAATAATATTAAAAATAATGATAACAAACTTTTTCGCCCCGTCATCGGGTAAAGTAATTTCGGTTCCATGACCTAGTCTTCAACTTACGACGAATTTTAGAAATCATATTTTTAACTTAATGAAATAAAGTACATTTTTGTTTTTTTTAATTCACACCAAACTTAAATTTACAATGCATAAAATTAAAAATTCATATTAATATCATTAATATTTTTATACATTAATTTTACAAACTTATATTGAAAATATTAATTTTTATATTTAAAAACTTAAATATATTGATTTAAAAAGATTTACAATATTAATTTAATATTTATATATTAATTTTAAAAATAAGGTAAAAATAAAATTAAAAATCTTTTTGCTCTTTTATCTCACTTTAATCAATCAAATATTATCAAAAATATACGCTCCTCTTTTGGGTAAAGTAATTTCGGCTATATTACCTAGTTTTACTCCTGACGAATTTTTGAAATATTTTGGATTGATTGATTAAAGATATTTATACCTTATGAATAAACGGTAAATTTCGCAGTGATGTAATAAATTTTTGTATGATATCAATAATTTCGGTTTCGCATACCTAATTTTATTGAATATCAATTTAATACTATATAGCGTACGATTCATCGTTTATTATCAAAAGGTTAAAAGCAATAAATAAAAACAAATAAAAACTGTACATACTTACCCGTGAGAAAGAATTCTTAGAGACCTGCTTTAGCCGACTCATAGGAGAGTCGTGTGATTTGGTTTTCCATAGCTACATAAGCGTAACCTCGATTCTTCAATAACTTTTCTTCTAAACATATGAACGATCCTTCTCTGCATAGAGCAACAAATTCGGTATTTGAATATGTTTGATTGTTCGAACATTTACCTTCGTGTGACCATTTTCCTCATTTATGACATCTTTCAAGGTGTCGTGCTCTTCTTTTTGTTGCGGATTTTGATTTTCCTTTACCAAAATGTATCTTATGATGATCTTTCCTGAGTTCTTTCCTTACTTTGTCCATTTTTCCTCTTATGAATGATACCAGTTCACTCGGAAAGATGTTATTATTACGTTTAGTAATCATAGCGTGTAGTAGTAGACCATGGTTCAGATCACAGGAATTCTTCATCTCGTAAAACCTAAAAAAAATAAAAATTCAGAATGGAGGGAGAAGACTAGTTCTTTAGGGTCTGCTAGGGAAAGACCATTCGGATTCCATTCTCGAGAACTACACGAAAATAGAATATCTAACTCTAACAGAAATATATATTATCCTTAAAAAGACTTGATTCTCCCCATACTTAGTTAGCTGTGGTGTTGAAATTGTGATTAACTTCATTGTCAACTTCCATTGGACCATGTATGTAATGTTTAACTCTGTGACCTTTAACTTTAAATTCAATCCCATTTGAATTTATCAACTCTATTGTTCCATATGGAAAAACTCTTTTAACTATGAATGGTCTAGACCATCTAGATTTCAATTTTCCAGGAAATAGCTTGAATCGTGAATTGAAAAGAAGGACTCTGTCTCCTTCCTTAAATTCTTTTGAACTTCTGATTCTTTTATCATGCCATTTTTTTGTTCTTTCTTTATAGATTAACGAATTTTCATATGTTTCATGTCTTAATTCTTCTAATTCGTTTAGTTGACTTAATCTTAGACGTCCGGCTTCATGTAAATCAAGATTACATGTCTTCAAAGCCCAAAATGCTTTGTGCTCAATTTTTACTGGAAGGTGACATGCTTTTCCGCAAACGAGTTTAAAAGGTGTAGTTCCAATTGGAGTTTTGTAGGCTGTTCTAAAAGCCCAGAATGCATCCTCTAATTTCATGGAACATTCCTTTGGATTCGATCCTACAGTTTTCTCTAGAATTCGTTTTAATGCTCGGTTGGTATTTTCAACTTGTCCACTTGTTTGTGGATGATAAGCGGTTGAGATTTTATGAGTTACTCCATATCTTTTGAGAACTTTCTCAAGTTGATTATTACAAAAATGAGTACCCCGATCACTTATTAAAGCTTTCGGTGTTCCGAACCTAGCAAAAAGACGTTTTAAGAAGTTGACTACAACTCATGCATCGTTAGTTGGGAGAGCTTTTGCTTCCGCCCATTTAGATACATAATCAATGGCAACGAGAATATAGAGATTATTATGAGATTTTGGAAATTGACCCATAAAGTCAATACCCCAAACGTCAAATACTTCACATACTTGAATGACATTTTGTGGCATTTTAACACGTTGACTTATTTTTCCGGCCCTTTGACAAGCATCACATGATTTACAAAGAAGGTGTGCGTCTTTGAAAATTGTAGGCCAATAGAATCCAGCGTCATAGACTTTTCTTGCTGTAAGTTGAGGCCCATAATGCCCTCCTGTTGGTCCTGTGTGACAATGGTTTAAGATTTGATTAGCTTCATCTCCGAATACACATCGGCGTATTATTTCATCGGGACAACTTTTAAACAAATGTGGATCTTCCCAGAAATAGTGTTTTATATCACTAAAGAATTTCTTTCGTTTTTGGTACGACAACCCTTTTTCAAGGAATCCACATACTAAATAGTTTGCATAGTCTGCAAACCATGGAATTTCATTATAATCGATATTCAAAAGATATTCATCAGGAAAGTTATCTTGTATAGCCGATTCATTTAGAACTTCTAATTCAGGATTTTCAAGACGAGAAAGATGATCAGCGGCGAGATTTTCTGCTCCCTTTTTATCTCGGATTTCAATATCGAACTCTTGTAAGAGTAAGATCCAACGGATTAATCGCGGTTTAGCATCTTGTTTTGAAAATAGGTATCTAAGAGCAGAATGGTCGGTATAGACCACCGTTTTGGCTAGAACGAGATATGAACGAAATTTGTCAAAAGCAAAGACAATGGCAAGGAGTTCTTTTTCAGTAGTTGTGTAATTCGTTTGTGCTCCTTGTAATATCTTACTAGCATAATAAATAGGTTGAAATCGTTTTTCAATCCTTTGTCCTAAAACGGCTCCCATTGCAAAATTACTTGCACGCACATGAGTTCAAATGGTAGATTCCAATTTGGAGTTATCATGATCGGCGCATTAGTGAGTTTTTCTTTAAGAATATTAAAAGATTTGATGCATTCATCCGAAAAGATGAATGGAGCATCCTTTTCTAGGAGTTTATTCATAGGAGTGGTAATTTTAGAAAAATCTTTTATGAAACGTCGGTAAAAACCGGCATGCCCTAGAAAACTCCTAACTCCACTAACATTGGTGGGATGTGGAAGTTTAGCAATTACATCTACTTTAGCTCTATCCACTTCAATTCCTTCCTTTGAAATTTTATGACCAAGAACGATACCTTCTCTAACCATGAAATGACATTTCTCCCAATTAAGAACTAGATTTGATTGCTCGCATCTAATAAGCATTCGTTTAAGATTAACTAGACATGTTTCAAAAGTATCACCGAAGACTGAAAAGTCGTCCATGAAAACTTCCATGCATTCTTCTATCATGTCGTGAAAAATCACCATCATGCACATTTGAAATGTTGCAGGGGCGTTGCAAAGTCCAAATGGCATGCATTTGTACGCAAAAGTACCATAAGGGCACGTGAACGTGGTTTTTTCTTGGTCCTCGGGTGCAATTGGAATTTAAAAATATCCGGAGAAACCGTCAAGAAAACAATAGTAACTATTCCCGGCTAATCTTTCCAACATTTGATCAATGAAAGGTAAGGGAAAGTGATCTTTTCTGGTGGCGTCATTTAATTTTCTATAATCAATACAAACACGCCATCCTGTTACAGTCCTAGTAGGAATAAGCTCATTTTTTTTCATTTGTGATGACAGTCATGCCACCCTTCTTAGGTACGCATTGAACTGGGCTTACCCATGGACTATCAGAAATTGGATAAATTAAACCTGCATCTAGCAATTTAATAATTTCTTTCTTAACAACATCTTGCATATTTGGATTTAGTCTTCGTTGGCATTGCACATACGTTTTATGACCTTCTTCCATAAGGATTTTATGTGTGCAATACGAAGGACTTATTCCTTTAATGTCATGAATCTTCCATGCAATAGCTGGTTTATGAGCTTTTAGCACAGAAATGAGTCGAGATTTTTCATTGTTCGTGAGAGAATACGAGATTATTACAGGTAATTCAGATTCACCATGTAAATAAGCGTATTCCAAATGGGTTGGAAGTGGCTTTAACTCTAATGTCGGTGGTTCTTCTATCGATGATTTGTATCGATATCTGTCTTCCTCTTTCAATACTTGAAGTTCTTCTGTTGTTGGTTCGTATTCGTTAGCCATGAGTGTAGCTAACATTTCAGCTTCATCAATTGGTTCAGTTCCTTCTCCTAAAGAACATTCTCCTGTTCCTTGTAATTCTGGAAATTCTTTTAATAATTCTGCATGTGAATCTATAGTTTTAATATAATAACATGTATCATCTGCAGATTGCGGTTGTTGCATGGCTCTATCCACTGAAAAGGTAACACTCTCGTCCTCTATACTTAGGGTCAATTTCTTACCGAACACGTCTATTATTGCTTTAGCCGTGTTTAAGAATGGTCTTCCTAATAAAAGAGGAACTCGAGAATCTTCTTTCATGTCCAGAATAACAAAGTCTACTGGAAATACTAAAGTACCAACTTTAACTAGCATGTTCTCCATTATCCATCTAGGATATTTTACTGATCGATCGGCTAGTTGTATGCTTATTCGTGTTGGTTCCAATTCTCCAAGGTCTAGTTTAGTGTATAATGAATATGACATTAAATTTATACTAGCACCAAATCTGCCAATGCTTCTATTGAACTAAGACTACCCAGAAAATATGGAATTGTGAAACTTTATGGATCTGATAATTTTTCTGGTATCTTATTCAACAACACTGCAGAACAATTAGCATTCATTGTAACAGCAGAGAGTTCTTCCATTTTCTTTCTATTTGTGATTAGATCTTTCAAGAATTTAGCATACCTTGGAATTCCTGAAATCACATCAATGAAAGGAAAATTAACATTTATTTGTTTAAACATATCCAAGAATTTGGATTGCTCGGCTTCAAGTCTTTCTTTTCTCATTTTACTCGGGTAAGGAAGTGGTGGTTGGTATGGTTTAACATAAGGCTTAACCTTAACTGTGTTATCTTCATTAACCTTTTCAACTACCGGTTCTGTTTCCTTATCTTGCTCAGGCTGTGGTTCTTGTGGAGTAGGAATAGAGTCATCAGAAATTTTAGGTATTTCAGGTGGTTTAAGTATAATACCACTTCTCGTGGTAATGGCTTTAGCTGTTTCATTCCGGGGGTTAGCATTTGTATCACTAGGTAGACTTTCCGATTTTCTTTCACCTATCAACCTTGCTAGGTTGCTCACTTCTTGTTCCAGATTTTGAATTGAAGCTTGTTGATTTCTAAATGCTTGAGCATTTTGTTCATTAGTTTGTTTCTGAGATGTGAAAAACTGCGTTTGAGATTCAACTAGCTTCAACATCATATCTTCTAAATTTGGCCTTTTATCATCGGTTTGTGGTGGTTTATTTGGAAAAATCTTTGCTGGTTGTAAGTATTATTAGACACTTGTTGATTGCTAGGACCTTGTTGGTTGTTGTATGGAACATTTCGGTTATAATTCTAATTTTGATTGTAAATTGGTCTTGGCGATTGATAATTACTTTGATAATTATTTCCAGGCCTTTGGTTCATGTATGAAACATTCTCTCGTTGTTCCATTGTTTGTTCAATACTGAGATAATCTTTTGTCAAATGTGGTCCTCCACACTGCTCATAACTAATTCGTATTGCGTGAATATCTTTAGTCATCTTTTCCATCCGTCTCTCGAAAGCATCTATCTTTGCGGACATGGAATCAAAGTCATGGCTGGAATCGGCTCTAGCCGCTTTAGATGATCTAACGATATTTTTTCTTGATGCCACTCATGTGAGTGGGAAGCAGTGTTATCAATAATTTTGTAAGCTTCAGTTGCGGTTTTCTTCATAATGGAACCACCAACTGCTATATCGATGTCTTTGCGTGTAGTGATGTCGCACCCATGGTAGAATATTTGTACTATTTGATAAGTGTCTAAACCATGTTGCGGACATCCTTTTAACAACTTTCCAAATCTTGTCAATGCCTCATATATAGTTTCATTTGGCTTTTGTGTGAACGTAACAATTTCTCCTTGAAGTCTCACGGCCTTAGATGCCGGAAAGAATTGTTTAAGAAATTTATCAACTAAAACATCCCATGTATCAATCGCCCCTTCAAGTAACGATTCTAACCAATCTTTGGCTTATCCTTTTAAAGTTCAGGGAAATAACATGAGATAGATCTGTTCATCCTCAACTTCTCTGATCTTAAATAGAGTACAAATCCTATTAAAGGTTCGAAGATGTTCATTTGGATCTTCCTAAGACGCACCACTAAATTGGCATTGATTAGTTACTATGTGTAGGATTTGTCCTTTGATTTCATAATCTGGCGCATTAATGTCTGGTTGAGTAATTGCGTGACCTTGGCCAGTGCGTTTAGCTCTCATTCGGTCTTCCATACTTAGAGGTTCCAGATTTTCCATGATTGAATTTGTTGAATCTGAATCACTAGAAGATTCTGACTTAATGCTTTCTTCCTCCACAATCTTCGGATGAGTAATTTGTGGTTCAGGAGGAATGATTAGTGGTTCAGGATCTCTGAATTGTCCCTGAATATCCTCCGGATTCTCAATTGTGAGGTCGGGTTCAAAAAATGGATTATCGGAAATTTGAATTGGATTACTTGGTCGACTAGATGATGATTCTAAAGAAAAATCAACGGCGATAATATTGGCTAGATGTCTTGATCGAGTTATAGGTGGTGAACGTACGAAAGGTGGTGAACGTTTTGCTCGGTGCATTCACTGAATATCCTATTAGTTATAAAAGATAAAAATTATATAAGTTATCAAATTAATAGACTTTTCTGATTTTACTCACGTTTCGAATAGCCAATAGATGCAGCAGGTAGCCAGGACCCTTTAAATCGGAAGCCCACAACTCGCCACTAACAAATCCAACTATTACTACGAACCAGATAATTTTGGATGTCTATCAATTTAACCGCTTAAAATAATTTTTCGTCAAAATTTTGAAATAAAAATCTATATCCTAAAAACTAGAGCGTCGAGAAATAAGAGAAAAAAAAGAGTGCGTCGGAAAACGTCGAAAAATAAAAGGTCGAAAAATTAAGCGTCGAAAATATAATAAAATGCAAGAAGCGCGCCGAAACTTAAAAGTCTAAAAACCAAAAATTAAAACTTGCGTCTAAAGGTATTAAAACTTTAAAGGAATTCTATATCCAAAACGGCAATAACTTAATTAGGTACTAAAATCTATAAAATATTAAAGCGATAAGCGACGTCGTAAAATTCTAAGGCGTCTAAATCTTAATCTAAAGGAAAGGCACTTAATGGATTTTACGGCAAATCTTAGAAATCTAACAATAAAAATAAACTACGGCAAAAACTAACTTAAAACTAATTACGAACGATAAAAATACAAATTACAATTAAACGATTAAAAAGATACAAAATTTAAAAATAAAACTAAAGTTATAAAAAATACAATTTTTATAAAAATATTATTTTTATATTACTTATTTTATAAAAGTATCAATTTTATATTTAATAAAACTAATTAGACTTAATAATACTAATTATAACTAAAAATAAAACTAAATTAAACTAATTAATATTTTAATTAATAATATTAAAAATTAAATTAAACCCTAAATAATATTAAATGCTGTACCAGGTTTCAGTTGTTAGACATCTCCGCGAGTGCGGATTTCTTCTGCCAAATAACTCCGCGAGTGCGGAGGATCCAGATTCAGATGATGTGCAGGTTCAAATTACGCAGGTTCAGTATTTTTTTTTATTTATTTAAATTTTCTGTTTTATTTTTTTATGAAATATAACTTAAATAAAACTTATATTTTAACAATTACTTATTAGATTTTTATAATTCTACAAAAAAAAAATAAACTTTTTAATTAAAACACCTAATATATATATATATATATATATATATATATATATATATATATATATATATATATATATATATATATATATATATATATATATATATATATATATATATATATATATATATATTATTTTTATATTTTTTATGTTTAAAACTTCTTATATTTTTACAAAAATAGATTAAAAACTAAATAGTTTTTTATAGCGTTTCACTTTCGGCGTTGTTGAAGTCCCCGGCAGCTGCGCCAAAAATACTTGATGTATGCGAGGTAGTATACGAAATAGTTATATTTTTGTTGCGAAATAGTATTAAATACGATACAATTTTACACAAGTTATTTATTTATTTATAGAGTGCATATACCTAAACCTTGCTACAATACTTATAGGCAGTGTACCAAATCGTACAGTAGTGTAGTTTTTAGTAAGTCCGGTTCATTTCGCAGGGTGTTAGCCAAGTTTAACGCTATATTTTTTTTTTAAAACTATATTTGTATAAATATATATATATATATATATATATATATATATATATATATATATATATATATATATATATATATATATATATATATATATATATATATAAGTAATATTATTATTATTATAAAAGGGGATTTTTACCGTTTAATGACCGGTTTGTCGATTTTATGTCTTAAGTCGCAATTAAAAGCTAATGTAAAATATTAAATATATAAATGACTTAATTTAAAGTGTAAAGTAAATAACAATAATAAAAGTGCGATAAATAAAATGACGATAAATAAAATTGCGATAATTAAAAAGTACGATAATTAAAAATGCAATAAGATATAAAATAAAGGAATTATGCTTATTTAAACTTCCGTAATCATGATGTGCGACGTGTTGATTTTAATTTATTACCATGGGTTAATTGTCCTTTGTCCTGGATTATTCAATATGTCCATACGGTTTTTGTCCATAACAGTCCATCAGTCATAAATATAAAGTGCGAGTGTCCTCGTCAAATTATCCTTATACCCAAAATCAAATATTCCAACTAATTAGGAATTCGAACAGTAACAAGGTCTTAATACTTTGTTTAATGAATACACCAGGTTATCGACTGCGTGTAGTCCAAGGTTTTAATATTTTGTTAACAATTACACCAATTACCCTTGAATGTAATCCACCACTGTTTTAATGAGTCCATTAACTATTAATCCATCCCCGTGTCCGGTCAAATGAACAATAATTCTTATTTATAGATATCCCGCCCACCGTACCCGATTAAGCGTGTGTGGTTATATATAGATACGTCAAATTGTAACCTTTATATTAAATTAATGAGGTATCGTTTAGTTAATATAAAGCCCATTAATAGCCTATAGTCTAATTTCCACAGGTGTCGTTCTTTTGTCCAAACCCCAATTATGGTCCAAAGCCCAATAACCCCGTCTTAAATATTTAGCCCAACATCATGATTACTTCGATTTAAATAAGCATAATAATAACTTAGCTACTAGAAATTAATTTAAAAAGGTTGAACATAACTTACAATGAGTATTAATAGCGTAGCGTTACACGGACAGAATTTCGACTTACAAACTTAAAACATTCGCCACTATAACCTTATTATTATTAAACTTAAATTAAAATTAAAATTATAAAATATAAATATAAATGTATCGTAGATAGATAGATAGAAAAAAAGATGTTGAAATCGATCAAAATGCGCGGCCTTTTATAGGCCCACGTTTCACTGTACAGCTCCGCGAGTGCGGAGCTTTTGTGCTTCACAGCTCCGCGAGTGCGGAGGTCTGGATTCCAGCTCATTGATCAAATCCAAAACATGGGCTGCGTATAATTATAATATATAATAATATATATAATTAATTATATATTATATTATATTCTTGTACATAGTTGACTTGTAATTTTTGGTCCGTTGTGTCGCGTGCTGAAAGTAGGTTCATGTCTCGGTTCCGGATTTTCGAACGCCTTTTCGTACAATTAAATATCTTGTACTTTGCTTTTTGCGGCTTGTCCTCTTGTAATTTTTAGACGTTTCTTATCAATAATCTGAACCATTTGGATTGTACTTTGTACTTTTTAGCTTTTTGATCGTTTGCGGCTTCAAATCGTCGAATCTGTCTTTTGTCTTCACCTTTTATTATTTAAACGAATATAACTTGTAAATAGAACAATTGTAACTAAAAGCTTGTCTTTCTTGAGGGATAATGCTATGAAATATATGTTAGTTTTTAGCATTATCATGTATCAATTACCGGTTACGACACAAGGTCGGTTTAAATGTGTTCAATTAGTCCTATGGCTCGTTACGACTCGATTATAAAGCAGGTGAATCACGTTATCAAGTTTCATGCAAGAATCAAGTATAAAAGCATGTTAGAATGATTGTATAAGTGTTTGGTTAAGTTTGACTAAAAGTCAAATTTTGGTCAAAGTCAACAAAAAAGTCAACACGTTCGGGTCGGTTCTCAGACTATTTTTCTGAGTTCTATAATCATATATGAGCATGTTAGAACAAGTTACATGTTAATCGAAGGTGCGTAGCATAGTTGGAATTAAACGAAAAAGTGCGAAGTTGGACAGTCCCCAAACACGCCGCGACTGGGAGGGCCGTGCCATGACACTCAACGTGAGCTGGTGCCTGGGTCGTTTCAAATGTCTAAGTCTCAAACCAAATTTCATTCAAACACAAATAACGAGCCGTAAACACTCAAAACACGTACCTTATATTGTTGGAAAGGAAATTTGACGAGGAATATGACTAAACACGTTTCATAAATCAAATTCATCATTTACAACTACAACATCCTTGTCGAATGATCGTTAAAAGTTCATTATCAAAGTTTCAAGTTCGTAAAACGCATTTTATGATTCAGACGTTGATCGTACACATATAGTATGAAGTTTTGAAGGTAATTACGCATACAATACAACTAAACACTTACAAATAACATTACAAAGCATTTAATTCATCAAAAGTTCGTTTTAAGATCTATCAAACCCTAACCAAGAATCACAAAATCAATAATCATGTTAATGTAAGGTTTTCATGTCATCCAACATACCAAAACAAAGCTAACGATGCTAGTAACACTTTTAATACATGAACTTTAACATTTAAACAACATTTAATCATTCCAAAACTCAAGATTAAACAAACCCATTTCAAGTTCATGCTAGTTTATGCAAAACAACAAGATCGAGCATATAATTCACATATTCATGCTAGACTCGAGCCATAGACCCTAACTAACACCATTTTAAGTCTATAAATCGAATTAGAGAAATTTAGAGTTTTTAGAAACCTTACCTCAAGTAGTGAAATTTGTACCAAATTGAAGAGGATGAAGAGAGGATCACGAAAGTACAATTTATTTTGATGTTTGCTTGCTTGAATTGAAATAGATGATGAATCTTTGAAGATGATAAAAGTGTGTTCTTGGTGATTAGAGAGAAAAAGAGGGAAGGAGGAGAAGAAGTGAATGAGTGGATGAGATGGTGGGTTGACTAGTTGACCTAGTCAACTAGTTTGCCCACTTGGCAACTTCGGTCCCTCAAGTTAAAAAGCGGGTGCGTGAATTAACCAAATGAATTATTTTAAAAAAAATGCGAGAATAAACGGGAGATGTTAGAATCGAATGACAAAAATATTAAGAACGTTAGTTAACGAAAGATACGAATTTAGATAATGAAAGATATTATCAAAAAAAAAAAATAGACGGGCGGTAAAATAATTTAACGGAAAAATGCGGGATGTTACATTACCTACACCTTAAAAGAAATTTTGTCCCGAAATGTAGTTGGAAGTAGTAGTTGTTGTTTCTTCTTCGAAACCTTGCGTTGCAAATTCTACGAATAAGTGAAGGTAATTCCTTGGGCATTTCAACAAACTTCGACAGTCGGGATTTTACGTTGTTTCAAAATTTAGTTTCACGATTCAATATTTTAATCGATCCTCCTAGGAAGGGAAGTTTGTCATCGATAGTAAGCTCATCGAAAGGAACAACAAGTTCTTGTTCGGCAAGACACCTCTTTAAGTTGATACATGGAATGTAGGTTGAACCGAGACTCGAATGAGTCGGAAAATCTAAACGGCTAGCAATGGGTCCAAAACGCCCCAAGATTTTAAAAGGATCAAAATATCGCGGATTTAGATTTCTACGTTTCTCAAAATGGATTACACCTTTTCAAGGTGCGACTTTTAACATTACGCGATCACTCACTTGGAATTCGAGAGGTTTACGTCTAACATCGGCATAGCTCCTTTGGCGAGTACGGGCCGTTTTGAGCCTTTCTTGGATTTGAACAATTTCTCGGTTATTTCATGAATAATTTCGGGTCCGGTGGTTTGATTATCATTTACTTCGGTTCAACAATTAAGAAAACGACAATTGTGGCTATATGAGTTTTTTAAAGGTGTGGCGTTAATACTTGAATGAAAATTATTGTAGTAAGAGAATTCGGCTAAAGGCAGGTACTTTTCTCAAGTAAATTTGAAGTTGATAACACAAACCCGTATTACGGTTTTCAAGATTTGAATCGTAAATTTGCTTTGTTCGTCTATTTGTGGTTGATGCGTTGTACTTATGTCTAAACGTGATCCCAAGGCTTTTTGTAAGTCTAAAAGTGTAACGAGCATCTCGATCCGAAACGAGGTACATTTCCTTAAAATATATTTGAACTAGTTTCCTTTTCTCAAGAAATTCGCGCGGAAGATTTTTCGGTTAAAAAAAACGTTCGTTAGAGCAAGTTTCTTATCGGGTTCTGAAAACGTTCGTTAGGACTATTCACCATCGTGGTGAATACTAGTATAATGTGAAGAGTCTCTCTCTCCATTGAGAATTTAGATAAAAGATTTCCTTATACGGGAGTACGAGTGTAATACGAGAAGAGTTTCCGCCTCGATGTGAGAATATCAAGCATATTTGTAGTTCGTCGATAAAACTGTGTGAAAACGAGATAGTATACACGTGTAACATGTGTTTGAAGTCGAAAGAATTTGTCATTCATTCGGAAGCATAGATATGGTTCGATAATAATCGAAGGTGTGTCCCTGGTATGGTTGTTATCAACAATCTCGGAGTTTTCGGATATCCAACAAGAAAAATGAAGTCATGTACGTGGCACATGGTGGTGATTAGGTTGATAGAGTCCAATCACCATCACGTGTCATTAGAACTTTGGTATGACTTACTATAGTATAACCACATTGATCGAGTGTCGTTATATTAAGCTAACTCATACCTCCATTCTCACATCACTCCAAAAATCAAGTTCGAGTAATCGTGAAAATTTAAAATGAATAAAATATAACGGCATCTCTAATGTGACGATACTCATCTAGAGTAGTGTTAGTAGCAACAAGAAGTGGGAGATAGTGAAAGTTACCGGTGTAACATCGATAGTGGTTAGTGATTGCCATGGTGGTGGTAACTTTACAGCGCTCGTGGATAGTAAGCTGGGACGATGATGAATAATAATCTTGTGACGACCCGAAAATTTCTGACCAAATTTAAACTTGAATCTTTATTCGATTCGACACGATAAGCAAAGTCTATTTAATTGAATCTCAAAAATATTGAACTGTTTCATATATTCAATTGACCTTTGACCATTCCCGACGATTTACGAACAACTATTTGTAAATAGATATGTGTATATATATATATGTATATATATATATATATATATATATATATATATATATATATATATAAATAATAATTGAAAATATAATTTGAAATATTATATATTATATGTTGTTGATAATAAAATTTATTTATGCAAAATAAAATAAAAAAAATGATATTATGATAATTATTATTTAAAGCATATCTATATATATATATATATAAATAAAGTATATTAAATATATATTTTGTGATTTCGAATTTAATTAGTAAACCACTTAACACTCAATTGCCATTCCATGGATATTAAACCAGTTTAATGCGAACTTATATGATTTTAAAATAAACGGTGATCCAAAAATGAGTTCTATAAATTTTAGTCTTACTAAAAATGTATTTAGGATCCAGTTATTAAATTTTAACACTTTTTATATTTTACCCAGAATTCAGAGGGACATTTGATGTAATTTTTATTTATTAAATTAATGATTAAATTTTATACCATAATGACCAAAATAAATAAATATAGTTAATTTAAAAATATGGGATTTTTATGAGAACTTTTATCCGCCACTGTTTAACAACGGAGTACGAGATAATACCCGTGCAAATTAAATATCGACTAGAAGATTACAAAAACCTCGGCTGCTTTCCTATTCTACAAATTAACACATTATTTTTTTGATTTACTGTGTTTAGTGTGATTCATCCACTAGATCTTATATATATATATATATATATATATATATATATATATATATATATATATATATATATATATATATATATATATATATGTATATGTATATGTATATGTATATGTATGCACATGGCTACTAGATTTCATATATCACCATCACTTTTACGTTTCTTTCTCTTCTCATTTATCAACTTTATAATTTATTAAATATATATTATGTTTGTTTGTGTTTATTTGTTAAAGATGGGATATATTCCCCACAAACTCCATTTCAATATATATACTTATACATATATGGGAAGTGAGTAGAAAATTCATTTCAAAACCACCATATCTCTTTTTCTCCTAGTTTTACAACAGTGAGCATCATCACCTTCATCATATTAAACGATCATCACCTCCGAACCTCAACAATAGTCTCGAAATAATTTGACGCCTTTATCTTCCTCACTTGAACCACCAACGAGCCACCTTCACTTTCCAATCACAACTTATTCGAACACCATCGTTGTTTTTGTTTTCCTACTACAACTAACTTCATGAACTCAGCTTAAACGGCTTCTTGTTTCTACATACTGCTCGATTGCTTTCGACTCCAAACTCCATCAAAATTGCATTGGTTGCAGCTACTGCTCATTTATTTTGTTGCTGCTATGTCTGTTCTCGGTTACAACTAAACTCAAAACCACAACAAAACCATCTTTGTTACTATCCTACTGCTGCTATTCGCTGTTATCTTACTTCCCTTTTTCTGTACATTAGTGAAAATGATGATAAGAGGGTGAAGATGATGAACAGTGGAAAACGAAATGAAGATGAATGATGGACCGTTACTACCACTCGCTACTATTTCCTAATTTTGTTTCACTGATTCATGTCGAAAATACCATCACCCAAAACTGTCACTTGTTACTTCTATATTTTTTTTACTGCTACCCCGATTAAGTTTCTGTTATGATAGATGAAACCAACACAGACTAGGTTTTTTCCTTCTACTACTCCTCGCTAGTTTCCTGTTCGTATTCAAACCCCAAACAGCCACCCACTTCATACCACTACTACTTCTGTAAGTGTTTCTGTTTATGTTGAAACTCCACCAGAACACCACCACGAACCATAACAGTTCGGTCACTACATTATTTCTGTTACATCACGTTAAACCCGCAACCACATCTCTTATTTGTTTTATTCTTCCTCCTTCATGTGCTGCTACGTTTCGTGTTACAGTGGGGATGATGGAAAATGATTTTAAAAATGACGATGTACAGTGATGATATTAAAGATGATGTTTATAGCTCGATAACGATGATAAAGATATAAAGATTCGATAGATGGTGATGATGATATTATAAGATGGTGACCGAGAGTGATTTAGGATTATGATTATGATTTCGTGATATGATGATGATGATCACATGAATGGATGATGATGATGTCAAATGATGAAGATGATGATGTTGTATGATGTTGGTGTTTCGAGAAATTGATGGTGGATGTTACAGTGATAAGAACCGAACCCTTTTAAGATTATTTGGACTAATTAATTGTTGGGCTTAGTTAATCTAACTTGGGCCGAGAACTTGTTTTAAGTGTTGGGCCGAAATATAGTTAAATGTATTCGATTCTTAAGTATTACAGAAATGCGATGGTAGAGTAATGGTTTGGTGTTGTGTTGGGTTAGCATGAGGTCGCGGGTTCGAGACCGGGCATAGGCATTTAGTTTGGAACTTTTTCTTCTTGAGAGGTAGTTATTATTATTATTATTATTATTATTATTATTATTATTATTATTATTATTATTATTATTATTATTATTGTTGTTGTTGTTGTTGTTGTTGTTGTTGTTGTTGTTGTTGTTGTTATTATTGTTATTATTATTATGCTAATTATTGTTCGTACTAACATTAATATTATAATTATTGTTATCATTATTATTATTATCATCATATTTATAATTATTATTATTATTATTATTATTATTATTATTATTATTATTATTATTATTATTATTATTATTATTATTATTATTATTATTATAAGTATTATTTTTTTAATATCATTATTATTATCCTTATTAGTAAAAGTAATATTATCATAAATATTATAATTATTAGTATTATGATTACTATTATTATTATTATTATCATTCTTATTATTAAAAGTATTAAAATTAATATTTGAATAAAAAGTATCATTTATAAAAAGATTATCTTTATTATTAAAACTATCATTTATAAAATTATTAATGTGTTTATCATTATTATTATTATTAGTATTAACATTATTATTAATATTTTTATTATTTTTAATATTATTACTATCATTATTATTACTCTGACCATTATTATTATTATCATTACAAATATATTATTATTATTATCAATTAATATTATTATTACAACAAAAGTTAGCTATATAAAAATATACTTAATAAACTATATTTTATAAATTATTTATTAAAGTTTATAAAATAAATATATTTAAGTTAATAATGAAACCCATGAATTACTAAAATAACAGTTATATTAATACGTAAACTTATTCGACTTCAATTATATGTGTTAATATATATATAAATGATATAGGTTCGTGAATCCGAGGCCAACCCTGCATTGTTCAGTTTCGTCGCATGAATATTTTTACTACAAAATATTGGATCGTAAGTTTCATTTGTTCCCTTTTTAAATTCTTTTGCAATATATATTTTTGGGACTGAGAATACATGCGCTGCTTTTATAAATGCTTTACGAAATAGACACAAGTGATCGAAACTACATTCTATGGTTGGATTATCAAATCGAATATGCCCCTTTTTAGCTTAGTAGCCTAAGAATTGGTGTTTATTATAAATTATAATTGCCACCAATTGACGCGAATCCTAAAGATAGATCTATCGGGCCCAACAAGCCCCATCCGGGTTACGGATGCTTTAGTATTTCCATTTATCATGTCCAATGAGAGTTCCGGAATGATGGGGATATTCTATATGCATCTTGTTAAGGTCGGTTACCAGGTGTTCACCATATGAATGAATTTTAATTCGCGGGTTACACGTGTTATTTTGTACTCGGGTTACGTGTACAATTAAATATATGAAATCTTGTGGTCTATTAAAATGATGGAAATGAATGTTTATGATAAACTAATGAACTCACCAACCTTTTGGTTGACACTTTAAAGCATGTTTATTCTCAGGTACGAAAGAAATCTTCTGCTATGCATTTGCTCATCTTAGAGATATTATTTGGAGTCATTCATGACATATTTCAAAAGACGTTGCATTCGAGTCATTGAGTTCATCAAGAATATTATTAAGTCATTTATAGTTGGATATATTATAAAATGGTATGCATGCCGTCAACTTTCGATGTAAAGAAAGTTTGTCTTTTAAAAACGAATGCAATGTTTGTAAAATGTATCATATAGAGGTCAAGTACCTCGCGATGTAACCAAATGTAATGTATTCGTCCAGTTGGATTAGGACGGGTCATCTCATGTGGTATTAGAGCGGTGGTCTTAGCGAACCAAGTCTTGCATTAGTGTGTCTAACAGAAAGTCGTTAGGATACATTAGTGAGTCTGGACTTCGACCGTGTCTGCATGTCAAAAGTTTTGCTTATCATTTAGTGTCAAAAATTATTTGCTTATCATCCTTAAAGTCTAGACACGTCTTACTGCCTCTATTGCATAGGCAGTATATAGATAAATTCATATCTTAGCGTATCTGTTATTGTTACCTTTGCCTGACAGCTTCCGTAGATTCCTCCGTAACTTATGGGATTTTAGTATTATATATGCATATGTAAATTATGTATTGCAAGGTACTAATCTAAATCCTATAATCTATTTCTTATCGAATATCCTTCATCTGATCGTACGAGATGAATCCCTCAACCAGTTCGAATTCCTCAGATTCTGACAGCTATTCCGATATGGAGTTTCGCCTAAGCTCCGAAAGCAGTGTCACCAGAATGAATCAACCAATCATCCATCCCTAATTCATCTGATGGGTTCGTAGTCGACTTAACTGATGGAGACGAGAAGAAGGCGATCCCTTCCATCCACCACATTCTCCTCTTGGCGAAGATCCTGAAGCACTTACCAGTGAGCCTGTTCGTAATATCATTTTCACCCTCATTTCCCGAATATCTCGCCACAATTATATTCTATCTAAAATTCAAAACCTTATTCATCCGCTCGTTCCGACCGACAATCATCCTGGAATAATGGAAGTAGTCAACGAGCTTCGCGCTCGAGAAATCAATTTGGAGAATATGGTGCAAAACGTACCAGCTTCAGCAACATCACCGACATCGACAGTACCATCAACAACCCAAGTTTCAACATCACACGCCTCAACTTCACAATCTGTACCTCGAGCATAATCATCGTTCCACATGATTTTCTACATCATTTATCTTCGTTCTACATGGCAATTATGTAATCTCTAATGTTTTAGAGATTATATATTCTTGTTCTAACGGTAAATCAAATGAGTTTAATATCATATTGACTCATTAAATCCATGATTACATCTGAAGAAAATATATATGTATATATGTTTTCATAAAGATTGTAATTAAAAATTCTTTTGTACAAACTGTTAATGGTGAAAATATTTTAATGGGTAGGTAATACCCGAGGAATATTTAGATTTCACATTAATAAGTTACACTGTACATTCTTCGAATCTGATTCAACAGCCATTTACTATCCTACTTACATCCACAGATATACGAATTCGTTCACCACAGAATAACCATTTTCATTCAATTTCATATTTGGAATTTGAATTATCAGAATCCAACAAGTGGCATAATGAAGAAAACATTTGACAAAATAAATTTTGTTAGAAACAAACAAATTAACTATGAGAAATTCTGTTAAGAATCCACGCTAACAAAATCCTAGCTAACTGTTCCTAGCTAACTGTTAATTCCTTATTACATTTATTTATCGCAATTTAATTATCGCAATTTTAATTCTCGCAATTTTATTTATCGTCATTTAATTTCTGTTATTTATTTTAAGCACTTTAAATATCGGGACACGTATACAAGGTTTTGACATATCATATCGACGCATCTATATATATTATTTGGAATAACCATAGACACTCTATATGCAGTAATGATCGAGTTAGCTATACAGGGTTGAGGTTGATTCTACAATAATGTATATACTTTGAGTTGTGATCGAGTCTGAGACATGTATACAATGGGTCACGAATACGTATTAATTAATTCGAATATTATATATTAAACTTTATATGAATTGTTGAATTACTAACTGTGGACTACTAGCTGTGGACTACCAATATTGGATAATTAAAATGAATTAAAATATTAATTATGACATATGAAACTAAACATTTCTTCAAGTTTGCCACTTGATTTTATCTTAAACCTCGTTTGAATCTTGACGATTACAATCTGCGTACAAACCTTTCATGATTCTTGAAAACACCTCAATCCAGAGGATGAACTAACCGCACTTCATCTACGGAAGGAAAGATTTATGCATATAGTTATGCACCTGAAAACACTCGGAACCTGAGTAAACGTTTAACACGTATCTGTGCTATCTCCTTTGACATTGCTATTACCGAAAATAACATTTCAATCCTTTTTTCATATTAGCTAATTTTGTCACAGCTCCAACAAATTAGCTTCAACTTTTCATTCGAATAAACCTTATTATAAAGATTACCCCCTTCATCATCATTGCTCCTTGGTTTAAATCTCTCCGAAAAATCACTATATTTTTCTATTGAAGTCTTATCATGGACTCATCGGCATCTTGTAATGATAATTAGCATACCTAATATCGGGAGGCATCAATCGATAATCACGAACTTCTCAGCGATTCCACGACAACGATTATATATATATATATATATATATATATATATATATATATATATATATATATATATATATATATATATATATATATATATATATATATATATATATATATATATATATATATATATATATATATATATATATATATAACTTCTATCTCCTGGTTTAAGAACTTCAATTCTGAATTTTTGAAAAGCGCTTTAGCCTATGAATCAGTTTTCTGAGTTTTGAAAAAGCTGATGAAGTATTGAAAACTGAAGACTGCCTTAACAGTCAAAAGTTTGATGATAAAAACGGAGTGTTGAAAATGCTCAAAGATTTTGATACTAAAAAAAATGAATTGAGCAAACCATGAAGGAGACTCTGAACAAATCATAAAGGGCTAAACTTGTACAAAAAGAATCCTGATGATTCTGTTCTGATGAAGTCTTTAGCGAATACCTTGCTCCTTACTCTAGACCCTTGTGGACGATATTCTTCATCATTATCTGATCTTAGATATTCCAAGATATCATCGTATCTTTCATTATAATATCCTCCATATTTCAGAAGATATTTTCATAACTACTCTTACCTGAAATTATTTATCTCTTCCTATCAATGTTACATCATAAGGGAAACTGTTTTAGTTTCTAAATTCTGAAAGATTCGAATTTAAAATATGAATGTTTTTGAAGTAGTGTTGGAAATTGATGCATGAGTTAGTATAATATAATGACACTTGATCAACGTGATTATATTACAGTAAGTCATGCTGAGTTTCTAATGGAACGTGATGATTCACAGATCATAACGTCATCATGTGCCATGTTACACGACTCTTACATTCTACCTAATCCCCAAACATATTGAGAACATATCTTCCTGATAGTTTTATCTTTTCAGTGACTTCTTTGTAATTTGACAAGTCAGATCGAGCTATCACAATTTCTTTCTTAGAACATTAGTCATGTCCATTCAAAACTCCATACCTACGAATTTTGGACCATTACTTGCTTTATTTAAAGTCGGGAGGAGAAAACAAAAGCAAGGAGCTCCGAAATATAAGGGAGAATATCAAGCCCGATAACAACACATAAATTACAAACCGTGGATATCAATGTCTATCGCAACATAAAGACACGGGAGAATTAAAAATACTATAACCCCAAGGGCGAAGTAAAAGTAAACAGATTCCTCCGGTGGAAGTTAGAAAAGGAGAATGACTATTGTGATCGTCAGGATAAGGACAAGGATCAGAACTAGATTAAGCATTTTCACAATCTTTTAAATTTGAGAATTGAGTATAGGAGTGGTAAAAGTAATGGAACGGAAGAAGTTAATTTATAGTGAAATATCTTATAAAGAAACCAAGGAGGATCTCCACATTTAATTAGAAAGATCCTAATTTCATGAGTTACCGAAGAATCAAATCTTATATAGATTCGAAGATTATCTTTAAATCCCTGAAATTTTGAAAATTAATCATGACTACGTCAAAAGTTAAGACGAATCTCTATTTCTTTATTTCAAACTTTTGCGATAGCTTCGCTTATACTCTTCGAGTAATCGAATTATCTTATCCATATTACTCAACAGTAATAAAACTTTATTTATTAGCTCATGTTCGGCAGAAAAACATTCTTACTGTTAGCCATGACGATCTCGATCAAATTTTGGGGACAAAATTTCTTTAACGAGTAGGTACTGTGACGACCCGAAAATTTCTGACCAAATTTAAACTTGAATCTTTATTCGATTCGACACGATAAGAAAAGTCTATTTAATTGAATCTCAAAAATTTTGAACTGTTTCATATATTCAATTGACCTTTGACCATTCCCGACGATTCACGAACAACTTTTTGTAAATAGATATGTGTATGTATGTATATATATATATATATATATATATATATATATATATATATATATATATATATATATAATAATAATAATTGAAAATATAATTTGAAATATTATATGTTGTTGATAATAAAATTTATTTATGCAAAATAAAATAAAAAATATGATATTATGATAATTATTATTTAAAGCATATCTATATATATAAATAAAGTATATTAAATATATATTTTGTGATTTTGTATCTAATTAGTAAACCACAGTAACACTCAATTGCCATTCCATGGATATTAAACCAGTTTAATGCGAACTTATACGATTTTAAAATAAACGGTGATTCGAAAATGAGTTCTATAAATTTTAGACTTACTAAAAATATATTTAGGATCTAGTTATTAAATTTTAACACTTTTTATATTTTACCCAGAATTGAGAGGGACAGTTGATGTAATTTTTATTTATTAAATTAATAATTGAATTTTATGCCATAATGACTAAAATAAATAAATATAGTTAATTTAAAAATATGGGATTTTCTGAGAACTTTTATCCGCCACTATTTAACAACGGAGTACGAGATAATACCCATGCAAATTAAATATCGACTAGAAGATTACAAAAACCTCGGCTGCTTTCCTATTCTACAAATTGACACAGTATTTTTGATTTACTGTGTTTAGTGTGATTCATCCACTAGATCTTTATATATATATATATATATATATATATATATATATATATATATATATATATATATATATATATATATATATATATATATGTATATGTATGCACATGGCTACCAGATTTCATATATCACCATCACTTTTACGTTTCTTTCTCTTCTCCTTTATCAACTTTATAATTTATTAAATATATATTATGTTTCTTTGTGTTTGTTTGTTAAAGAATGGGATATATTCCCCACTAACTCCATTTCAATATATATATACTTATACATATATGGGAAGTGAGTAGAATATCCATTTCAAAACCACCATATCTCTTTCTCTCCTAGTTTTACAACTGTGAGCATCATCACCTTCATCATATTAAACGATCATCACCTCCGAACCTCAATAATAGTCTCGAAATAATTTGACGCCTTTATTTTCCTCACTTGAACCACCAACGAGCCACCTTCACTTTCCAAACACAACTTATTCGAACACCATCATTGTTTATGTTTTCCTACTACAACTAACTTCGTGAAATCAGCTCAAATGGCTGCTTGTTTCTACCTACAGCTTGATTGCTTTTGACTCCAAACTACATCAAAATTGCATTGGTTGCAGCTACTGCTCGTTTATTTTGTTGCTGCTATGTCTGTTCTCGGTTACAACTAAACTCAAAACCACAACGAAACCATCTTTTTTACTATCCTACTGCTGCTATTCGTTGTTATCTTACTTCCCTTTTTCTGTACATTAGTGAAAATGATGATGATAAGAGGGTGAAGATGATGAACAGTGGAAAATGAAATGAAGATGAATGATGGACCGTTACTACCACTCGCTAGTATTTCCTAATTTTGTTTCACTGATTCATGTTGAAAATACCATCACCCAAAACTGTCACTTGTTACTTTTATATTTTTTTACTGCTACCCCGATTACGTTTCTGTTATGATAGATGAAACCAACACAGACTATGTTTTTTCCTTCTACTTCTCCTCGCTAGTTTCCTGTTCGTATTCAAACCCCAAACAGAAACCCACTTCATACCACTACTACTGCTGTAAGTGTTTCTGTTTATGTTAAAACTCCACTGGAACACCACCACGAACCATAACAGTTCGGTCACTACATTATTTCTATTACATCACGTTAAACCCGCAACCACATCTCTTATTTGTTTTATTTCTTCTTCCTTCATGTGCTGCTACATTTCGTGTTACAGTGGGGATGATGGAGAATGATTTTAAAAATGACGATGTACAGTGATGATATTAAAGATGATGTTTATAGCTCGATAACGATGATAAAGATATAAAGATTCGATAGATGATGATGACGATATTATAAGATGGTGACCGAGAGTGATTTAGGATTATGATTATGATTTCGTGATATGATGATGATGATGATCACATGAATGGATGATGATGATGTCAAATGATGAATATGATGATGTTGTATGATGTTGGTGTTTCGAGAAATTGATGGTGGATGTTACAGTGATAAGAACCGAACCCTTTTAAGATTATTTGGACTAATTAATTGTTGGGCTTAGTTAATCTAACTTGGGCCGTTTCTAATTGTATTGTTGGGCCGAGAACTTGTTTTAAGTGTTGGGCCGAGATATAGTTAAATGTATTCGATTATTAAGTATTACAGAAAAGCGATGTTAGAGTAATGGTTTGGTGTTGTGTTGGGTTAGTATGAGGTCGTGGGTTCGAGACCGGGCATAGGCATTTAGTTTGGAACTTTTTCTTCTTGAGAGGTAGTTATTATTATTATTATTATTATTGTTATTATTATTATGTTAATTATTGTTATTACTAACATTAATATTATAATTATTGTTATCATTATTATTATTATCATCATATTTATAATTATTATTATTATTATTATTATTATTATAAGTATTATTATTTTTTTAATATCATTATTAATATCCTTATTAGTAAAAGTAATATTATTATAAATATTATAATTATTAGTATTATGATTACTTTTATTATTATTATCATTCTTATTATTAAAAGTATTAAAATTAATATTTGAATAAAAAGTATCATTTATAAAAAGATTATCTTTATTATTAAAACTATCATTTATAAAATTATTAATGTGTTTATCATTATTATTATTATTAGTATTAACATTATTATTAATTTTTTTATTATTTTTAATATTATTACTATCATTATTATTACACTGACCATTATTATTATTATTATCATTACAACTATATTATTATTATCAATTAATATTATTATTACAATATTACAATAAAAGTTAGCTATATAAAAATATACTTAATAAACTATATTTTATAAATTATTTATTTAAAGTATATAAAATCAATATATTTAAGTTAATAAACAAACCCATGAATTACTAAAATAACAGTTATATTAATACGTAAACTTATTCGACTTCAATTGTATGTGTTAATATATATATAAATGATATAGGTTCATGAATCTGAGGCCAACCCTGCATTGTTCAGTTTCGTCGTATGAATATTTTTACTACAAAATATTGGATCGTGAGTTTCATTTGCTCCCTTTTTAAATGCTTTTGCAATATATATTTTTGGGACTGAGAATACATGCGCTGCTTTTATAAATGCTTTACAAAATAGACACAAGTGATCGAAACTACATTCTATGGTTGGATTATCAAACCGAATATGCCCCTTTTAGCTTGGTAGCCTAAGAATTGGTGTTTATTATAATTGCCACCAATTGACGCGAATCCTAAAGACAGATCTATCGGGCCCAACAAGCCCCATCCGGGTTACGGATGCTTTAGTATTTCGATTTATCATGTCCGATGAGAGTCCCGGAATGATGGGGATATTCTATATGCATCTTGTTAAGGTCGGTTACCACGTGTTCACCATATGAATGAATTTTAATTCGCGGGTTACGTGTGTTATTTTGTACTCGGGTTACGTGTACAATTAAATATATGAAATCTTGTGGTCTATTAAAATGATGGAAATGAATGTTTATGATAAACTAATGAACTCACCAACCTTTTGGTTGACACTTTAAAGCATGTTTATTCTCAGGTACGAAAGAAATCTTCTGCTGTGCATTTGCTCATCTTAGAGATATTACTTGGAGTCATTCATGACATATTTCAAAAGACGTTGCATTCGAGTCATTGAGTTCATCAATAATATTATTAAGTCATTTATAGTTGGATATATTATGAAATGGTATGCATGCCGTCAACTTTCGATGTAAAGAAAGTTTGTCTTTTAAAAATAAATGCAATGTTTTTAAAATGTATCATATAGAGGTCAAGTACCTCGCGATGTAACCAAATGTAATGTATTCGTCCAGTTGGATTAGGACGGGTCGTCTCAAATCTGGGAGACAGAGTTCCCGAACTAGAGTGACTAATGAAGTCGTCGTCATCCTTACGTGTACGAATCTTGAATTTATGCGTGTTACCAGAAAGTGGCAGAATACGAATTCGTATGATTAAAGCTTGGCACCATTAAAAAGTTTTCCTAAGAATTATTCAAGTATAATGCACAAGTAGTCAAGTAAGTGCTATCTGTAGCAAATGTATGTCAAAATGCAATGGCTAACTATCCGGTGGTAGTCTAGATTCACTAATGCGTCCTAACGACTCTGTCAGACACACTAATGCATATCCTAGTTCCCTACAACCAAAGCTATGATACCATCTGTAATGACCCGACAAAATTGCCATTGACGGCGCTGTTAACTTAGGTCCCGTTGCGTGGTCATAGTCCCTATATGAGACGCGTTTGACCAAAATGATGTCGCATTCATTTAAAACGTACAAGATTTTCAAAGTTTAGTTTACCAAACGGTTCGACAACAAGTTTAAGTTTACAAAAGTTATAAAGTATAAATGAAATAACTTACGACATAATTAGTTTAAAATCACGGTTGCTATAAATAGCGTGAGTATGTATGTATGCTTGACTCCAAGTAAGTATGAGTGTACGCGGAAGCATGTATTAAATAGTCAAGTATGAACATGAGAAACATATAGAAAATTGTCAACGAAAAACATTGGTGAAATCATAGGTGTATTTGTAAATGTTATAGTTTGAACCACAAGATTTAGTATTTCCATAAAGTTGATTATCCAAATCGTTTGCATTCCAAAAGCTATTATTTGCGAGCACCCAATTATCAAGGCTTAACGTTTCACGAACCCCATATACATAGTGTTAGAACCTACACCGTTTCTCAAAAATATATTTCATTCGCATAACGGCAGCGAACCATCCGAATGAGGGTTTGTCAAACCCGTATGGCCACACAACATAAGTTCTCGCTTACACCCTGCAAGTGTAACTAATGATAATCGAATTGAGGATATTTGTTCTAACTCGCACGTGGAATGTTTGTATTCGTACTTGTGTTCAAAGCATAAAAGTATGTAGTATAAAACTGTATATGTTTCTCATCCCATGATTTAAAGGTATAAAAGTTGTTGAAAGATGGGACTATGATCTCACCTCGAGTGCATCAGTATAAAGGTACTTCAAAAAGTAAAAGTGTGCATGAAAGTTGTTTAGCCTTGACCTAAATAAGTAAGTTGTATCAATTACCGGTTACGACACAAGGTCGGTCGAAATGTGTTCAATTAGTCCTATGGCTCGTTACGACTCGATTATAAAGCATGTGAATCACGTTGTCAAGTTTCATGCAAGAATCAAGTATAAAAGCATGTTAGAACGATTGTATAAGTGTTTGGTTAAGTTTGACTAAAAGTCAAACATTGGTCAAAGTCAACGAAAAAGTCAACACGTTCGGGTCGGGTCTCGGACTATTTTTCTGAGTTCTATAATCATATATGAGCATGTTAGAACAAGTTACATGTTAATCGGAGGTGCGTAGCATAGTTGGAATTAAACGAAAAAGTGCGAAGTTGGACAGTCGCCAAACACGGCCATTACCGAGCCGCGACTTGGGAGGGCCGCGCCGCGACACTCAACGTGAGCTGGTGCCTGGGTCGTTTCAAATGTCTAAGTCTCAAAGCAAATTTCATTCAAACACAAATAACGAGCCGTAAACACTCAAAACACATATCTTATATCGTTGGAAAGGAAATTTGATGAGGAATACGACTAAACACGTTTCATAAATCAAATTCATAATTTACAACTACAACATCCTCGTCGAATGATCGTTAAAAGTTCATTATCAAAGTTTCAAGTTCGTAAAACTCATTTTATGATTCAGACGTTGAACGTACACATATAGTATGCCGTTTTGAAGGTAATTATGCATACAATACAACTAAACACTTACAGATAACATTGCAAAGCATTTAATGCATCAAAAGTTCGTTTTAAGATCTATCAAACCCTAACCAAGAATCACAAAATCAATAATCATGTTAATGTAATGTTTTCATGTCATCCAACATACCAAAACGAAGCTAACGATGCTAGTAACACTTTTAATACATGAACTTTAACATTTAAACAAAATTTAATCATCCCAAAACTCAAGATTAAACAAACCCATTTCAAGTTCATGTTAGTTTATGCAAAACAACAAGATCGAGCATATAATTCACATATTCATGCTAGACTCGAGCCATAGACCCTAACTAACACCATTTCAAGTATATAAATCGAATTAGAGAAATTTAGAGTTTTTAGAAACCTTACCTCAAGTAGTGAAATTGGTACCAAATTGAAGAGGATGAAGAGAGGATCACGAAAGTACAATTTGTTTTGATGTTTACTTGTTTGAATTGAAATGGATGATGAATCTTTAAAGATGATAAAAGTGTGTTCTTAGTGATTAGAGAGAAAAAGAGGGAAGGAGGAAAAGAAGTGAATGAGTGGATGAGATGGTGGGTTGACTAGTTGACCTAGTCAACAAGTTTGCCCACTTGGCAACTTCGGTCCCTCAAGTTTAATAGTGGGTGCGTGAATTAACCAAACGAATTATTTTTAAAAAATGCGAGAATAAACGGGAGATGTTATAATCGAATGACGGAAATATTAAGAACATTAGTTAACGAAAGATATGAATTTAGATAACGAAAGATATTATCAAAAAAAAAAGACGGGCGTTAAAATAATTTAACGGAAAAATGCGGGATGTTACAGTACACAGCTCGTTTTAAACGATAGGTGACACTAACGGTCATAAATGCATACGAGGATCAAGTTAAGTGATTAAGCACTTAATAACACGCTGTAAGGCATTAACAAAAGTAATTAACATGAATAATGATCCCAGAATATATTCTAACTCAGTACGCACAAATACGCGGTTTCGTGAAAGTAATAAATATAATTATAAGTCAAAAAAGTCGGGTCGTTACATTACCCACCTGTAAAAGAAAATTTTGGCCCGTAATTTTAAGCTGAGGTAGACGGTAGAGTCGTGAAGAGGTGAGGATACTTCTGCATCATTTGATCCTCTCGTTCCCAAGTAAACTCAGGTCCTCGTTTAGCATTCCAACGGACTCGGACAATTAGAATCTTGTTGTGCTTTAAAGTCTTAACCTCGCGGTCCATGACCTCAACAGGTTCTTCCACGAAGTGGAGTTTGTCATCAATCGTAAGCTCATCGAGGGGTATGATAAGTTCTGGTTCAGCAAGACACTTCTTTAGGTTCGATACGTGGAAGGTAGGATGAACGGAGCTCAATTGAGTCGGAAGATCCAAATGGTAAGCAACGGGTCCAACACGCTCCAAGATTTCAAAAGAACTAATATATCGCGGATTTGGCTTCCCACGCTTTCCGAAACGGATTACACCTTTCCAAGATGCGACTTTCAACATTATGCGGTCACCTACTTGGAATTCGAGATCTTTACATATAATATCGGCATAGCTCTTTTGATGATCACGGGCCGTCTTGAGCCTTGCTTGGATTTGAACGATCTTCTCGGTTGTTTCATGTATGAGTTCGGGTCCGGTGATTTGCTTTTCACCTACTTCGGCCCAACAAATAAGAGAACGACATTTGCAGCCATATAAAGCTTCGAAAGGTGCGGCATTAATACTCGAATGGTACCTATTGTTGTAAGAGAATTTGGCTAGAGGCAAATGCTTTTCCCAAGCTTTTCCGAAGTCAATAACACAAGCTCGTAACATTTCCTCCAAGGTTTGAATTGTGCGTTCGCTTTGTCCGTCGGTTTGCGGGTGATGTGCGGTACTCATGTCTAAACGTGTTCCCAAAGCCTCTTGTAAGGAACTCCAAAATCTAGAAGCAAAACGGGCTTCTCGGTCTGAAATAATTGATAAGGGTACACCGTGACGAGATACAATTTCCTTTATGTATATTTGTGCGAGTTTGTCCATTGTATCAGTTTCTTTCATGGCTAGGAAGTAAGCAGATTTGGTAAGACGGTTAATAATAACCCAGATGGTATCATATCGGCCTACCGTCATTGGTAGTTTCGTTATGAAGTCCATCGTTATTCTTTCCCACTTCCATTGCGGGATTCCGGGTTGGTGAAGTAACTCGGATGGCCTATGATGTTTGGCTTTGACCTTGGAACAAGTTAAACACTTTCCAACATAAGTTGCAACATCCTTTTTAAGGTTTGGCCACCAATATTGTTCCTTGTGATCGTGGTACATCTTACCGACTCCTGGATGAATCGAATACCTTGACTTGTGGGCTTCGTCTAGGATAAGGCTTCGTAAATCCCCATAACTAGGCACCCAAATTCTTTCAGCGAAATATCGGATTCCGGTCTCTTTAACTTCAAATCGAGAGACGAGAATGTTCAAGCATTCATGAGAAATATTCTCATCCTTGAGAGCCTCATCTTGGGCTACACGGATTTGGCTATTGAGATTTGTGTGAATGGTGATGTTTAAGGCTCGGACACGAAGAGATACCATTCTTTCCTTTCGGCTCAAAGCATCGGCTACAACATTTGCCTTGCCAGGATGGTAACGAAGTTCGCAATTGTAACAATGTTTCGATCCACCATCGTTGTCTCATGTTCAGTTGTTTTTGATAGAAAATGTGTTGGAGGCTTTTGTGGTCGGTGAAGATGGTACTTTTGGTTCCAAAAAGATAGTGTCTCCACAATTTTAGTGTAAAGACAACGGCTCCAAGTTTGAGATCGTGTGTCGTGTAGTTTTGTTCGTGAATCTTCAGTTGTCGAGAGGCATAAGCAATAACTTTCGTTCGTTGCATCAATACACATCCAAAACCATTTTTTGAGGTATCGCAATATACAATAAAATTGTCATTGCCTTCGGGAATGGATAAGATAGGAGCGGTGGTTAACTTTTTCTTTA
The DNA here is from genome assembly GCF_046630445.1 of Rutidosis leptorrhynchoides. Taxonomy (NCBI): domain Eukaryota; kingdom Viridiplantae; phylum Streptophyta; class Magnoliopsida; order Asterales; family Asteraceae; genus Rutidosis; species Rutidosis leptorrhynchoides. The sequence continues at coordinate 223,049,480 of NC_092340.1, forward strand.
GGGTTTGAAATGCCGACTCTTGTTCGGCCACCCAAACGAATTTATTCCCTTTGTGAGTTATCGCGGTTAAAGGACGTGAAATCAAAGAGAAACCTTCGATGAACCTACAATAATAACCGGCGAGGCCTAAAAATTGACGAATATGAGTAGGAGTAGTGCGGGTTTCCCACTTGCTAATGGCTTCAATTTTCGCGGGATCGACTTTGATACCCTGATCGCTCACAATATGACCAAGAAATTGAAGTTCCTTCAACCAAAATTCACACTTGGAGAATTTGGCATAGAGTGGTTCTTGTCTCAAGAGTTCAAGCACGAGTCGAAGATGACATTCATGTTCTTCTTCGCTCTTAGAATAGATTAGGATATAATCTATGAATACGGTAACGAATTTGTCTAGATACGGCTTGCACACACGGTTCATAAGATCCATGAACACAGCAGGTTCATTAGTTGAACCAAATGGTATCACAAGAAACTCATAATGACCATAACGAGTTCGAAACGCAGTCTTAGGGACATCGTTCTCCTTCACTCTCAACTGGTGATAACCTGATCGCAGATCAATCTTGGAGTAAATGCTTGATCCTTGCAGTTGATCGAATAGATCGTCAAACCTGTGAAGGGGATACCGGTTCTTAATTGTCAACTTGTTGAGTTTGCGGTAATCGATACACATACGGAAAGATCCATCCTTCTTCTTCACGAACAAAACGGGAGCGCCCAAAGGTGAAGAACATGGTCGAATAAATCCACGGTCTAGCAATTCTTGTAGTTGACTCTGCAACTCTTGCATTTCGGTTGGTGCAAGTTGATAAGGTGCGCGAGCTACAGGTGCAGCTCCCGGAACTAGATCGATCTGAAACTCCACTGATCGCGGTGGCAGTAGTCCAGGCAACTTTTCCGAAAAAACTTCTGGAAATTTACCAATGATTGGGACTTCATTGACTTTCTGATTGCGGTGAAGGACGTCCGATTCTCTTCGGTTTCTACTTTCTTCACATGTGCCAATATTGAAAAATGTCCTTTTCTCATAAACTTTTGAGCCTTCAAACAGCTTATGAGATTTAACTTTGAGTTACACCTCTCTCTGTGTACTATCATTGGCACACCGTTCTCACGAGGTATGTGAAGAATCTTCTTACTACAAATAACTTTCGCTTTCATCTTTGAAAGCCAGTCCATTCCAACTATTACATCAAAGCTTCCTAACTTGATGGGTATTAGGTTAATCCTAAAGTCCATTCCAACTATTACATCAAAGCTTCCCAAATTGATGGGTGTTAGGTTAATCTTAAGGTCCATTCCAACCAAATATTATTATACTACCGTGAAAAATTCTATCAATATTCTCAAATAACATCTGCTTGTGCGTAGATAACTAATCCTTTCCAATTACTACTTTAAAACTTCCAAGTTTTGTTGACATGAGGTCATCTCCAAATGACCCACCTGTTAATTTTAAGGTACTACCTTAAATTATTCATCTACCTTTGTTATTTTTCCATTGCTTTGCTCCATAAAATATACTTAACGTCCATGGGTGTTAAGGGCTTACTAATTAAAACACTAAAGTTCTTAGATCTAGGGTATCAACTGCTCCAGTAGTAAACAACTCTGAAATAATAATATTGTTGAGAAGAAATGTAGTCTCCACTATACTTCAGATCCATGTGAGTCCCCCTTGACCTCCTTGGCTATGTGGCCATTCTTCCTCCACTTCTAGTAGTCCTCCTAATAAATACACCATTGTGTCTTCCAAAATTCTCTTTGATCACTTCATATTCCTCATGTAACAACATCGAAACTTCTGTATGAATTACCGCAATATAATCACGTCAGCCAGTCGTCATTATATTAAACTAATTCATACTTCCATTCTGTCATCACTTCACAAGTTCAAGATAACATGAACAACTTCGAGTTTCTACTCAACTTCATTTAAGTGATGCTCCATCCTTGCTATCCCAATAGGAAATATGCATACTTTATCCCATGGCTTGTCGGTGTAGGTGTGTAGGTTCCGTAGGGTACGCATCGATGTTTAAATGTGTCGGTGTATGTCTTCAAAACGCTCGGGTTCGTTAAATGCTTCCAGGTTCCTTTAAAGAGCTTCAATCGTGTCCTCATGTCAGACAAGGAATGATATAGGGCGATGTGAGGCGATTCTGAAGTCATTGGGTATAGATGAGCATCAACGGAAGATGCTCCAACCTGGGGGAAATTTAAATGCCCTTCTGACATCTTAATGTATAAGAGTATTAGGAACCTAAGTCCAACTATGTTGTTAGATCTCGGACGGATGGTGTAGGATGAAGGTAAATAGTATACCAGGTTGTGAGATTTGAGCATTATTCTGAGAGTTTGTACATCGTGTGTGGCCCATCACGGTGAGCATGGTAAGTGTGACAATTGTGGTTGCTCCATCCATTCCACGAAGGGTTCCTCTCTCAAGGGATCTACTTTGGTTGGTGCATGCACCGAGGGGAATTCTTCTTCAATTGCGCAAGGAATCGCTTCATTCTCGGGATTGGGTGGATGGTGGTAACTGATGGATCAGGATACAAGTCCCCAAAGTCGGATGAGTGGGGATGGATTGAGGAAATATCTTATGGTGCAAGAAATTTCAAAGTTTGTTCAGATACATGTGAGTCAACACTCGGCTCGATTAATTAGAAACGTTAGCACATAGTATATCATAGTGGCACACAATAATAACCTACAACAGTAGTCTAAGGCAGTACATAACAGAGTAATACTAGTAGTGTCATACAGTAGTGTTATACAATAGTATCATATAATTGATAGCAGATTACAGTAGCATGCAATGGTTACAGGTAGCATTAACAGATGATAGTGGCATACAGTAGTTACATATAGTGGTAACAAATGACAGTAGTATATAGCAGTATTATGCAATCAAAAGAAGATAGTAGTAGAATGCAGTAGTAATAAGCAGTAACATGCAGTAATATATAACAGTAGCATGTAACAGTAGTGTATAGCAGTACCATAAAGCAGTACCATAAAGCAGTAGCATATAGCATTAAACAGTTGCAATAAGCAGTTTTTGCAGGATCAGGTAAACGATCAAGTTGTAGATTTGTCCTATTAGTGAATTCTAGTCAACTCGGTCAAGACACACTAGTACAGACTCATTCCCTACAACCTGGCTCTGATACCAAATGTGATGCCCTGTACAAAATCAATGTGTACGGATCATCAACAACAGGTCCATTACATGGTTACAACAATATATGCTATTTTAAAACAAGTTTTGCATTCATGAAAATATAACGTTTTTACCAACGCCAAATGTTTTACAAAAGATAACGTGTTTCTACGAATAGAAAGCATTAACATAAGTACATGAAACTAAGGTCATTACAAAGCCATAGTTCAAAAATAACATAAGTTGTGAATGCAAAATAAAAGTTCCATGATTGAGACATCTCTAAACAATGCAGCGGAAGTCTAACACAGCGAGTCTATAACAGCGGAAGCAACAACGTCTAAGCACCTGAGAAATAACATGCATAAAAGTCAACATGAATGTTGGTGAGCTATAGTTTTATTGTAATCAACAATGCAGTGTAGACCACGAGATTTCGTATTCAAAACAGTATGAAAAGTATATGCTTAACCGTGGGCACTTGGTAACTAACTTAACGTAAAATAATATATCACCCCCTAAAAGTACACTTGGCGAGTGCGTTAAAATAGATGAAGTATTAAACACCCGTTAAATGCTAGCGCGACTAGCCCGAGTGGGGATGTCAAACCCTATGGATCCATATCTAAGATTCGCGTTCACTGGTTCATAAACCAATGACTAAACATTACCGAGCTAAGGGGAAAATTTGTGCCGTTATGTCACCCACACATATATAAAGTTTAAGTACTCGTGTCTAGTAAGTAAAACATAAAAAACGCATGTATTCTCAGTCCCAAAAATAGTTAAAGTAAAAAGGGAGCTATAACTCACAGTGAATGTGCGGTAAGGTCGATACGAAAAAGTAGGCAAGTAGTAAGTCGGTCCGAAAGGTCCTCAACCTAAGTCAGAGGCTACTAAATCAGTAATTTGTCCCCAAAAGTTTAAAATTAAATAAGTTACTCTTAATTATTTACATCATCATCATACGTAAAAGATAAAGTAAGTTTTCAACAAGAATAGAGATTGAAACAAAGGGCTGATTTCGATCAGCTATTACGACCTCTATACAAACTGAAATGATGCGCGGTCAGTGGCCAAGGCTCCATATGTGAGTCCTCTTACTGCTATCAAATTTTCAGATCCTAACTCGATGCTGTTTGACCGTGGTGACAGTTCAAGCGCGAGAAGGTCAGAAATTTCAGCACGTCGTTACGAAGGCATAGTGATTTTTGGAAGGCTATAAATCCTAAACCGTATATCAGATTTAGGCGAGTCTTAAACGAAAAGTCATCTACTCGAACAGAACTATCTGGAAATCATCTTTACAGAAGTCCCAGGAATATGATCGGACCCTGAAAATCAGAAAACATGTGCTCCGGTGGGCTTCTTGGTGTTTGATGCTCATCACGGTTCTCATCCTTGATGCGTATAAGCCTCAAGTGTACAACTCTTGATGTTTTAGCATCACTTTAACCAAGGTTTAACCATTAACACACAAAGTCAAGACTAAGAAATGAAATACAACTCATTTGAGAGTTTGAGCAAGATGATGAACCAAAGTTACATCAAGTTCTTTGTTTCGACACAAGTACAAGTTCTATTAAGCTATAAACTTTGATTCAAACTAAATAAGCAAGACCTTATGTTATAGAACTTAGATCTTAGCTAAATATTGAAGACCTTGGACTAAAAAGCCTAGATCTTATGTTCTTGGTGAAACCCTAAGTCATAGAACTTAGACTTTCAGCTTTTACAACACTTTAAGTTATGAAACTTAGATTTTGCAAAGTAAAATGAATGTAAGCTAATGAGCCTTTGTTTAAACAAGTTAGATGACCATAAGTTACATAACTTAGATAAAACACAATAATGAAACCCTAAGCTAGAAAGCTTGGATTTCTTAACAACACTTATGAGAGTTCAAGCTAGTAAGCTTGTATCTTTATTTAATGAAAACACAAGTTACAAATTTAAAGTACAACAAATTAAAGAAGATCATAAGTTTATGAAATTGATCTTTTAACCAACTTTTTGTAGAAACCTCAAGCTAGAAAGCTTGAATTTCTAATGTTCTTGAAGATCTTTAAAGTAAAAAGTTTGATCTACAAGTTACATGAAGATCATAAACATAAGTTTTGATCTTTTAACATAATTAAAGAGATCATAAGTTATAAAATTTAGATCTAAAAAAGTAATGAAGATTCAAAGCTAAAAAGCTTGAATCCTTCATGTTCTTGAAGACTTTCAAATCAAAATTTGAATCTACGAGATTTATGAAGATTCAAGTTACAAAATTTGAATCTTTGTTCATGATGATGATGATTTACGAATTAAATGAAGAAAAGAAAGAAAAAGAAGCCAAGAACTTACAAGTTCTTCAAAGTTTTAGCGTGAGAAAGTTAGAGAGAAAACTAGAGAAATGTGTGTGTGTGTTTTGAGAGAAATGAGAGTGAATTTTAAAAAAAAATGAAATGGTGGTGGTGAGGTACTAATGCCGACGGTTTAGATAGAGTGGGGGGGACCATTTACTTTGCATGGGTGGTGGTACTTGGTGATGCTAGCATGTTGGGTGGCATGGTATATGGAGTTAAAAATGTGTAAGTAGTAGTACATGAGCATGCTTAATCCTTGTCTTAATATTACATGGGTTTTGTCTTTAATTACATGGGCTAACTAACCTATTAACTAGCCCACTAAAATGAGTCCATTAAGTTGAGTAGGGTGGGCCTTTAATAAACTAGGTCCATTAAGGTGTTAAGCCCATGTAACTAACTAATGTGCATTAGTAAATCACTAAGCGTAATTAAGAAACCATCAAGCCAAGTAATTGTCCTTAATAATTAACAATTATGGTTAAGTAGTCATAACGCTCCAATTATGATAAAAGTTTAACGTGTACCAAGTACACAGCTCGTTTTAAACGATAAGTGACACTAACGGTCATAAATGCATACGAGGATCAAGTTAAGCGATTAAGCAATTAATAACATGCTGTAAGACATTAACGAAAGTAATTAACATGAATAATCATCACAGAATATAATCTAACTCAGTACGCACAAATATGCAGTTTCGTGAAAGTAATAAATATAATTATAAGTCGAAAAAGTTGGGTCATTACAGAGGACTCTTTCGTAGTGAAACATCTAACTAGACCCCTAGTACATTGTCGGTCCTACACCATGCTAGTGTAGTCATCAAGTATATAAACTTCGTACGTTCACGCTGAAGCACAACGGTTGTTGTAAGCTGTACCTCTGCTAAGTAAGGACATGGAACCCGGTCAGTGCTGATTAGTACACTTCACCATAACGCGGTCTCAAGCATTGCACCCTGCTTGAGGGATTCTTGGTTAATTAAGGAACTGTTCGTTTAAACACATAAAGGATTGGACCGTTAGGATAACCGAACGTGTTCATGGAAGTCAAAACTCGACTTGGCTATGGTGTTCTTTATGTTTAAACTCTTTTAAGGGCCTAACTATCTTATAAAACCCAATCACTAACGAAAGCATCGAAGCACATCACGTCTCTCAGATATGGAAAATCCTGTATTCTATTATGCTTAAGAAAGTTTAGACCTTTGTGGAATGTTAATACGTCACTCAACCGAGTCGCACAATTGGATGAGCTGTCTGAACATGTATGCCTGTAGTCAGACTGTAAGAGCGTCGGGGGTAAGGGACATTGCTATCTATTCAGAATCTTCAAGCCTATCGTATTACCCAGTGACATGTCTTATGACAGGGGCATTTAGGACCAGTGTAATGAATACAAGGTCACTACCTATTCATGAGCCAACATTTCATAATCTCGGCAAAGTAACTAATGAAATCATAGCATGAGCTTGTTTTAACCTTATATGAATTGCAAATTTTATCGCATTTACTTTACTCTATCTTATAAACTAGAAAACCTAAAATTAGGTAACAAGCCACTACTCCTTCACCTTATCATTATCTTAAGCTTTAACTATAGGTTCAATTCTACTGATATCTTAAAAATACGACCCTAGGTCATACTTCTCTTACTCATAATAAGGATTAGTACGATTTAGGCCCAGCTAAATATAAATTTAAAACCATTACTCCTTGTTGGTAACCTTTTCTGACGTGTTGTGACCTAAAGACACCGTACAATAAAATCGTCTGTTTTGGCCATATCATTAGGAGGGTAGAGTTTTTGGCGCCGCTGCCGGGGAGCTGGTACCAGATAATACTGCTTTTTATCAAACTCATTCACAAAAATTTAGTCGGGTCTAAGAAATACAATTATACACGGACTTTGTTGTTAGATTTTCCGAACAGTCTCCAATTATATTGGAACCAAAAGGATCATGCCTCTCCATAGTTGTGACGCCCCGTACAAAACCATCGTGTACGGTTCATCAACAACAGAATTATTACAAGGTCAAACACTATATGTTGTTTGAAAACAAGGTTTGCATTCATAAAAAGATAGCGTTTTACAAAATACAACGTGCTTCCTATGAATAGAAGCATAAACATAAGAACGTGACCCAAAGTTCGTTACAAAGCCATTGTTTGAAAATAACGTAAGTTACGAATGCAAAATAAAAGTTTCATGATTGAGACATCTGATAATGCTAAAACGAACACATATTTCATAGCATTATCCTTCAAGAAAGACAAGCTTTTAGTTGCAATTGTTCTATTTACAAGTGATATTCGTTTAAATAATAAAAGGTGATGACAAAAGACAGATTCGACGAATTGAAGACGCAAATGACCAAAATGCTAAAATCAACACGTCGAACATCATGATTACGGAAGTTTAAATAAGCATAATTCCTTTATTTTATATCTCATCGCACTTTTATTTATGGTCATTTTATTTATTGCACTTTTAATTATCGTACTTTTAATTATCGCACTTTTATTTATCGTCATTTACTTTACGCTTTAAATTAAGTTGTATTTATATTTAATATTTTACATTAGGTTTTAATTGTGACTTAAGACATAAAATCGAGAAACCGGTCATTAAACGGTAAAAACCCCCTTTTATATATATATATATATATATATATATATATATATATATATATATATATATATATATATATATATATATATATATATATATATATATATATATTATACAAATATAGTATAAAATAAATATGGCGTTAAACTTGGCTAGTTCCCTGTGTACGAACTGGACTTACTAAAAACTACACTACTCTACGATTAGGTACACTGCCAATAGTGTTGTAGCAAGGTTTAGGTATATCCACTCTATAAATAAATAAATAACTTGTGTAAAATTGTATCGTATTTAATAGTATTTCGCAATAAAAATATAACTATTTCGTATACTAGCCTGCACACATCAAGTATTTTTGGCGCCGCTGCCGGGGAACATCTTAAACGCCGAAGCGAAACGCTATTAAAAACAAATTATTTATTTTTGTAAAAATACGTTTTAAATTTTAAAAATACTAAAATATAAAATATATATATATATATATATATATATATATATATATATATATATATATATATATATATATATATTTAAGAGTTTGTTTAAAATATATAAAATTATAAAGTATTCCTATTTCTATTTTACTTTTTAAAATATAAGTTTTTATTTATATAAGTTAAAAACCGAAAAAAATATAATATAAAAGTAATCGGGCCGACACTGTAGCAGCCCAAAACTTTGAACTGGATCCGCAGGTCATGCGACCGCATGAAAATATAACTAACACTCCATGCGATCGCATGGAGTGACTTGACAGGTCTGATCATTAAACTGAATCGAATTAGGGTTAGGTTTTAATATAATTATTATTAATTAATTAGTAATTAGGGTTTAGTTTTTTTAATATTTAGTTTAGTTTTAAATTAATTTGTATTTTTAAGTTTTAATTAGTTTTAATAAATTACAAATTAATACTTTTATAAAGTAATAATATAAAAATAATATTTTTATAAAAATTGTATTTTTATAACTTTAAGTTTTATTTTTATATTTTGTATCTTTTTATTCGTAATTTGTATTTTTATCGTTCGTAACTAGTTTTAAGATATAGTTTTTGCCGTAGTTATTTTTATTTCTAGATTTTTAGGCTTTGCCGTAAAATCCCTTAAGTACTTTTTCTTTAGACTAAGATTTAGGTGCTTTAGAATTTTGCGACGCCGTTTTAAGATTTTAGTACTTTTTAAGTTATTGACGTTTTGGATATAGAATTCCTTTTAAGCTTTAATACCTTTAGACGCAACTTTTAATATTTAGTTTTTAGACTTTTAAGTTTCGACGCTTTACTTTCTTATTATTATTTTTCGACCTTTTATTTTTCGACGTTTTTCAACGCACTCTTTTTCTTTCTTATTTCTCGACGCTCTAGTTTTTAGGACATAGAATTCTCTTTATTTTCTTTAAAGTTCGACGAAAAATTATTTTAAGCGGTTAAATTGATAGACATCTAAAATTTTATGGTTCGTAGTAATAGTTGGATTTGTTAGTGGCGAGTTGTGGACTTCCGATCTAAAGGGTCCTGGCTACCTGCTGCATCTATTGGCTATTCGAAACGTGGGCAAAATCAGAAAAGTCTATTAATTTGATAACTTATATAATTTTTATTTTTATAACTTATAGGATATTCTGTGAATGCACCGAGCAAAACGTTCACCACCTTTCATACGTTCACCACCTGTAACTCGATCAAGACATCTAGCCAATATTATCGCCGTTGATTTTTCTTTAGAATCGTCATCTAGTCGACTAAGTACTCCAATTCAAATTTCCGATAATCCATTTTTTGAACCCGACCTCATAATTGAGAATCCGGAGGATATTCAGGGATAATTCAGAGATCCTGAACCACTAATCATTCCTCCTGAACCACAAATTACTCATCCGAAGATTGTCGAGGAAGAAACCATTAAGTCAGAATCTTCTAGTGATTCAGATTCAACAAATTTAATCATGAAAAATCTGGAACCTCTAAGTATGGAAGATCGAATGAGAGCTAAACACACTGGCCAAGTTCATGCAATTACTCAACCAGACATTAATGTGCCAGATTATAAAATCAAAGGATAAATCCTACACATGGTAACTAATCAATGCCAATTTAGTGGTGCGCCGAAGGAAGATCCAAACGAACATCTTCGAACCTTTAATAGGATTTGTACTCTATTCAAAATCAGAGAAGTTGAGGATGAACAGATCTATCTCATGTTATTTCCCTGGACTTTAAAGGGAGAAGCCAAAGATTGGTTAGAATCGTTACCTGAAGGGGCGATTGATACATGGGATGTTTTAGTTGAAAATTTTCTTAAACAATTCTTTCCGGCATCTAAAGCTGTGAGACTTCAAGGAGAAATTGTTACGTTCACACAAAAGCCAAATGAAACTCTATATGAGGCGTGGACAAGATTTAGAAAGTTGTTAAGAGGATGTCCGTAACATGGTTTAGACACTTATCAAATAGTACAAATATTCTACCAAGGATGCGATATTACTACATGAAAAGACATCCACATAGCAGCTGGTGGTTCCATTATGAAGAAAACCGCAACTGAAGCTTACCAAATTATTGATAACACTGCCTCCCACTCACATGAGTGGCATCAAGAAAAAGACATCGTTAGATCATCTAAAGCGGCTAGAGCCGATTCTAGCCATGACTTTGATTCCATTTCCGCAAAGTTAGATGCTTTCGAAAGACGAATGGAAAAGATGACGAAAGATATTCACGCAATGCGAATTAGTTGTGAGTAGTGTGGAGGACCACATTTGACAAAAGATTGTCTCAGTATTGAACAAACAATGGAACAAAGAGAGAATGTTTCATACATGAACCAAAGGCCTGGAAATAATTATCAAAGTAATTATCAACCGCGAAGACCAATCTACAATCAAAATCAGAATTATAATCGAAATGTTCCATACAACAATCAACAAGGTCCTAGTAATCAACAAGTATCCAACAATACTTACAATCAGCAAAGCCCTATGTTCCAAATAAGCCACCTCAAACCGATGATAAAAAGCCAAATTTAGAAGATATGATGTCGAAGCAAGTTGAATCTCAAATGCAATTTTTCACATCTCAGAAACAAACCAATGAACAAAATGCTCAAGCATTTAGAAATCACCAAACTTCTATTCAAAATCTGGAATAAGAAGTAAGTAACCTAGCAAGGTTGATAGTGAAAGAAAACCGGGGAGTCTACCTAGCGATACAAATGCTAACCCCCGAAATGAAACAGCTAAAGCTATTACCACGAGAAGTGGTATTACACTTAAACCACCTGGAATTCATGTAAATTCTGAGGACTCTATCCCCACTCCACAGGCACCACAGCCTGAGTAAGAGAAGGAAACAGAATCGGTAGTTGAAAAAGTTAATGAAGATAACACAGTTAAGGCTAAACCTTATGTTAAACCATACCAACCACCACTTCCTTACCCAAGTAAAATGAGAAAAGAAAGACTTGAAGCCGAGCAATCCAAATTCTTGGATATGTTTAAACAAATAAATGTAAATCTTCCTTTCATTGATGTGATTTCAGGAATGCCAAGGTATGCTAAATTACTGAAAGATCTAATCACAAATAGAAGAAAAATAGAAGAACTCTCGGCTATTATAATGAATGCTAATTTTTCTGCAGTGCTGTTGATACCAGAAAAACTCTCTGATCCAGGAAGTTTCACAATTCCATGTTTTCTGGGTAGTCTTAGTTCAATAGAAGCATTGGCAGATTTAGGTGCTAGTATAAATTTAATGCCATATTCATTATACACTAAACTAGACCTCGGTGAATTAAAACCAACACGAATAAGCATACAACTAGCCGATTGATCAGTAAAATATCCTAGAGGGATAATGGAGAACATCCTAGTTAAAGTTGGTACTTTAGTATATCCAGTAGACTTTGTTATTCTGGACATGGAAGAAGATTCTCGAGTTCCTCTCATATTAGGAAGACCATTCTTAAACACGGCTAAAGCAATAATAGACTTGTTCGGTAAGAAACTGACCCTAAGTATAGAGGACGAGAGTGTCACCTTTTCTGTTGATAGAGCCATGCAACAACCGCAATCTACAGATGATACATGTTAATATATTCAAGCTATAGATTCACATGCAGAATTATTAGAAGAATTTCCAGAATTACAAGGAACAGGAGAATGTTCTTTAGGAGAAGGAACTGAACCAATTGATGAAGCTGAAATGTTAGCTACACTCATGGCTAATGAATACAAACCAACAATAGAAGAACTTCAAATGCTAAAAGAGGAAGACAAATATCGATACAAATCATCGATAGAAGAACCACCGATATTAGAGTTAAAGCCACTTCCAAACCATTTGGAATACCCTTATTTACATGGTGAATCTGAATTACCTGTAATAATATCGTCTTCTCTTACAGAAAATGAAAAATCTCGACTCATTTCTGTGCTAAAAGATCATAAACCAGCTATTGCATGGAAGATTCATAACATTAAAGGCATAAGTCCTTCGTATTGCACACATAAAATCCTTATGGAAGAAGGTCATAAAACCTATGTGCAATGCCAACGAAGACTAAATCCTAATATGCAGGATGTTGTTAAGAAAGAAATTATTAAACTGCTTGATGCAGGTTTAATTTATCCAATCTCTAATAGTCCATAGGTAAGCCCAGTTCAATGTGTACCTAAGAAGGGTGGCATGACTGTCATCACAAATGAAAAAAATGAACTTATTCCTACTAGGACTGTAACAGGATGGCGTGTCTGTATTGATTATAAAAAATTAAATGATGCCACCAGAAAAGATCACTTTCCCTTACCTTTCATTGATCAAATGTTGGAAAGGTTAGCTGGGAACAGTTGCTATTATTTTCTTGACGGTTTTTCCAGATACTTTCAAATTCCAATAGCACCCGAGGACCAAGAGAAAACCACGTTCACGTGCCCTTATGGTACTTTTACTTACAAACGCATGCCATTTGGACTATGCAACGCCCCTGCATCCTTTCAAAGGTGCATGATGGCAATTTTTCATGACATGATAGAAGAATGCATGGAGGTTTTCATGGATGACTTTTCCGTCTTCGGTGATACTTTTGAAACATGTCTAGTTAATCTTGAACGAATGCTTATTAGATGCGAACAATCAAATCTAGTAATTAATTGGGAGAAATGTCATTTCATGGTTAAAGAAGGCATCGTTCTTGGTCATAAAATTTCAAAAGAAGGAATTGAAGTAGATAGAGCTAAAGTAGATGTAATTGCTAAACTTCCACATCCATCAATGTTAGAGGAGTTAGGAGTTTTCTAGGGCATGCCGGTTTTTACCGACGTTTCATAAAAGATTTTTCTGAAATTGTCACTCCTATGAATAAACTCCTAGAAAAAGATGCTGCATTCATCTTTTCAGATGAATGCATCAAATCTTTTAATATTCTTAAAGAAAAACTCACTAATGCGCCGATCATGATAACTCCAAATTGGAATCTACCATTTGAACTCATGTGCGATGCAAGTGATTTTGCAATAGGAGCCGTTTTAGGACAAAGGATTGAAAAACGATTTCAACCTATCTATTTTGCTAGTAAGCCATTTACAAGGAGCACAAACGAATTACACAACTACTGAAAAATAACTCCTTGCTATTGTCTTTGCTTTTGACAAATTTCGTTCATATCTCGTTCTAGCAAAAACGGTGGTCTATACCGACCATTCTGCTCTTAGATACCTATTTTCGAAACAAGATGCCAAACCACGATTAATCCGTTGGATCTTACTCTTACAAGAGTTCTATATTGAAATCCGAGACAAAATGGGAGCAGAAAATCTCGCCGCTGATCATCTTTCTCGTCTTGAAAATCTCGAATTAGAAGTTCTAAATGAATCGGCTATACAAGATAACTTTCCTGATGAATATCTATTGAAGATCGATTATAATAAAATTCCATGGTTTGCAGACTATGCAAACTACTTAGTATGTGGATTCCTTGAAAAAGGGTTGTCGTACCAAAAACTAAAGAAATTCTTTAGTGATATAAAACACTATTTTTGGAAAGATCCATATTTATTCAAAAGTTGTCCCGATGGAATAATACGCCGATGCATATTCGGAGATGAAGCTAGTCAAATCTTAAACCATTGTCACACAGGACCAATAGGAGGGAATTATGGGCCTCAACTCACGGCAAGAAAAGTTTACGACGCTGGATTCTATTGGCCTACAATTTTCAAAGACGCACAACTTCTCTGTAAATCCTGTGATGCTTGTCAAAGGGCCGGAAAAATAAGTCAACGCGATGAAATGCCACAAAATGTCATTCAAGTATGTGAAGTATTTGACGTTTGGGGTATTGACTTTATGGTTCCATTTCCAAAATCTCATAATAATCTCTACAATCTCGTTGCCATTGATTATGTATCTATATGGGCGAAAGCACAAGCTCTCCCAACTAACGATGCACGAGTTGTAGTCAACTTCTTAAAATGTCTTTTTGCAAGGTTTGGAACACCGAAAGCTTTAATAAGTGATCGGGGTACTCATTTTTGTAATAATCAACTTGAGAAAGTTCTCAAAAGATATGGAGTAACTCATAAAATCTTAACCGCTTATCATTCACAAACAAGTGGACAAGTTGAAAATACCAACCGAGCTTTTAAACGTATTCTAGAGAAAACCGTAGGATCAAATCCAAAGAAATGGTCAATGAAATTGGAGGATGCACTCTAGGATTTTAGAACAGCCTACAAAACTCCAATTGGCACCATACCTTTTAGACTCATTTACGGAAAAGCATGTCACCTTCCAGTAGAAATTGAGCACAAAGCATTTTGGGCTTTGAAGACATGTAATCTTGATTTGCATGAAGCTGGACATTTACGATTAAGTCAACTAAACGAATTAGAAGAATTAAGACATGAAGCATATGAAAATTCGTTAATCTATAAGGAAAGAACAAAGAAATGGCATGATAAAAGAATCAGAAGTTCAAAAGAATTTAAGGAAGGAGACAGAGTTCTTCTTTTTAATTCACAATTCAAGCTATTTCCTAAAAAATTCAAATCTATATGGTCTGGACCATTCATAGTCAAAAGTGTTTTCCCGTACGGAACAATAGAGTTGATAAATTCAAATGGGATTGAATTTAAGGTTAATGGTCACAGAGTTAAACATTACATAGATAATCCAATGGAAGTTGAAGATGAAGTTAATCACAATTTCAACACCACAGCTAACTATGTGTGGGAAGATTCGAATCTTTTAAGGGTAATATGTATTTATGTTAGAGTTAGATTTTCTATTTTCCTGTAGTTCTCGAAAATGGAATCCGCATGGTCTTTCCCTAGCAGACCCTAAAGAACTAGTCTTCTCCCTCCATTCTGAATTTTTATTTCTTTTAGGTTTTACGAGATGAAGAATTCCTTTGAGCTGAACCATGTTCTACTACTATACGCTATGATTACTAAACATAATAATAACATCTTCCCGAGTGAACTGGTATCATTCATAAGAGGCAAAATGGACGAAGTGAGGAAAGAACTCAGGAAAGATCATCATAAGACACATTTTAGTAAAGGAAAATCAAAATCCGCAACAAAAAGAAGAGCACGACACCTTGAAAGATGTCATAAATGCAGAAAATGGTCACATGAAGGTAAATGTTCGAACAATCAAACATATTCAAATACCGAATTTGTTACTCTATGCAGAGAAGGACCGTTCATATGTTTAGAAGAAAATTTATTGAAGAATCGAGGTTACGCTTATGTAGCTATGGAAAACCCAATCACACGACTATCCTATGAGTCGGCTAAAGCAGGTCTCTGAGAATTCTATCTCATAGGTAAGTGTGTACAGTTTTAGTTTTATTTTTATTTATTGCTTTTAACCTTTTGATAATAAAAGCTGAATTATTCGCTATAAAGTATTAAATTGATATTCAATAAAATTAGGTATGCGAAACCGAAATTATTGATATCATACAAAAATTTATTACATCACTGCGAAATTTACCGTTTATTCATAAGGTATAAATATCTTTAATCAATCAATCCAAAATATTTCAAAAATTCGTCTGGAGTAAAACTAGGTAATATAGCCGAAATTACTTTACCCAAAAGAGGGGCGTATATTTTTGATAATATTTGATTGATTAAAGTGGAATAAAAGACCAAAAAGATTTTTAATTTTAATTTTCACCTTGTTTTTATATAAATATTAAATTATTATTGTAAATTTTTAAAACTATTATATAATTATAATATTTTAAATGAAAGTTTGTAAAATTAATGTATATAAATATTAATAATATTTATATAAAATTTTATGCATTTTAAATTTAAGTTTGGTGTGAATTTAAAAACAAAAATGTACTTTACTTCATCAAGTTAAAAATTTATTTATAAAATTCGTCGTGAGTTGAAGACTAGGTCGTTGAATCGAAATTGCTTTACCCAAGGGAGGGACGAGAAATTTTGTTATCATTATATTTAATCTTATTGAATTAAAGTATACCAAAAATATTAAAAAAAACTCAAAAATCTTTGCTTTTAAAACAACGCTTACAAATGACAAATTTTAAAATTTTGTCGAGAGACGAACTAGGACAACGATCCGAAACGCTCTCATTCTAAAAGAAAACAAAATTTTAAAATTAATTAATTTTTGTTTCATAAGTATAAGGTTTTTATAAAAAAAAAAAAAAAAAAAAAAAAAAAAAAAAAAAAACTGGACCCCATGCGATCGCATGGGGTTTGCACTACACAACCATGCGATCGCATGGGAGGAAAAACCTGGGCAGAATACAAGTTCCAGCGAGCTGGTTCTCAATCTCCACTTTCAACACACACATACATGAACAAACCCACAAAAACACCTCTAAAATCTTCATTTTTCAACCAAAATACACCAAATTTCTTGCAATAATCCGCTATAGTCATGCCTATATTCAGATGGGGAGGCAGGAAGGTAAAATTTTCACCCCTAAACTCATAAATTTCCTAATTTTTGTGATAATTACAAATATTTGTCCTAATTTGATTTTGATAATTTCTAGTATAATTAGAGTTAAATTGTTAGTATATTATGCTTGTATAACCTAGATTGATGCTATTTAACATGATTTGAAGCCTTAAATTTAAAATCTTTTAGGAATCTAGGGTTTGTGTTCTTGAGCAATTTGGGGCTTTTTAATATAAACAGGTTATGGCCGATTTTTGATATGAATTATTGCTAAATTAAGTAGTGTAACATGTTTAGGTTGCTAAATGATCCAAACTTTGATCCTAAACATGATTTTTGAGAATTAAAGTGGACTTTTTAAGTCTAAAATTCATGAACTTGATTAATTTGATATAAATGCCATTTGAAACTTGTTTAATTGCTGGTAATGATTATTTTGACATGTTATTTGAGATAAAAGCCTATGAACTTTGTAAACATTTTCATATATGATTATTTGAAAATGTGTAGAATTGATAAAAATATGAAAATGAGTATAAGTTTAATATGGATTAAACATGTTATTGTAATTGTTTTAATTTGTTATTTTGCTAACACTAATGCATATTTGGATGCACAAATTTTGTGTTTAATGTGTTTTGCAGAGAAATATAGATACAGACGGTGCATCATCGTCTAGGCAACCTGATCTGGAACAACAGCCAGAGATGCAATATCACGAACCGGAACAACAACCGGAACAACAACAACATTATGATCAACATGTGCCATACTATGAACCTGAACCACAATTTTTTATTGTCTACGTAGTATTTCCCGTTCACCATATAATAGAACACCCAACAATTCATGAAGAACAGTTGCATCCCAATTTAAGATTTGATAGAAGTTGGAGAGATTACCCGACATACCAAAGTAACAAATTTAAGCTTTGGACCAAAAATGTAGAAGTACCAAGGGTAATAGATTGGGAGCCTTTGGAAAGGGTCCACCTAGCTAATCCAGTTAGGCAGCATCCAATCCAAAGGTATGGCAGCTCTTCTTTTTCTGATTGCGAACGTTTATTTACCACTCGTAGGCCTGTATATAAAGAGTGGTTTGTTGAGCTAATAAGTACTATAGCTTTTAATAAGGATGTAGATAGGTTAGACGATAAGAGTTTTCTTAGATTTTTACTTGGCCGTAGGATGTACAGGATGTCCATGCTGGACATGGCCAGGGCTTTACAGATTTACACTCCCGCTAAATTACTATCACTTGATTGTACAAATTTGATTTATCATGGTGTGCGGGTAGATAGAAATTTTGACGCTAACGCCATCTGGAGGCGTATGTCAAATTTTAATGTGTTTACGCGGGGAGGAAGACACTCCTATTTAGATATTAATAAAGCCGAGCTTCATATAATACATAGATTCTTAGTAAACTCAATTACACAAAGAGGTAACAACAAGGAGAAAATGACCTTACACGATTTATTTTACCTTAAGTGCATTCGAGACACTAGAAGCTTTGTTAATATCCCCTACTGTGTTGGTTTTTATCTGTCCAAAATGGTGGATGGTATACAGGAAGGGGGAATAATAGGAGGAGGTATTTTTGTTACTCTCATTGGAGAGTATTTAGGTGTAGATAGGGAACAAGGGGGTCCAATGATGGTGGTTAGGGAATAAGACGAGACTTTAGGTTTGCAAGTCTATCAAGGTGCAAAGGTATTGACTAGGAGACGCAATCAGGCAATACCATGTCAGGGCCGTCATTCACAGGTAGAGAGAGGTTCGAATAAGGAGATGGAGGAAGCGGATGACATTAGGGATGTCATTAGGGATAGTGCTACTGACGTTTTCCAGCGTATAGATGAGGTAGAAATGACTAATGAGGATAGCCATCATCGGTATGAGTAGTGGCAAGCCGCGAATGAGTATGAGACTTCCAGGCGATGCCAACACGAGAGCTGGCAAGTTCATCAGCACCAAATCATGAGCCAGCTATCATATCAGGTGCCAAATAACTACATCCCGACTCGACTTGCTTACTATCCGCCATATCAGCCCGACATGAGACCACCCTATGACATGTACGACCTCAATCAAGCATACCAGAACACCTATCACCAACCATGGAACCCGAGCGATGATATGAACTGGATCCCCTATCCAAATCAATAGTGTTCCATTGGTGATGTTCTCTCTTTTATTATTTTTATCTATTTATGTTAAACATTAAACATTTTGATACTTTAATGTAATGTTTAATATTTTTATTATTTTGTACTAATATTTTATTTTTGTAATTTGAAAGTGGGATATTAAGTCCCATTTCAAATTACCATGCATGTTTATATCTGTATTGTATGTATTTTATCTCATGTACACAATAGGGTAAAACAACGCATTTTCAAAGACTGGCATTAAGTTCAGCAAAAGCAACTAATTTTGACAACAAGATGCAAAATAAATGAGAAATAACAACTGCAGGAATGAACAAATGATCTGCATCATTTATCATTCAAACAAACAACAATATGTTTGGAAACTTTGGTAAAATTTAATCATTTTTCTACGCTAATCACCCTCAATAATTTAAATTGTTACTGATTTCTTGTAAATGAAGGCATTGCAAGATCTTAAATGTGGGAAGGGGTTAAATTCTTTCGGGTTTTAAAATTTTAATTTAAACACTTGGTTACCATTAAAAATACTAGTAACGCAGTAGTTGTATTAGAATCTAGTGCTCTCTGATAATAAAGAACAGCCCTAGTCTTATATACTGACTACCCAATTCTAGTAAAAAAAATAAAAAAAAAAATTAAAATAAATGAATTCAAAATCATGTTTATACATATTTATGAACAATAAAACTAGGTGTTAACACCGAAATTATTGTTACCTCGGAAAGGACATAAATTGAGAAACAACCCAAAACACTTGAATTCATTTAAAATAGAATAGAGGAGAATAAAAAGGCAAAGAAAGAAAAATAAAAGCCAAGTGTGGGAAAAATTTACCAAGTTATTTAGAACATATATCACATATTTTTGTATAAATAACTAAAGATACTTTTGTTTTGGACAATATTAATCAGTTTTACCCAGTTTATTGTAATATAAATAGAATTTATAAGGAAGTAAAGTCTTCCGAGAAAAAAAGACACGCGCTTCTTGATTTAGGCCAGGAATTGTCGTCCAGACCAGTTGTAGAGTCTACGAAAAACCTTGAAAAGTTTTCTCGAAAATCAGCTGGAAATCCACGGACCTCAACATCAAACAGGGTCAGCAAGTGGTCAGACTTATCCTAACCATGAGAGGATCTGTCTCATACAATGGGGGGGGGCACCGTGTAAATTAGCTTATAAGACTAATGAATCAGATCCCCAGAAAGGATAATCTCCTTAAAGATTAAAAATCATCTTTTAAGCCTGATATTACTCAATCCTTGAGATTGACCTTAAAGATTGAGAATTACAAACTCATGGAATTCAATGATATCTAAACTCGAGCTTGAACGAGAAAATATTTTGATCAAAATTACAAACCGATTTGTTTTCTGAAACCCTATTTTCAATGCGTTCATTACCATTGAACGTAAAATCCTAGGAATTCACCTGGAATTCATTAGGTCAAATGAATCAAATCGGTTGTCAACCGTAAGAACGGTGGTTGCATAGCATGGTCGAAGACAGGACCTTGTGCCAGACCGAAAAACTATAGGGTGATCTTTACTATTGCTCCTACAAAGGATAGTAATTGCATCCAACATGATATAGACCCTAATCAAAAGCATGTCACGGGACATTGCCTTAACAGTTGCTTGTTCAACGCTTTCCTTTACAACCAGACGGTAGTTTACCGAAAGGTAATATACGGAGCAAGTAAACTGGACGTGTTACTTTCCTAATACAAGGTTAGCAAGTGGGTGACACAAAACCGCAAGTTTTGAGCTAAAATTTTCAAATCTGAAACCCACCAAACCCACAAAAACATTTTGCAAACACCGGTGAAGGGTTATTCCGGAAAACTTATCTAGGGTAAAAGCTAGATTGAATTTTCAAAAAGATCAATTGTTTTCATAAAGATCCAATTTCCTAAACGATCTAAATTTTTATAGTCATGTGGGACTGTAAACCACATCGTTACTACCATTGTTCATACCGCCGTATTAAAATCACTGATGTACAAAGTGTGAAGATTAAAGAAGTGATTCTAGTAAAATTATATTCAAGTTCTATATTGCTTGAGGACAAGCAACACTCAAGTGTGGGAATATTTGATAATGCTAAAAACAAACACATATTTCATAGCATTATCCTTCAAGAAAGACAAGCTTTTAGTTGCAATTGTTCTATTTACAAGTGATATTCGTTTAGATAATAAAAGGTGAAGACAAAAGACAGATTCGACGAATTGAAGACGCAAATGACCAAAAACCTAAAAAGTACAAAGTACAATCCAAGAGGTTCAATTTATTGATGAGAAACGTCTAAAAGTTACAAGAGTACGAGCCGCAAAACGCAAAGTACAAGATATTAAATTGTACGCAAGGACGTTCGAAAATCCGGAACTGGGACATGAACCAACTATCAACGCACGACGTAATGGACCTAAAATTACGAGTCAACTAGACACAAGAATATAATATAATATATATATATATATATATAATTATATAAAATTATATATATTATATTATATATTAAATAAACTCAGCAGCCCACGTTTTAGTTGACAAAGTGAGCTGGTACAGCTGGCCATGCGATCGCATGGCCAGGTAGTGTTGAAGTCATGCGATCGCATGAGGGCCTGTAGCTGGCCAAGTCCTATAAATTGCAACGTTTTTGGCCGAATTATGTACACAATATTTATCTATCTCTCACTCTCTTAAATATATATTTATATTTATATTTTAATTATAATTTTAATATTAAAGTTTAATAATAATAAAGTTATGTTAGCAAATGTTTTAAGTTTGTAAGTCGAAATTCTGTCCATGTAACGCTACGCTATTAATACTCATTGTAAGTTATGTTCAACCTTTTTAATTTAATGTCTCGTAGCTAAATTATTATTATGCTTATTTAAATCGAAGTAATCGTGATGTTGGACTAAATATTAAGACGGGGTAATTGGGCTTTGTACCATAATTGGGGGTTTGGACAAAAGACCGACACTTGTGGAAATTGGACCATGGGCTATTAATGGGCTTTATATTTGTTTAATTGAATGATAGTTACTAATTTAATATAAATATTTACAATTAGACGTACCTATAAATAACCACATACACTCGATCGGATACGATAGGCAGGATATTTATAAATACTAATAATTGTTCATTTAACCGGACACGGGAATGGATTAATAGTCAATGGACTCATTAAAACAGGGGTAGATTACATACAAGGACACTTGTTGTAATTGTTAATAAAGTATTAAAACCTTGGATTCCACACAGTCGATAACCTGGTGTAATCATTAACAATGTATTAAAACCTTATTACAGTTTAAGTCCCCAATTAGTTGGAATATTTGACTTCGGGTATAAGGATAATTTGACGAGGACACTCGCACTTTATATATATGACTGATGGACTGTTATGGACAAAAACCAGATGGACATATTGAATAATCTAGGACAAAGGACAATTAACCCATGGTAATAAACTAAAATCAACACGTTGAACATCATGATTACGAAAGTTTAAATAAGCATAATTCCTTTATTTCATATCTCATAGCACTTTTATTTATTGTCATTTTATTTATTGCACTTTTAATTATCGTACTTTTAATTATCGCACTTTTATTTATCGTCATTTACTTTACGCTTTAAATTAAGTTTTATTTATATTTAATATTTTACATTAGGTTTTAATTGTGACTTAAGACATAAAATCGACAAACCGGTCATTAAACGGTAAAACCCCCTTTTATAATAATAATAATAATATTACTTATATATATATATATATATATATATATATATATATATATATATATATATATATATATATATATATATATATATATACAAATAAAGTTTAAAATTAATATAGCGTTAAACTTGGCTAGTTCCATGTGGACGAACCGGACTTACTAAAAACTACACTACTCTACGATTAGGTACACTGCCTATAGTGTTGTAGCAAGGTTTAGGTATATCCA
Source organism: Rutidosis leptorrhynchoides (assembly GCF_046630445.1). NCBI lineage: Eukaryota > Viridiplantae > Streptophyta > Magnoliopsida > Asterales > Asteraceae > Rutidosis > Rutidosis leptorrhynchoides. Next base: position 223,072,741 of record NC_092340.1, read on the forward strand.
CTCTATAAATAAATAAATAACTTGTGTAAAATTGTTTCGTATTTAATAGTATTTCGCAATAAAAATATAACTATTTCGTATACTACCCTGCACACATCAACATCTCTAAGTAATGCAGCAGAAATCTAACACAGCTGGTCCGTAACAGCAAGTCTATAACACCAAGATAGCAAGTCTAACAGCGAAAGCAACATCGTCTAAGCACCTGAGAAATACACGCTTAAAAGTCAACACGAATGTTGGTGAGTTATACTTTGTTTGTAATCAGTAATATAATTAAACCACGAGATTTCAGTGCTTCAACCAACAGTTTAAATCAGTATTTCGAATCAGTATGATAAAGTATATGCTTAACTGTAGGCACCCGGTAACTAGACTTAACGTATGTATATCACCCCCTAAAAGTGCACTTGGTGAGTGCGTTTGTCCTCGAAGTATTAAACACCCGTTGAATGCTAGTGTGACTAGCCCGAGTGGGGTTGTCAAACCCTATGGATCTATATCTAAGATTCACGTTCACGGTAAGGAAACCAATGATTAAACGTTACCGAGCTAAGGGGAATCTTTGTGCCATTTTGTAACCCACGCATATATAAAGTTTAAGTACTCGTATCTAGTATGTAAAACATAAAAAGCCCATGTATTCTCAGTCCCAAAAATAGTAAAAAGTTATAAGAGATGCTATAACTCACAGTGAATAAGCAATAAGAGTTGATACGAAAAGTATGCAAGTAGTAAGTCGGTCCGGAAGGTCGTCAACCTAAGTCAAAGGTCACTAGGTCAGTATGTTGTCCTCAAAATTTTAAAAGTTAATAACTTACGTTTAAGTGTAATCATCAACATCATCATCATTCATCAAAGCTAAGGTAAGTTTAACAAGAATAGAGATCGAAACAAAAGGCTGACATTTGACATCTGTTACGACCTCTATACAAATTGATAAGATACGTAGTCAGTGGACAAGGCTCCGTATGTGAGTCCTTTAACCGCTGTCCAATTTTCAGAACCTAACTCGTCTTTGTTTGACCGTGGCAAGCACAACGTTACAAAGGCGTAGTGACTTTCAGAAGGCTATAAATCCTAAACCGTATATCGAATTTAGGAGAGGCCTAAAAGAAAATTCATATACTTTAAACGAACTATCTGAAAATCAATTTTTCAGAAGTCCAGGAGTCTGATCAGACCCCGAAAAACAGCAAACAAGTTCTCTGATGGGTTCCTTGGTGCTTGATGCTCATCACCGTTCTCATCCTTGATGCGTGTAAGCTTCAAGTGTACAACTCTTTGATGTGTTAGCATCACTTTTGAAATGTCCCGTTCTTATTGATTAAAAACATTCCATATTAATTGATTTCGTTGCGAGGTTTTGACCTCTATATGAGACGTTTTTCAAAGACTGCATTCATTTTTAAAACAAACCATAACCTTTATTTCATAAATAAAGGTTTAAAAAGCTTTACGTAGATTATCAAATAATGATAATCTAAAATATCCTGTTTACACACGACCATTACATAATGGTTTACAATACAAATATGTTACATCGAAATCACTTTCTTGAATGCAGTTTTTACACAATATCATACAAACATGGACTCCAAATCTTGTCCTTATTTTAGTATGCAATAGCGGAAGCTCTTAGTATTCACCTGAGAATAAACATGCTTTAAACGTCAACAAAAATGTTGGTGAGTTATAGGTTTAACCTATATATATCAAATCGTAACAATAGACCACAAGATTTCATATTTCAATACACATCCCATACATAGAGATAAAAATCATTCATATGGTGAACACCTGGTAACCGACATTAACAAGATGCATATATAAGAATATCCCCATCATTCCGGGACACCCTTCGGATATGATATAAATTTCGAAGTACTAAAGCATCCGGTACTTTGGATGGGGTTTGTTAGTCCCAATAGATCTATCTTTAGGATTCGCTTCAATTAGGGTGTCTGTTCCCTAATTCTTAGATTACCAGACTTAATAAAAAGGGGCATATTCAATTTCAATAATTCAACCATAGAATATAGTTTCACGTACTTGTGTCTATTTTGTAAATCATTTATAAAACCTGCATGTATTCTCATCCCAAAAATATTAGATTTTAAAAGTGGGACTATAACTCACTTTCACAGATTTTTACTTCGTCGGGAAGTAAGACTTGGCCACTGGTTGATTCACGAACCTATAACAATATATATATATATATATATATATATATATATATATATATATATATATATATATATATATATATATATATATATCAAAGTATGTTCAAAATATATTTACAACACTTTTAATATATTTTGATGTTTTAAGTTTATTAAGTCAGCTGTCCTCGTTAGTAACCTACAACTAGTTGTCCACAGTTAGATGTACAGAAATAAATCGATAAATATTATCTTGAATCAATCCACGACCCAGTGTATACGTATCTCAGTATTGATCACAACTCAAACTATATATATTTTGGAATCAACCTCGACCCTGTATAGCTAACTCCAACATTCACATATAGAGTGTCTATGGTTGTTCCGAAATATATATAGATGTGTCGACATGATAGGTCGAAACATTGTATATGTGTCTATGGTATCTCAAGATTACATAATATACAATACAAGTTGATTAAGTTATGGTTGGAATAGATTTGTTACCAATTTTCACGTAGCTAAAATGAGAAAAATTATCCAATCTTGTTTTACCCATAACTTCTTCATTTTAAATCCGTTTTGAGTGAATCAAATTGCTATGGTTTTATATTGAACTCTATTTTATGAATCTAAACAGAAAAAGTATAGGTTTATAGTCTGAAAAATAAGTTAAAAGTCATTTTTGTAAAGGTAGTCATTTCAGTCGAAAGAACGACGTCTAGATGACCATTTTAGAAAACATACTTCCACTTTGAGTTTAACCATAAATTTTGGATATAGTTTCATGTCCATAATAAAAATAATTTTCCCATAATAACAAATTTTAAATCAAAGTTTATCATAGTTTTTAATTAACTAACCCAAAACAGCCCGCGATGTTACTACGACGGCGTAAATCCGGTTTTACGGTGTTTTTCGTGTTTTCAGATTTTAAATCATTAAGTTAGCATATCATATAGATATAGAACATGTGTTTAGTTGATTTTAAAAGTCAAGTTAGAAGGATTAACTTTTATTTGCGAACAAGTTTAGAATTAACTAAACTATGTTCTAGTGATTACAAGTTTAAACCTTCGAATAAGATAGCTTTATATGTATGAATCGAATGATGTTATGAACATCATTACTACCTCAAGTTCCTTGGATAAACCTACTGAAAATGAGAAAAATAGATCTAGCTTTAAAGGATCCTTGGATGGCTTGAAAGTTCTTGAAGCAGAATCATGACACGAAAACAATTTCAAGTAAGATTTCCACTCGAAATAAGATTGTTATAGTTATAGAAATTGAATTAAAGTTTGAATATTATTATTACCTTGTATTAGAAAGATAACCTACTGTAAGTAACAAAGGTTTCTTGATCTTGGATGATTACTTGGAATGGATTTAGAAAACTTGGAAGTAAACTTGCAATCTTGGAAGTATTCTTGATTTTATGAAACTAGAACTTTTGGAATTTATGAAGAACACTTAGAACTTGAAGATAGAACTTGAGAGAGATCAATTAGATGAAGAAAATTGAAGAATGAAAGTGTTTGTAGGTGTTTTTGGTCGTTGGTGTATGGATTAGATATAAAGGATATGTAGTTTTGTTTTCATGTAAATAAGTCATGAATGATTACTCATATTTTTGTAATTTTATGAGATATTTCATGCTAGTTGCCAAATGATGGTTCCCACATGTATTAGGTGACTCACATGGACTGATAAGAGCTGATCATTGGAGTGTATATACCAATAGTACATACATCTAAAAGTTGTGTATTGTACGAGTACGAATACGGGCGCATACGAGTAGAATTGTTGATGAAACTGAACGAGGATGTAATTGTAAGCATTTTTGTTAAGTAGAAGTATTTTGATAAGTGTCTTGAAGTCTTTCAAAAGTGTATGAATACATATTAAAAAACTACATGTATATACATTTTAACTGAGTCGTTAAGTCATCGTTAGTCGTTACATGTAAATGTTGTTTTGAAACCTTTAGGTTAACGATCTTGTTGAATGTTGTTAACCCATTGTTTATTATAACAAATGAGATGTTAAATTGTTATATTATCATGATATTATGATATATAATATATCTTAGTATGATATATATACAGTTAAATGTCGTTACAACGATAATCGTTACATATATGTCTCGTTTCGACATCATTAAGTTAGTAGTCTTATTTTTACATATGTATTTCATTGTTAATACATTTAATAATATATTTACTTATCATTTAACATAATTAACCAAGTGTATCAATATCTTAATATGATTCATATGCACCTAGTAAGACGTTGTTATAACGATAATCGTTATATATATCGTTTTCGAGTTTCTTAAATTAATAGTCTCATTTTTATGTATATAACTCGTTGTTAAAATACCTAATGAGATACATACTTATAATAAAATCATGTTAACTATATAGATAACCATATATATGTCATCGTATAGTTTTTACAAGTTTTAACGTTCGTGAATCACCGGTCAACTTGGGTGGTCAATTGTCTATATGAAACCTATTTCAATTAATTAAGTCTTAACAAGTTTAATTGTTTAACATGTTGGAAACACTTAATCATGTAAATAACAATTTCATTTAATATATATATAAACATGGAAAAGTTCGGGTCACTACAGTACCTACCCGTTAAATAAATTTCGTCTCGAAATTTTAAGCAGTTGAAGGTGTTGACGTATCTTCTGGAAATAAATGCGGGTATTTCTTCTTCATCGGATCTTCACGCTCCAGGTGAACTCGGATCCTGTACGAGCATTCCATCGAACCTTAACAATCGGTATCTTGTTTTGTTTAAGTCTCTTAACCTCACGATCCATTATTTCGACGGGTTCTTCAATGAATTGAAGTTTTTCATTGATTTGGATTTCATCCAACAGAATAGTGAGATCTTCTTTAGCAAAACATTTTTTCAAATTTGAGACGTGGAAAGTGTTATGTACAGCCGCGAGTTGTTGAGGTAGCTCCAGTTGGTAAGCTACTAGTCCGACACGATCTATAATCTTGAATGGTCCAATGTACCTTGGATTTAGTTTCCCCCGTTTACCAAATCGAACAACGCCTTTCCAAGGTGAAACCTTAAGCATGACCATTTCTCCAATTTCAAACTCTATATCTTTTCTTTTACTGTCCGCGTAGCTCTTTTGTCGACTCTGGGCGGTTTTCAATCTTTGTTGAATTTGGATGATTTTCTCGGTAGTTTCTTGTATTATCTCCGTACCCGTAATCTGTCTATCCCCCACTTCACTCCAACAAATCGGAGACCTGCACTTTCTACCATAAAGTTCTTCAAACGGCGCCATCTCAATGCTTGAATGGTAGCTGTTGTTGTAGGAAAATTCTGCTAACGGTAGATGTCGATCCCAACTGTTTCTAAAATCAATAACACAAGCTCGTAGCATATCTTCAAGCGTTTGTATCGTCCTTTTGCTCTGCCCATCAGTTTGTGGATGATAGGCAGTACTCATATCTAGACGAGTTCCCAATGCTTGCTGTAATGTCTGCCAGAATCTTGAAATAAATCTGCCATCCCTATCAGAGATAATAGAGATTGGTATTCCATGTCTGGAGACGACTTCCTTCAAATACAGTCGTGCTAACTTCTCCATCTTGTCATCTTCTATTATTGGCAGGAAGTGTGCTGACTTGGTGAGACGATCAACTATTACCCAAATAGTATCATAACCACTTGCAGTCCTTGGCAATTTAGTAATGAAATCCATGGTAATGTTTTCCCATTTCCATTCCGGGATTTCAGGTTGTTGTAGTAGACCTGATGGTTTCTGATGTTCAGCTTTGACCTTAGAACACGTCAAACATTCTTCTACATATTTAGTAATATCGGCTTTCATACCTGGCCACCAAAAATGTTTCTTAAGATCCTTGTACATCTTCCCCGTTCCAGGATGTATTGAGTATCTGGTTTTATGAGCTTCTCTAAGTACCATTTCTCTCATATCTCCAAATTTTGGTACCCAAATTCTTTCAGCCCTATACCGGGTTCCGTCTTCCCGAATATTAAGATGCTTCTCCTATCCTTTGGGTATTTCATCCTTTAAATTTCCCTCTTTTAAAACTCCTTGTTTCGCCTCCTTTCTTTGAGTAGTAAGGTTAGTGTGAATCATTATATTCATAGATTTTACTCGAATGGGTTCTCTGTCCTTTCTGCTCAAGGTGTCGGCTAAGACATTTGCCTTCCCCGGGTGGTAACGAATCTCAAAGTCATAATCATTCAATAATTCAATCCACCTACGCTGCCTCATATTCAGTTGTTTCTGATTAAATATGTGTTGAAGACTTTTGTGGTCGGTATATATAATACTTTTGACCCCATATAAGTAGTGCCTCCAAGTCTTTAATGCAAAAACAACCGCGCCTAATTCCAAATCATGCGTCGTATAATTTTACTCGTGAATCTTCAATTGTCTAGACGCATAAGCAATCACCTTCGTCCGTTGCATTAATACACAACCGAGACCTTGCTTTGATGCGTCACAATAAATCACAAAATCATCATTCCCTTCAGGCAATGACAATATAGGTGCCGTAGTTATCTTTTTCTTCAATAATTGAAATGCCTTCTCTTGTTCATCCTTCCATTCAAAATTCTTCCCTTTATGCGTTAATGCAATCAAGGGTTTTACTATTTTGGAGAAATCTTGGATGAATCTTCTGTAGTAACCAGCCAATCCTAAAAATTGACGTATATGCTTCGGAGTTTTTGGGGTTTCCCACTTTTCAACGGTTTCGATCTTTGCCGGGTCCACCGGGATACCTTCTTTGTTCACTATGTGACCGAGGAATTGAACTTCTTCCAACTAAAATGCACACTTTGAAAACTTAGCGTACAGTTTTTCTTTCCTCAATACTTCTAGCACTTTTCTCAAATGTTCTTCGTGCTCTTGATCATTCTTTGAGTAAATAAGTATGTCATCGATGAAAACAATGACAAACTTGTCAAGATATGGCCCACACACTCGGTTCATAAGGTCCATGAACACAGCTGGTGCATTAGTCAATCCAAATGGCATAACCATAAATTCGTAATGACCATAACGCGTCCTAAAAGCAGTTTTTGGAATATCATCCTCCTTTACTCGCATTTGATGATATCCAGAACGTAAATCGATCTTCGAATAAACTGACGAGCCTTGTAGTTGATCAAATAAGTCGTCAATTCTCGGTAGTGGATAACAGTTTTTGATGGTAAGTTTGTTCAACTCTCTGTAGTCAATACACAACCTAAATGTACCATCCTTCTTCTTGACAAACAAAACAGGAGCTCCCCATGGTGATGTGCTTGGTCGAATGAAACCACGTTCTAATAGTTCTTACAGTTGGCTTTGCAGTTATTTCATCTCGCTGGGTGCGAGTCTATAAGGAGCACGGGCTATTGGTGCAGCTCCTGGTACAAGATCTATTTGAAATTCAACAGATCGATGTGGAGGTAGTCCCAGTAATTCTTTCAGAAATACATCAGGAAATTATTTTGCGACGGGAACATCATTGATGCTCTTTTCTTCAGTTTGTACTTTCTCGACGTTTGCTAGAACATCATAGCAACCTTTTCTTATTAGTTTTCGTGCCTTCAAATTACTAATAAGATGTAGCTTCATGTTGCCCTTTTCTCCGTACACCATTAAGGGTTCTCCTTCTTCTCGTACAATGCGAATTGCATTTTTATAACATACGATCTCTGCTTTCACCTTCTTCAGCCAGTCCATGCCAACTATTACATCAAAACTCCCTAACTCTACTGGTATCAAATCAATCTTAAATATTTCGCTACCCAGTTTAATTTCTCGATTCCGGCATATATTATCTGCTGAAATTAATTTACCGTTTGCTAATTCGAGTAAAAATTTACTATCCAACGGCGTCAATGGATAACTTAATTTAGCACAAAAATCTCTACTCATATAGCTTCTATCCGCACCCGAATCAAATAAAACGTAAGCAGATTTATTGTCAATAAGAAACGTACCCGTAACAAGCTCCGGGTCTTCCTGTGCCTCTGCCGCATTAATATTGAAAACTCTTCCGCGAGCTTGTCCATTCGTGTTCTCCTGGTTCGGGCAATTTCTAATAATGTGGCCCGGTTTTCCACATTTATAACAAACTACATTGGCATAACTTGCTCCGACACTACTTGCTCCGCCATAACTCGTTCCGACACCATTTTTTCCTTTCGTTCTGTTAACCCCTGGTCCGTAGACCTCACACTTCGCCGCGCTATGACCATTTCTTTTACACTTGTTGCAAAATTTGGTGCAGAACCCCGACTGATACTTTTCACACCTTTAGCATAGCTGCTTCTGATTGTTGTTGTTGTTGCGGTTGTTATTGTTGTTGGGATGATTGTTGTAGTTGTTGTTGTTGTTGTTGTTGGGTCGTTTGTTGTAGTTGCGATTGATGTTGCGATTGTTGGGATAATTGTTGTGATTATTATTGTATTTGCTGTTGTTGTTGTATTGGTGATTCTTATCACCGTTTTCCTCCCACTTTCTTTTGACTTGCTTCACATTGGCCTCTTCAGCCGTCTGTTCTTTAATTATTTCCTCAATCTGGTTCACTAGTTTGTGAGCCATTCTACATGCCTGTTGTATGGAGGCGGGCTCGTGTGAACTTATATCTTCTTGGATTCTTTCCGGTAATCCTTTCACAAACGCGTCGATCTTCTCTTCCTCATCTTCGAACGCTCCCGGACACAATAGGCACAATTCTGTAAATCATCTTTCGTACGTGGTAATATCAAATCCTTGGGTTCGTAACCCTCTAAGTTCTGTCTTGAGCTTATTGACCTCGGTTCTAGGACGGTACTTCTCGTTCATCAAGTGCTTGAATACTGACCACGGTAGTGCGTATGCATCATCTTGTCCCACTTGCTCTAGATAGGTATTCCACCATGTTAACGCAGAACCTGTGAAGGTATGCGTAGCGTACTTCACTTTGTCCTCTTCAGTACACTTACTTATGGCAAACACCGGTTCGACCTTCTCGGTCCACCGTTTCAATCCGATCGGTCCTTCGGTTCCATCAAATTCCAAAGGTTTACAGGCAGTGAATTCATTGTAGGTTCATCCTACACGATTTCCTGTACTGCTAGATCCAAGGTTATTATTGGTATGTAGCGCAGCCGGTACTGTGGCAATGTTTGAAGCTAGAAAAGTACGGAATTCCTCTTCATTCATATTCACGGTGTGTCGAGTAGTCGGTGCCATTTCCTTCAAAATAGTCAAATGGAACAAGTTAATTATACAGAATATTAAGAGTAGTTAATATATTTCGTAGCATAATATGAACTCATTTATAAAAGCTTTTTCTTCATATTAGCATTTTATAAGTTTAAATTCGGGTAGTACCTACCCGTTAAGTTCATACTTAGTAGCTAATATACAATTCAACTACTACAATTCTATATGAAAAACTGATTATAATAATATTTCGCGTTCAAACTTTTATACAATATTTTACAAACTTACAATACCGCTTATTTTACATAAAGCATGAAATATAGCACACAATAACTTTGATACAAGATAGTTGTGAAGATAATTCTAGCTAGTACACAAGTCGTTCAGCAAAGGCAATAAAGACACGTAATTCATACGTCCAGAAACAAGTCATGCATTCTGGTTTTACTAGGACTACTTCCCATCCTTGGTCTTGTGGAACATAACCGTTATAGTCGTTGATAAGACAGCGTGTTGTAACATCGTCAAAGGGATGAGGGTTACGTAATGACCAACAGTCTCGTAATAACCTAAAAACCTCATTTCTTACCCCAATTACCGACTCCGTCACTTGTGGGAACGTTTTGTTTAATAGTTGTAGCCCGATGTTCTTTTTCTCACTTTGGTGAGAAGCGAACATTACTAACCCGTAAGCATAGCATGCTTCTTTATGTTGCGTGTTAGCCGCTTTTTCTAAATCATGAAGTCCTATATTCTGATACATTGAGTCAAAATAATTTCTTAACCCGTTGCGTAAAATAGCATTTGGGTTCCCCGCAATATATGCGTCAAAGTAAGCACATCGTAACTTATGGGTTTCCCAATGTGATATCAACCATCTTTCAAATGAAAGTCTCTTATAAACCAAGACATTCTTGGAACGTTCTTCGAATGTCTTACAAACTGATTTCGCCGTAAATAGTTGTGCCGAAGAATTCTGACCGACTCTAGACAAGATTTCATCAATTATGTCTCCGGGTAGGTCCCTTAAAATATTGGGTTGTCTATCCATTTTGTATTTTTATACTGTAAAATAGACAAGAGTTAGATTCATAAAAAAAAAAATACTTATTAATACAAGCAATTTTTACATATATCATAAACCATAAGCACACTATATTACATATATTACACCACACGAATACAACTATCTTATTCCGACTCGTTCATTTCTTTTTCTTCGATTTTGGTTCGTTTTGCCAAGTTTCTAGGGATATATGATGTTCCCCTAATACGAGCTATCGTTTTACACAACGGTTTGGAAAAACCTAGTGGTTTAGAGGTTCCCGGGTCATTGTTACAACTTAAGGGCTTCGGGGGCTGACGATACATATAAAGTTCATCGGGGTTGGAATTAGATTTCTCTATTTTTATGCCCTTTCCCTTATTATTTTCTTTTGCCTTTTTAAATTCAGTTGGGGTAATTTATATAACATCATCGGAATTCTCGTCGGAATCCGATTCATCGGAGAATTGGTAATCCTCCCAATATTTTGCTTCCTTGGCGGAAACACCATTGACCATAATTAACCTTGGTCGGTTGGTTGAGGATTTTCTTTTACTTAACCGTTTTATTATTTCCCCCACCGGTTCTATTTCCTCCTCCGGTTCCTCCTCTTCCGGTTCTGATTCTTCTTCCGGTTCTGATTCTTCTTCCGGTTCTTCTTCGGGAACTTGTGAATCAGTCCAATATATATTCGACTCTTCATTATTATTAGGTGAGTCAATGGGATTTGTGCTAGAGGTAGACATCTATCACACAATATCAAACATGTTAAGAGATTAATATATCAAATAATATATACATGTTAATAATATATAGTTTCCAACAAAAATGTTAAGCAATCATTTTTAAAGAAAACACGGTCGAAGTCCAGACTCACTAATGCATCCTAACAAACTCAATAAGACACACTAATGCAAATTTATGGTTCTCTAAGACCAACGCTCTGATACCAACTGAAATGTCCCGTTCTTATTGATTAAAAACGTTCCATATTAATTGATTTCGTTGCGAGGTTTTGACCTCTATATGAGACGTTTTTCAAAGATTGCATTCATTTTTAAAACAAACCATAACCTTTATTTCATAAATAAAGGTTTAAAAAGCTTTACGTAGATTATCAAATAATGATAATCTAAAATATCATGTTTACACACGACCATTACATAATGGTTTACAATACAAATATGTTACATCGAAGTCAGTTTCTTGAATGCAGTTTTTACACAATATCATACAAACATGGACTCCAAATCTTGTCCTTATTTTAGTATGCAACAGCGGAAGCTCTTAGTATTCACCTGAGAATAAACATGCTTTAAACATCAACAAAAATGTTGGTGAGTTATAGGTTTAACCTATATATATATCAAATCGTAACAATAGACCATAAGATTTCATATTTCAATACACATCCCATACATAGAGATAAAAATCATTCATATGGTGAACACCTGGTAACCGACATTAACAAGATGCATATATAAGAATATCCCCATCATTCTGGGACACCCTTCGGATATGATATAAATTCCGAAGTACTAAAGCATCCGGTACTTTGGATGGGGTTTGTTAGGCCCAATAGATCTATCTTTAGGATTCGCGTCAATTAGGGTGTCTGTTCCCTAATTCTTAGATTACCAGACTTAATAAAAAGGGGCATATTCGATTTCGATAATTCAACCATAGAATGTAGTTTCACGTACTTGTGTCTATTTTGTAAATCATTTATAAAACCTGCATGTATTCTCATCCCAAAAATATTAGATTTTAAAAGTGGGACTATAACTCACTTACACATATTTTTACTTCGTCGGGAAGTAAGACTTGGCTACTGGTTGATTCACGAACCTATAACAATATATACATATATATCAAAGTATGTTCAAAATATATTTACAACACTTTTAATATATTTTGATGTTTTAAGTTTATTAAGTCAGCTGTCCTCGTTAGTAACCTACAACTAGTTGTCCACAGTTAGATGTACAGAAATAAATCGATAAATATTATATTGAATCAATCCATGACCCAGTGTATACGTATCTCAATATTGACCACAACTCAAACTATATATATTTTGGAATCAACCTCAACCCTGTATAGCTAACTCCAACATTCACATATAGAGTGTCTATGGTTGTTCCAAAATATATATAGATGTGTCGACATGATAGGTCGAAACATTGTATACGTGTCTATGGTATCTAAAGATTACATAATATATAATACAGGTTGATTAAGTTATGGTTGGAATAGATTTGTTACCAATTTTCACGTAGCTAAAATGAGAAAAATTATCTAATCTTGTTTTACCCATAACTTCTTCATTTTAAACCCGTTTTGAGTGAATCAAATTGCTATGGTTTCATATTGAACTCTATTTTATGAATCTAAATAGAAAAAAGTATAGGTTTATAGTCTGAAAAATAAGTTACAAGTCATTTTTGTAAAGGTAGTCATTTCAGTCGAAAGAACGACGTCTAGATGATCATTTTAGAAAACATACTTCACTTTGAGTTTAACCATAATTTTTGGATATAGTTTCATGTTCATAATAAAAATCATTTTCCCAGAATAAAAACTTTTAAATCAAAGTTTATCATAGTTTTTAATTAACTAACCCAAAACAGCCCGCGGTGTTACTACGACGGCGTAAATCCGGTTTTACGGTGTTTTTCGTGTTTCCAGGTTTTAAATCATTAAGTTAGCATATCATATAGATATAGAACATGTGTTTAGTTGATTTTAAAAGTCAAGTTAGAAGGATTAACTTTTATTTGCGAACAAGTTTAGAATTAACTAAACTATGTTCTAGTGATTACAAGTTTAAACCTTCGAATAAGATAGCTTTATATGTATGAATCGAATGATGTTATGAACATCATTACTACCTCAAGTTCCGTGGATAAACCTACTGTAAATTAGAAAAATAGATCTAGCTTCAAAGGATTCTTGGATGGCTTGAAAGTTCTTGAAGCAGAATCATGACACGAAAACAATTTCAAGTAAGATTTCCACTCGAAATAAGATTGTTATAGTTATAGAAATTGAATTAAAGTTTGAATATGATTATTAGCTTGTATTAGAAAGATAACCTACTGTAAGTAACAAAGGTTTCTTGATCTTGGATGATTACTTGGAATGGATTTAGAAAACTTGGAAGTAAACTTGCAATCTTAGAAGTATTCTTGATTTTATGAAACTAGAACTTTTGGAATTTATGAAGAACACTTAGAAATTGAAGATAGAACTTTAGAGAGATCAACTAGATGAAGAAAATTGAATAATGAAAGTGTTTGTAGGTGTTTTTGGTCGTTGGTGTATGGATTAGATATAAAGGATATGTAATTTTGTTTTCATGTAAATAAGTCATGAATGATTACTCATATTTTTGTAATTTTATGAGATATTTCATGCTAGTTGCCAAATGATGGTTCCCAAATGTGTTAGGTGACTCACATGGGCTGCTAAGAGCTAATCATTGGAGTGTATATACCAATAGTACATACATCTAAAAGCTGTGTATTGTACGAGTACGAATACGGGTGCATACGAGTAGAATTTTTGATGAAACTGAACGAGGATGTAATTGTAATCATTTTTGTTAAGTAGAAGTATTTTGATAAGTGTCTTGAAGTCTTTCAAAAGTGTATGAATACATATTAAAACACTACATGTATATACATTTTAACTGAGTCGTTAAGTCATCGTTAGTCGTTACATGTAAATGTTGTTTTGAAACCTTTAGGTTAACGATGTTGTTGAATGTTGTTAACCCATTGTTTATTATAACAAATGAGATGTTAAATTGTTATATTATCATGATATTATGATATATAATATATCTTAGTATGATATATATACATTTAAATGTCGTTACAACGATAATCGTTACATATATGTCTCGTTTTGAAATCATTAAGTTTGTAGTCTTATTTTTACATATGTATTTCATTGTTAATACACTTAATAATATATTTACTTATCATTTAACATAATTAACCAAGTGTATCAATATCTTAATATGATTCATATGTACCTAGTAAGACGTTGTTATAACGATAATCGTTATATATATCGTTTTCGAGTTTCTTAAATTAATAGTCTCATTTTTATGTATATAACTCATTGTTAAAATACCTAATGAGATACATACTTATAATAAAATCATTTTAACTATATATATAACCATATATATGTCATCGTATAGTTTTTACAAGTTTTAACGTTCGTGAATCACCGGTCAACTTGGGTGGTCAATTGTCTATATGAAACCTATTTCAATTAATCAAGTCTTAACAAGTTTGATTGCTTAACATATTGGAAACACTTAATCATGTAAATAAAAATTTCATTTAATATATATATATACATGAAAAAGTTCGGGTCACTACAACTTTGACCAAGTTTCAACCATCAACAGACAACTAAGGGTAAAAGCTATCATTCTACAAGTTTTGAACATCAAGGTTGCCTCTTTATTGCATAAACCCAAATAAGCTTCAACGTTTGTCCTTTTTACACAAGTTCATGCATCCTTATCATCACAACAATCACAAAAAGGTTCCAAGTAAGTGAGATCTACAATAATAACTTAGATCTCAAGTATTAAGAAAATCCTAAGCTAGAAAGCTTAGATCTTTACTAGATTAATGAGACCATAAGCTAGAAAGCTAAGATCTAATGAAAGTAATGAGACCATAAGCTAAAAAGCTAAGATCTTTAACAAAATAATGAAACCCTAAGCAAGAAAGCTTGGATCTTTAATGTTCTTGAAGATCCTTAAAGCAAAAGACTAGATCTTCAAGTTACATGAAGATCATAAACACAAGTTTTGATCTTTATAACAAAATAAAGAAATTATAACCTAGAAAAACTAGATCTAACAAGTAATGAAGATTCAAAGCTAGAAAGCTTGAATCTTTCATGTTCTTGAAGGATTCAAACTCAAGTTTGAATCTACAAGATATAACAAGATCAAAAGCTAAAAAGCTTGATCCTTTAAATGTTGATGATGATGTCGTGAATATGAAGAAGAGAAGAGGAAGAAGAATAAAATTTAATACTTATACTTTTTAGAGTGAGAAAGACTAAAGAGAAAATAAGAGAGTAAGTGTGTGTAAATTGTGAGTGAGGTCAAGTGTAAAATGGAATGAAATGGCTTGGTATTTATAGGGGTGGGGGAGGCCTCATGGCCGTAGCTTTTGGGGGACAAGGGAGGGGACAACTTTTGCTTTTTGGTTAATGGTTGTCTAAAGTTGGTGTTTATGTTGGGATTCCATGCAACAATTGTGAATATGGTTAACAAAAATGCTAGTATGTTCCCTCTAATTAATGGGCATTTGTCTTACATTTATATGGGTTATAAACTTATTAAAATTAGGCTAATTAAATAGTCCATTAGCTAGAGTAGGGTGGGCTTGAGTCCAACAAGGTAGAGAGTCCAACAAGACTAACTAGTAAGCACAAGTAAATTACTAAGCGTAATTAAGCATCCAAAAACCCAAGTAATTGTTATTAGGAAATAACAATTAGTATTACATAGTCATAATATTTCATTTATGACCAAAGTTAAACGTGTACCAAGTACATAGCTCGTTTCAAATATCAAGTGACACCAACGGTCGTAAAAGCATTCGGGGATCAAGTTAAGTGATTACACACTTAATAGCACGTTGTAAGATATTAACCAAAGTAATTATCATGAAATAAGATCCCAGAGCATAAACTCGCTCAGTACACACAAATACGTAGTTTCGTGAAAGCACAAAAGCAAGTCAAAAAAGCCGGGTCATTACATTACCCACCTGTTAAAGAAAATTTCGTCCCGAAATTTTGAGGAGTGACCAACAATGGTATCGTATTTGACTAAGAAGGAGCGTATCAAAGTTCCGTGAGACTCGTGGGCTCAGAAGTGAGTTATTTACCTTGAAAGGTACTAGGGCGTATAAAAGTAAGAATACGTATATGCCATTAATTAAGTCTTTTGTCCTAAGAGATCAACAAATTTATTTCGTTTCTTGCTAACACGAACATGTCGTCCGAAATATATACCCACAAAAGGAAAGATGATGTTTTTAGCCCTACAGGCATCTTCAGTAAGCTGGATGCATGAAATACATCATGAATGTTACTAAGCTTATCTAAAACGTTGAGCGCTTATGTCGCAATACAAAGCTGACAGGTAGAATGGAAAACATGGTGATCTCAACCATGTGATTTGATGTCTGGATAGTGTTAGCCACGAATTTTACTAACCCCTTGATTTCGGGAGGAGACCATAGGCATAAAGAACCCGATATTTAAGAAACATTTCATTTGAATAAATGAATTGAAATTTTTAGTTGAAAGTGACTAATCAGACTTACATGCAATGCAAGCCATAACTATTTATAGAGTCTTCAGGACTGTCTGAACGAACAATGAAGGATATCATACAGTTTTCCATGATACATGTGATCTTATCCTTGAATGAAAGCACAGTTCCATAATGTAACTTTATCCTTTCAGTTACATGTTGAAGTTAGGGTTAACATTAACTAGAGCAACATATAGTTGCAACCAACGAAGGAAGGAATGTGTAGAGTAACCACATCAGTGTTATAGTCGTCTTAAGCAGTCCCCTTCCAAGAGGATAACAAGTTTAATAGATTCTTAAAGTATCCTATATTACATTTTCGAAAGAGAATCGCACGAAAGGTGTGATCTTTGAACGAGAGTGAACTCTCTGAGTTGTTCGTCCTGAATTTGTCCTTACACTTAAGGGGATGCGTGGTTGAGAAGATATGTGAACCCTAGGTCATAAAGAATGGTTTTCTCTGAGTGAAAAGAATCCCCAAAAATGATTTCTTGTACCTCAAAATAATGAATCCTAGAGATGACGTTTACGAGGGTGTTGCGATTAGTCGTGAAACATTGAGAGTAGAAACCCGCCTAGTGCCTTTCCTACGATAGGGTGACCACTAAGTATACCTCAGAAAATTGATTTATCGGCCCGCGCATTTGTCATGTCTAACCTTAAAAGGAACATTCTATGAGTGCAAAGGCTTCCCAACAATTTTATAAAATAGCCATCCAAAGTGGCTCAAGAGTTTTTTTTTTTAACAAAGATCTTAATAGTAAGTTTCATCCCTAACGGGGGGCGAGAAAAAGTGTGATTCATACATGGTGTAGTCCAATACGAAAACCTTTAATAAAATCAACCAAGGAAGTTTTGAAAAACCTTTAAACGTTTGATGCGACGACATAAACGGAACGAAGTTCCTAGTAAATTTAGAAGTATGTACAACGTGTACCATTTTGCACAAAACTATTTGACTTAAGTTAAACAACTCAATATAGGAGCGATTTTTAAATAATTTGGAGGTATAACTTAGTATGTACTAACCAAAATAAGTAAGGGTAAATTTATACATATATGATTTTATAAATCGCATAAGTGACAGAAAATTTTTTAGTACTTTCATTTGTCCATAAATCTCGTGAGGACCGCACAAATAAGCAACGTGTAAAAATTTTGATAAACATAGTTTTTCGTATTTCAGAGGTTACGAGTTGAAAAGGATTGAGTGAAAAATCTTTGAATCACCGGGTGACATGTTACTAGGTAATGAAAACTAATGAATTAATTGTAGTTTTGATAATTATCAGGACACAAGTCTTTAGGCCAAAAATGTTCACGTGCGAAGCCGTTGCTAAAAAGTGAGGTATGAAGGATAGAGTATGAGGATGAGAAGTTAATTGCTTCTTGACTTTTCAAAATTCCAGACAAGTTATGACTAATATTGAAGTCGGAATACTGATGGTATTAATATCACTAAATGGGAATTCCCCTGGAATAAGTCAGGACTTAGAGTTATGTAAGAAAGAGCATCGCTCCAACAAGTGTGGCAAATAAGATCCCTGGGTAATGCAATAATTTTGAATGGTTTAAGTGTTAGTGGATACCCATAGGCTCTGCATGACATGGTAGTAAGTGCCTTCATCACATACACACACACATGAATCTCTTAATTTCGATAGTTGTCAGTCTTCATGATGACTTGGATACGAATGAGCAACGAAAATTTTATATGACAAGCAACGAAAATTTTATAGAAATCGTTTAAGGTGATAATGTAAGAAAAGAAACGAAGTTCTTAGCAAAATGGGTTATGTACAACACGTACCATTCAAGGTAAAGTGTCTTTTGAATAAAAGATTTGATTTGTAAAAGTGAAAGTAAAATTTCATATGTATTAGTCAAAAAGAAGTAATTATTTACTTTATTTTATATAACGTATACGATTTCAAAAATTTGCACGAATGGCAAATAAATTTATTTTCATAAAACTTTGAGAGGATCGCACAGTAAAATAGTGTGAGTAAAATTTTGGCAAACAAAATTTTCATACTTCGGAGGTTACAAGTTGGAAAAAGATTGATGAGGATTGAGTAAAAGATTTGAAAATTTCGGGTGATATTTGAGGTAATAAAAACTATTGAATTTAAATGTGGTTGATGACTATTAGTAGGGCATAAGTCCTTCGACCAAAAATGCTTAAGTGTAAAGTTATTGCTTATAAGTGAGATACGAATGGGAGAGTATGAGAGTGAGAACTAACCACCCATTGATTTTTGGAAAATTTTGAACTGGTATGACTAATATCAAAGTAAGAAGGATGATGGTGTGATTATCACCGAATAAGAAATCACTCGGAATAAGCTAGGATTTAGAGTCGCGTAAGAATGAGTATCAAATCAGATTCTTGGGTAGTCCTTAATATAGAATTTGAATTGCTGAAGTGACGGGATACAATTTCCTTTACGTATCATCGTGTAAGTTTGTCCATTGTATCAGTTTCTTTCATGGCTAGAAAGTGAGCAGATTTGGTGAGGCGGTCAACGATAACCCATATAGTGTCAAAACCGCCTACCGTTTTCGGTAGCTTCATGATGAAATCCATTGTTATTCCTTCCCATTTCCATTGTGGAATTTCTGGTTGTTTAAGTAACCCAAATAGCTTTTGGCTCACCATCCTCGCGAGGTATACGAATAATCTTGTTACTATAAATAACTTTTGTTTTCATCCTTGAAAGCCAGTCTATTCCAGCTATTTCATCAAAACTTCCTAAAGTCCATTCCAACTTTTACATCAAGCTTCCTAACTTGATGAGTATTAGGATAATCTTAAGGTTCATTCCAACCAAATCTTATTATACCACCGTGAAAAAATTCTATCAATCTTCTCAGATAACATCTGCTTGTGCGTAGGTAACTAATCCTTTCCAAATACTACTTTAAAGCTTCCAAGTTTTGTTGGCATGAGGTCATCTCCAATGATCCACCTGTTAATTTTAAAGTACTACCTTAAATTATTCCTCTATCTCTGCCAGCTTACCATTAGCTTGTCCTATAGAATACTTAACTCTCATGGTTGTTAATGGCTTATCAGTCATAACACTAATGTTCTTAGATATAAGGTTTCTATCGCTCTAGTTTTAAATAACTCTGAGAAAATAAAACGTTGTGACAAAATGTACCATAACTAAAATCAGGATCCATGCGAGTCTCCATAGCTGAGATAACGATTGCTCTATCGCAATAAGTCCAAAGTTTTTCCTATTTGAGAACTTTTTCCTTAAGTGTCCAGGGTGTCTATATCTATAACAAATTTTTAGGTTATCAATTCTGCAATCAAAGCCCTTCTTGTATAGTATGTGGGCAACGTGGTTATTCCTTCCCTACCTCTAATAGACCATAATGCGTATACTCAAGTGATCCCTACCAAAGTTTTCCTTGGATCACCTCATATTCCTCATGTAGTAACACTGGAACTTCTGCATGATTTACTTCAATATAATCACGCTGGCCTGGCGTCATTATATTGTACTAAATCGTATGTTCATTCCAATATCATTCCATATGGTCAATGTAACATGATCACTTCAAGTTCTACTTGATTTCATCTAACGGTGCTTTATCTATGCTATCTCAAAATAAATTCTACATAATTAATCTCACGGTTTCTCGGTGTGGGTGCGTAGGTTCCGTAGGTCATGTATCAATGCCTAAATGTCCCGAAATTTCTTCAAAATGTTCGGGTTCAGGTAATGTCGTTAGGTTCCTTTCAAGAAATTCAATCTGGGTCTCGCGTCGAGTTGTACGTGTAGCAAGTAGTAATACAATATGTCTTGAGGCGACTCCCAAGTCCTTGGGTATGGCTATGCATCAGTGGAAGATACCATGACCTTGTGAAAGGAGATGTCCTTTCGACTTCTCCAATGCCTAAGAGTGTTAGGGACCTAAGTCCAGAAGTGTCATTGATTCGTCGAGTAGTGGTGAGGAATGAAAGATATAAGTGACGGTCATGAAAGTGTACGGGATATGGGTCACCTTGCGAGAAGTGAACAACCTTCTAATGTTCATACGTTGTACGTGGCTGATTAGAGTGAGCTCAGGGTGCGGTTACTCCGACAAGTTCTCACATATCTCCTCCTTCGAGGATCAACTTTAGTGGGCGCGTAATCCGAGGGGTACTCCTCCTAGATTGCGTGAAGTAATGTTTCGATCTCTAGAACGGTGGAACGGTAGTAACAGGTGGTTTACATACTAGTCCTTAGGGTTAGACGAGTGGGAAAAGGGTTCAGAAAAACATCTGAACTAGGAAAGGTAAATTCTCCAAGTCGGTACAACGAAAAGCAGACGGGTAGCAAGCACGAAATCAGGCATAGTAATTACAGCAGCCTAGATCGTCTACAGCAGTGCATAGCATGGCAGTAATAGCAGTATCAATAGAAGTATCATGTAAAGAGCAGATAGTAGCATGCAGTAGCGAGAATAAGCAACAGCATATAGTAAGTTCACATAGCAGTGAAAGTAGGCAGTAGCATGCAACAAGTTCATATAGCAGTAAAAGTAAGAAGTAGCATGCAGTAGTAGTAAGCAGTAACATGTAGTAATATAATACAGTAGCATGCAACAGTTTTGCAGAAACAAGTAAACAAGCAAGTTGTAGATTAGTCCTATTAGTGAATCATACTCGGCCTGGTCTAGACTCACTAATGCAACCTAATTCCCTACAACCAATGCTCTGATACCAAATGTGACGCCCCGTACAAAACCATCGTGTACGATTCATCAACAACAGGATCATTACAAGGTCAAACACTATATGATGTTTGAAAACCAGTTTTGCATTCATAAAAAGATAGCATTTTACAAAAGACAACGTGCTTTCTATGAATAGAAGCATAAACATAAGTACATGACCCAAAGTTCGTTACAAAGCCATTGTTTGAAAATAAATTAAGTTACGCATGCAAAATAAAAGTTCCATGATTGAGACATCTCTAAGTAATGCAGTAGAAATCTAACACAGCAGGTCCGTAATAGCAAATCTATAACACTAAAACAGCAAGTCTAATAGCGGAAGCAACAATGTCTAAGCACCTGAGAAATACACGCTTAAAAGTCAACACGAATGTTGGTGAGCTATAGTTTGTTTGTAATCAGTAATGTAATGTAGACCACGAGATTTCAGTGCTTAAACCAGCAGTTCAAATTAGTATTTCAAATTAGTATGATAAAGTATATGCTTAACCGTGGGTACCCGGTAACTAGACTTAACGTATGTATATCACCCCCTAAAAGTGAACTTGGCGAGTGCGTTTGTCCTCGAAGTATCAAACACCCATTAAATGCTAGCGCGACTAGCCCGAGTGGAGTTGTCAAACCCTATGGATCCATATCTAAGATTCGCGTTCACGGTTTGGAAACCAATGATTAAACGTTACCGAGCTAAGGGGAATCTTTGTGCCGTTTTGTAACCCACACATATATAAAGTTTAAGTACTCGTGTCTAGTATGTAAATCATAAAAAGCGCATGTATTCTCAGTCCCAAAAATAGTAAAAAGTAATAAGGGATGCTATAACTCACAGTGAATAAGCAGTAAGAGTTGATACGAAAAGTATGCAAGTAGTAAGTCGGTCCGAAAGGTCGTCAACCTAAGTCAAAGGTCACTAGGTCAGTATATTGTCCCCAAAAGTTTTAAAGTGAATAAATTACGTTTAAGTGTCATCATCAACATTATCATCATTCATCAAAGCTAAGGCAAGTTTAACAAGAATAGAGATCGAAACAAAAGGATGACTTTGGACAGCTGTTACGACCTCTATACAAATTGATAAGACGCCTAGTTAGTGGACAAGGCTCCGTATTTGAGTCCTTTAACCGCTATCCAATTTTCAGAACCTAATTCGTCTTCGTTTGACCGTGGCGACGGTTAAATGCGAGTAGGTCAGAAATTTCAGCACAACGTTACAAAGGCGTAGTGACTTTCGGAAGGCTATAAATCCTAAACCGTATATCAGATTTAGGCAAGGCCTAAACGAAAAGTCATCTACTAGAAACGAACTATCTGAAAATTAATTTTCTAGGAGTCTAATCAGACCCCGTAAAACAGCAAAAAAATGCTCCGGTGGGTTCCTTGTTGCTTGATGCTCATCGAGGTTCTCATCCTTGATGCGTGTAAGCTTTAAGTGTACAACTCTTTGATGTGTTAGCATCACTTTGACCAAGTTTCAACCATCAACACACAACTAAGAGTAAAAGCTTTCATTCTACAAGTTTTGAACATCAAGATTGCCTCTTTATTGCATAAACCCAATAAAGCTTCAACCTTTGTCCTTTACACAAGTTCATGCATCCTTATCATCACAACAATCACAAAAATTTCCAAGTAAGTGAGATCTACAATAATTACTTAGATCTCAAGTATTAAGAAAACCCTAAGCTAGAAAGCTTAGATCTTTACAAGATTAATGAGACCATAAGCTAGAAAGCTAAGATCTAATGAAAGTAATGAGACCATAAGCTAAAAAGCTAAGATCTTTAACAAAATAATGAAACCCTAAGCTAGAAAGCTTGGATCTTTAATGTTCTTGAAGATCCTTAAAGCAAAAGACTAGATCTTCAAGTTACATGAAGATCATAAACACAAGTTTTGATCTTTATAACAAAATAAAGAAATTATAAGCTAGAAAACCTAGATCTAATAAGTAAATGAAGATTCAAAGCTAGAAAGCTTGAATCTTTCATGTTCTTAAAGGATTCAAACCCAAGTTTGAATCTAAAAGATATAACAAGATCAAAAGCTAAAAAGCTTGATCCTTTAAATGAAGATGATGATGATGATGTCATGAATATGAAGAAGAGAAGAAGAAGAAGAAAATTTAATACTTACACTTTTTAGAGTGAGAAAGACTAGAGAGAAATTAAGAGAGTAAGTGTGTGTAAATTGTGAGTGAGATCAAGTGTAAAATGGAATGAAATGGCTTGGTATTTATAGGGGTGGGGGAGGCCTCATGGCCGTAGCTTTTGGGGGACAAGGGAGGGGACAACTTTTGCTTTTTGGTTAATGGTTGTCTAAAGTTGGTGCTTATGTTGGGATCCCATGCAACAATTGTGATTATGGTTAACAAAAATGCTAGTATGTTCCCTCTAATTAATGGGCATTTGTCTTACATTTATATGGGTCATAAACTTATTAAATTAAGCTAATTAAATAGTCCATTAGCTAGAGTAGGGTGGGCTTGAGTCCAACAAGGTAGAAAGTCCAACAAGACTAACTAGTAAGCACAAGTAATTTACTAAGCGTAATTAAGCATCCAAAAACCCAAGTAATTGTTATTAGGAAATAACAATTAGTATTACGTAGTCATAATATTCCATTTATGACCAAAGTTAAACGTGTACCAAGTACATAGCTCGTTTCAAACGTCAAGTGACACCAACGGTCGTATAAGCATTCGGGGATCAAGTTAAGTGATTAAACACTTAATAACACGTTGTAAGATATTAACCAAAGTAATTATCATGAAATAAGATCCCAGAGCATAAACTCGCTAAGTACGCACAAATACGCAATTTCGTGAAAGAACAAAGCACAAAAGCAAGTCGAAAAAGCCGGGTCATTACAGTAGTGGGCCTGGCCACTTGGTTTGTTGAATAGTTCATGCGAAGCTCTGTTATCAAAATACCAGGGAATCAGTAGCAAGAACCAAAAACATATTTAAACTTAGGATAATTAGATTAGATTACCTTAAAATTATCTTAGATTACTTTTGATTAAGGCTACCTTAGATTAACTTAAAATTATCTTAGAATACTTTAGTATTACCTTAGATTACTTTAGATTAAATTAGGAACTTAGCTCATCTATTAAAAAAAAAAGTCATACCCTGTGTATGACCCAAACCCGATCTAGACCAGGGCCGTTGTTCTTCGTACCTGATCCAGACGCAATAATCTCTAAATCACGCAAAGAAGAACGAATCATAATCAAATGGCGTTACGCGTCACTTTAGCAAAAAAAACCAAATCCTCGATTGAAGGTCGAGGAGGATCGATCAGATTTTTAGAGATTCATGGACACTCGTTCGAGTTAAAACATCACATCATACAGCTTATCCAAAACAGCTATCAGTTTCATGGATTACCGAATGACGATCCTAACTCTCACCTTGATAAATTCATATCTCTTTCGAACTCCTACAAACAGCCAGGGATAGGACAAGATATAGTCTGGATATACTTGTTTCCCTATTTTCTCACTCATCATGCACAAACATGGTTCGAAGGATTAATAAAAGATTCCATCACGTCGTGGACGGAGATGGCTACTAAATTCCTAACCAAATATTTCCCTCCTTCTAAACAAACCAAACTTAAGAATGACATCATTAACTTTAAACAAAGTTATGATGAATCTCTTTACACTGCATGGGAGCGATTCAAAACCCTGCTGAAGAAATGCCCTAATCACCAGTTAGAATGGTCAGGTCAAATATGTACCTTCTATAATGGTCTTACAGTAAATCATAGGACGATGATCGATGCAGTAGCTCAAGGAAATCTGATGAACCAAACCGCAGACGAAGCATGGGAGTTTCTCGAGAACATGACAATGCATCATCATGACTGGAACAGTGGTGAAACAACTTCATCATCTGCACCACTCTCTGCACTTAAAAATCAAACAGAGGCCATTAAATCCCTCACGGACAAGATGGAATCTCTTCCCAAACAACTCGGAGAAATGAAGACGCAGCCACATTAGGTCAACAGGATCAGGCCTGTACTAATTGTACCAACCCGCAACCTACTGAAGAATATCAAGTTGAGTACGAGAACCCTGACGGCTTAGTCTGTTACGTTCAATACCCAGCTCGTCAATCAAATCCCGGATTCAATCAACAACCTATTGTTAACCAGTTTCAACGAAACAACCAGCCTTTTCGCTATCCCTACCCACCTTATCCAACTCAACAATCTCAATTGACCTACGATCAACCACTTCAAATCACTAGTCCACCAGTTGAGGAGAATTCCCCAACCACCTAAATTACAAAAGTAACCAACCCTACTCTCAGGACTGATTATGAGTTGACTCAGTTCATCCAAGGACAACAACAATTCAATCAGAGAACTGCATCCAGACAAGACCAGATGGAGATACTAATGAGAAATCAATTGGCTCTGCTCAAAAGTCTAGAAACGTAACTCGAACAGTTATCACAACGCTTTGAAACCCGACCACAAGGAAGGTTACCTATTAATACTGTAGAGACCCGTCCTAATCCATCCTGACGAAGTCCATATCGATTATAAACGATTCACAACAGTTGATTACATCGCGAGGTATTTGACCTCTATACAATACATTTTACAAACATTGTATTCGTTTTTTGAAAAGACGATCTTTCATTACATCGAAAGTTGACGGCATGCATACCATTTCATAATATATCTAACTATAAGTGACTTAATAATAATCTTGATGAACTCGACGACTCGAATGTAACGTCTTTTGAAATATGCCATGAATGACTCCAAGTAATGTCTCTAATATGAGCTAATGCACAGCGGAAGATTTCTTTCATACTTGAGAATAAACATGCTTTAAAATGTCAACCAAAAGGTTGGTGAGTTCATTAGTTTAACATAAATAATCATTTCCATCATTTTAATAGACCACAAGAATTTCATTTACAGTTCTCATAAATAAACGTCCCATGCATAGAGACAAAAATATCATTCATATAGTGAACACCTGGTAACCGACATTAACAAGATGCATATAAGAATATCCCCTATCATTTCGGGAAATCCTTCGGACATGATAAAAACGAATTCGAAGTACTAAAGCATCCGGTACTTTGGATGGGGTTCGTTAGGCCCAATAGATCTATCTTTAGGATTCGCGTCAATTAGGCGTGCACTAATTCTCAAAATTAGTGATGTTCCCTAATTCTTAGGCTACCAAGCAAAAAGGGGCATATTCGGCTTCGATCATTCAACCATATAATGTAGTTTCGATTACTTGTGTCTATTTCGTAAAACATTTATAAAAATTGCGCATGTATTCCCAGCCCAAAAATATAAAGGGTAAAAAGGCAAATGAAACTCACCTAATGTATTTTGTAGTAAAAATACATATTACAACACTGAATAATGCAGGGTTGGCCTCGAATTCACGAACCTATATCATTTGTATTTTCATCAATACATATAATTGTAATTGAACCAATAATTATATTATTATTAGTGATAATTTTTATATTAATATCTTATATACTTTATTATATATTCATTTTTTATATTTAAGTAAAGTGTTTATATATTTAAGTTATGGTTATTGTACATATTTTTATTTACTTAATCTTTTGTTTACAAAATATTAGTTATAGTAATACTAGAGTAATATTAATAATAATAAAAATGATAATAGTTTTACTACTTAATATTACTATTTAAGATCCTGATGGTTATGATTTCATTAGTGATAAAAATAATGATATTAATAATAATAATATACTTATATTAATAAAAATGGTTCTAACATTTATAAAGTGATAATAATACCAATATTTATGAAAATAATAATAATTTGTATTATTTTCACAATAATAATAATAATAAATTCTACAATAATAGTATTACCTACTAATACTTAATTATAATAGTAATAATAATAGTAATAGCAATAATAACACTAATAATAAAAATCATTTTCATGTATTAATAACTATAATACTAATGATAATAATAATAACCAAAATCATAATAATAATAATAATAATAATAATAATAATAATAATAATAATAATAATAATAATAATAATAATAATAATAATAATAATAATAATAATAATAATATTAACAATAATAATAACAATAATAATAATAATAATAATAATAATAATAATAATAATAATAATAATAATAATAATAATAATAATAATAATAATACTTATTATGCTCAAATGTTGTTACTTAATAATAACTAATTGTTAATAATATTAATCATTTTAATTGTATAATAGTAACCATAAGTAATAATAACATTAATAATAATAATCATAATAACAATAATAATATTAACAATAATAATAATAATAATAATAATAATAATAATAATAATAACAATAATAATAATAATAATAATAATAATAATAATAATAATAATAATAATAATAATAATAATAATAATAATAATAATAATAATAATAATAATAATAATAATAATAATAATGAATTTAATAATAAAGGCTACCTTAAGGTTTCAAGCTTTAAAAAAAATATAAACGCCCGAGCCCGGGATCGAACCCGTGACATCCCACTCTCATACTAACACCTAAACCATCCAATCTATTTCTGTTTTTCTGATTGAATACCCATTTAATAACATTTAACCCGTCCAATTATATTTCACTGTCTCCTTCTTCTTTAGAACAACGAACAGGAACCCATATGTAATGATCAGTAACAACGTATTATTTGATAAGTTTTACGATTTTCAGGTGACACCTAACATCTGGTATCCCTTTGTTTTATTTAACAGATACTAAAGAATCAGAAAAAATATCAAAACGATTGAAATAAAAATCGAAAATAAACTCAAACAGCAAAGTCGAATTCCAGAGTGTTTTAGACTACGATCATAACATGAAAAAGGTTTTAAATGATCTATAGAAACATTATGAACTATTAATTTTCAAAAGAGACAATTTACAAAACCTCAATTTGATTCAAGAACACAGTTTTGACTTTTTGAAAAATAATCTTTGACTTCAAAATTTAACATTAATATGATGAATTAATGCTTGAAACTTTGCAGAGAGTTTATTTGAGCGATTCCTAACAGCATTACATTTATGGATTTTGAAATTGATTTTGAATTTGAGTTATCAAAAATTTTGAACGCGAGCAGAGTAAGTTTTCTGGGTTCTTCTTTCTTTTTGATTAAATCCAACAAATTGAACTGATTAAATTTGTGAACTGATAATGAGGATGTGAAGGCAGGTGAATGTATCAATATCATTTAATATTTCCCTTGGTTTATAGCATAACTGAATCGACAGGAAGATCATACCCAGTACAGAAATAATAAAAATAAATAAAAAGGTGAAAGGGAGTTCAAACTGATTTTTGGATTCATTCATGTGTTTGGATCCCTAATTGATACGATTTCGATAACTGGAATCAATTCACAATAGATTGATAATGATATGTAATAGAAAATACGCATTTATTTGTATTTATACATATATATAACAGTGTTTGTACATATATATTCATATCTGTATTTATATATATATACATATCTGTATATATATATATATATATATATATATATATATATATATATATATATATATATATATATATATATATATATATATATATATATATGATTCTTAAATTTGTATAAAAAAATTATCTATTAACATTATTGATAATTAATAATTAATAATAATATTATTTATAATAATAATAGAGATAATACTATTCTTAGTGATAAAATAATTAACAACATCAATTAATACGAATAATAATAATACAGATAAAAGAAAAAAAAATTATATATTATTATCATTATATATATATATATATATATATATATATATATATATATATATATATATATATATATATATATATATATATATATATATATATAATAATGATGATAATAATAAATCACTATAATGATACTAATAAAAATGATGATTATAATCTTATTTATGCTAATTGTAATATTACTATTTATATACAGATATTAATTTTTAATGTTTAATAAAGTAATAATAATAATAATATTAATATAACAACTATCTTTATTATTAAGTTTAAATTGAATATATCAATATTACATAATATTAATTATGTTATATACTATATAATAGCAATATTAAATGTTTAATACTTTTACATTTCATATATATGATACTATACCTATAATTAATAATTATGTACATTAATCATATATATATATATATATATATATATATATATATATATATATATATATATAGATTTTTATAGTTCAACTACTACATATTTAATCATGTATTAAATATCAAGTTTAAGTTTTCTTTCTGAATTGCATAGTAGTTTATTAATTTATTTAATTCATAATATAATTAATTACATGTATAATTGGTTTATATATATATATATATATATATATATATATATATATATATATATATATATATATATATATATATATATATATATATATATATACATTTCTATTTACGATTAATGGTTCGTGAATCGTCGAGAGTGGTCAAAGGTCAAATGAATGTTTGAAAATAGATTCAAAAATTTTGAGATTCATGATAACAGACTTTGCTTATCATGTCGGAATCATATAAGGGTTGAGTTTAAATTTGGTCGGAAATTTCCGGGTTGTCACAAATACTATCCAAAACCCCCACATAGAGGAAGCTAAGCAAATGGATTTCGTAATCTCAGAGGAAGAACCACGAAGAAGGTCAGCTAGGCTCAAGAACAAATCGACATATACTCAAAAGCTATCCACTGCAACTCCAGTTCGTGTATCTTACCCTGGAAGGCTACAGGAGGAACCATCCAATCTTGATTCTTTCAAACTTGATCGAAGATTCCTAGACACCATGTCCAAGGTCCCTAATCAAAAGAGATACATCCGAAGGCTTCTCTCTACAATGGAAAGGATACTAGATTCTAACAAAATTCCACTGGGTGAAGAATGCTCGGCATTACTCAGAAACTCTCTACCATAAAAGCTATAAGATACGGGCCGATTAATTTTCCCATGTTCAATCTACCAGTCTAGAACCATTCATGCGCTAGCAGATTTAGGAGCAAGTATCAACCTAATCCCCTACTCTCTCTACAAGAGATTAGAATTAGGAGACTTGTCACCAACTAAAATGACAATCCAAATTGCCGATCACAAAATTCGATATCCTAAGGGCATAGTTGAGAACGTCTTGGTGAAAGTCGACAAATTCTTGTATCCTACGAATTTGGTAGTGATGGACATTAAGGAAGACCTACACACAACAATAATGTTAGGAAGACCTTTCATGAATATGGCTAGGACTGTTATTGATGTGTACAATCAAACCTTGATCTTGCGTTCACATGGGGAGAGCGTTACCTTCAAAATTGACCGACCTACTGATCTTTCTGGACAGGCAGAGATGTTTTCTATTTCCACCAGACGGATCACTTCCGATGATGAGTCTCCACCACCAGCCGATGATATCGAGATGGGTGTCGAATGACAGTGTGCAGACGACCCAAAAATGGAAGAAGAGGATCCCAGCGAAGAAATAGAGGAAGAGGAAGAACCTGAGGAGGAAGAGGAAATGGGAGACGTAAAAGAAACTGCGATAATACCTCTCTAAGCCTGGAACGTCACGAAGAATTAATGAGGCTTGAGACAGAAGATCACAGTTTAATCATTCGTTTCAAGAAGAAAACTGATAAGGTTGAGACTAAAGATATAGAGATTGACCCTGCAAGTGTTGAAGTGAAGAACCAGAATACTGAAGAAGCTCGTTCATCAGACGAATCCTCAGAAGACTATTATATCGATGATGATGAGGAAGAGCAACATGAAAACATTCTGGATAACTCATATTCTCCATCCGAACTAGATCGGGAGAATCCAGACTCTTCTTCAGATTGAATTCCGGTCATATCTACTCACGCCGACATGATACCTTTATCAATGACACCGATGAATTTGAAGATATTCTCGAAGCCATCTGTAAATCAACAATTGACTTCACGCTACGCTTAACAAAACGGATCATGGCTATCAGAGACGAATAAACCTCTATCTACAGAAAGAAGACAATAATATTGAAATCCTAGAAGAGTGCATTTAAGACTTTATCAATACCCTCCACGATCATATCTACCGCGAAGAAAGGCAACGAGAGCACAACTTAATAGTTCGCACAATTCTAGAGACAAGATTTTATCGAGATCAGAAGATCATTTACTCTAAGGTTTACAACGCCTTAGCTGGATCTGTACTTCCATTCTCAGCAAATCAACGAGCATTACTGACTCTCATCTGGAAGCATCTGGACCTCTCCACCGGACGCCCGACTTATCACTCTGATTTGCAAATGATTGAAGATATTCACAGCCTCTTCGCTCTCTTGGAAATAGATAATTTCGAAAGCACACCAGACAGGCTAGTGATTTATGTAACAATTGATCACCACGCTGATCTGATTATCAAAGAGTTACGAGACGCAGTCACAGAAGAAGTAAGATGCAACAATACGTTTTCTCATCTTGAACCAGACCAAGTCAACATCGCTACCTACATTACGATGCGGATAGCACGTATCTTTCACGAATCCACAGATCCAAGTTTCATATTTAAAGATGGGTGTCGAGAGATATACTCAAAGGCGGTGATATTAATGTTTGGGTCAGGACTACTCTTCACTTCTTTTCAGCTTTGCCACTTGACTAATATGTGCAAGGGTACATATTCCTATTGTGGAGACCACCGTTCAGAAGATTTTGAGATACTGAAGATACAATTTCTGACACTATTTGAAGACCTCCGAAATGAGCATCATATCAGAGAGATAATCACCACCAGCACTACCTCAATGATTAACATTCGTGGATCAATCAGCAGAGCAGTGGATCATATTCTCACCTGACTTCAAGATTTGTCACGAGCCGAAACCGCACATTATCTATCTTTCAGAAGATCTTCAACAGAAGTACCAGATCTGCTACCACTTTTGGTCCGAGACTTTCTCGGGATTTATCCACCAAGACTCACATTCCCTAGAGAAGACCAAGATCACAACTACCAGAGGGGAATGTCTGCTTTTTAGGCATCACTACGGTCGAGCCAACGACCTTAAACAAAAGCACTTCTTGGGAGGCAAACCGTGCAATAAAGTAGAGTAGAAGAATAAAGGAGGACAAATGAGCCGATCAATAAAGGACGTAACTTCCAAGATTTTTGAAACAACCTATCTTCATCCACTAGGGGTACACTTTACTTACCGTTACTATCTCAAATTTAAATCATGTCACATCCTAGCTTATCACTAAGTATGGGATTCCAACCCAAATAAACACTAGACAAAATATTCCCAAATCGTCAAGTGTGGGATACACTAGGAACATTGAGGACAATGTTCGTCTAAGTGTAGGATGTTGGTATAATCTTTTTATGCTATGTTAAAGAACCCATTACGAAGATTCCAAGTTCTTAAGCCAAATTTAAATATTTTTAACAAAAGAAAGCCTTTCCAAAAAAGTATTTTTGAAAACCTGAAACGTTTGTAAATCAAATTAAGGCTCAAGTATGGTGGAAATATTGTTGGGACGAATCAAATCTCTAATAGAGCATTGCATGACTAGGCATTATCGACCTAAATTGATTATGGTGAGGCACCCCAAATAAGACCAGCATTCATCTTTAATGCTTCGCTATTTTCCGTTGAGAGTGCCGATGTCTGTACTCAGAATCAGAACTTGCTCTAGATCTGCATTTCCATGTAACGAATTGTGATTCGGTTATAATTAGAAGAGCTAACCATTTGTCAAAATAAGCATTTCACACCTCCACTACTTCTACCTCATCAACTCATCCACATCATCTTTACTATCACTCAAAAAATCCAGAAAATGAGATTCATTCCAAAAACTCGATGTTATAAATCTCTCAAGTATCATGGCAAAGGTCTTGAAAAAGTTTTCCGGTAAAAAGTTTCTCGAGATAAAATCTCCACAAAAAAAAATATATATTATTTCCAAAAAGTTCTGAAAAAAGGAGCAGAACTTATAAAGAGAAACGCCGAAGAAGAACTTGACCGCAAATGCTTATCAATCCAAAGGAGAAAAGTTCAAAAGTGCTTCTCAAAATATCAGCACTCCTATATATCTTAAATTTTCCAAAATTCTGGATAAAAGTCTTAAAAAGGACTATATTACCCTCTTCTCACCCTTAAAACAACTTCATCACCACACCAAAATTCCTTTCCATCATTGAGAAATGACCTAGAAGCTATGGTTACTACCGTTCTCACGTTAGTAGCAAGGATTTGAGTCTTTATCAAGCCTATGACGATGGGTGCAACATGACTGGCTATAAGTGAATTCATTTCTTAGATCTATAGGGAACCCTAAACACTTGTGTGATTTGAGTGACCCATGAAAGCTAGCCTAAGTCATGTAACATCCTCGCATGCTTGCAGAGATAGTTTCAACCCCAACATAGATAACTTACCTTACCTTTCGCTCTTATAATAAAAAAGCAAACCGCTTAGGCTATTAGATAAAAAAACTCCGAAAAGATTTCTTAAGGTAAAAACGAGAAGTTTGCTTGGGGATAAGCAAAGTCTAAGTGTGTGATATTTGATATCGGCTAAAAAGTTACATTTTCACCTCGGTATTAAGGCCCAAAAACAATAAAGTTTCAAACTTTATCGTCAAAATACCCGCTTTGTCATTTAAAATTGAAGATCAAGTGATTACAAGGATGGTGCAAAAAGACTCAAGAGAATCGGAGCTAAAACGAAGATTCTAGAGCGAAAACTGTGAAAGACAAGAAATCAAGTTACGATCCAGTGAATTCAGCAAACCAGCACAAGCCAAACGGCTTGCCACTATGGAAAATGGCTTGCCACATGGCCACGAAAAACGAGCACAAGAAATGGGTCACCGGGCAAATGGCCCCTGCAAACGGGCTGCCAAACGGCCTGCCATCCGTTTGCAGGCAAATTTCACTTCTATTTAAAGGGTCTTTGTCATCCATTTCAACACATACTTCAATTCACTTCTTTCTCTCTCTTTTCACAATATTAGTCATACTTTCAAGGTCTTCGACTCCGTGCGGGAAACCTAGTACCCAGAGAAGAACGTCGAAGATTGTATTAGGAGCGGTCTAGAGTTTGAAGTTGTCACTTTTGTATTCAGAACTTGTACTTGTATCCTTTATCTTTATATAATGTTTTCCATTATTATGCTTTGTGATATTGTTGCCATGATTAGCGAGTAGTTAATTTTAGTATATGCTATGATGTAGTCAGTCATAATGCGGAAATAATATTATGGCTTGTGTATGTTTTAGAGATGCTTTCTGATTATGCTTTAAACTCAATCAATTTTCCAACTAATAGAATGTAGTTATTGGCTCTGTTATTGGGAAGTCGCGAAACCCGATTCAGAGTACACTATCTATGTCACCCCTTGGTAAGAGAAGTCTATCGGATACAATGCAAGTTTGACTGAAGCACACCGATTGTAGTAAGTCCACCGAGCCTTAGATTCTGATGGAGGACTCTTTCGTAGTGAAACATTTAACCAGACCCCTAGTACATTGTCGGTCCCAGGCCATGCTAGTGTAGTCACCAAGTATATAAACTCCGTACGTGCACGCTGAAGCACAACGGTTGTTGGAAGTTGTACCTCTGCTAAGTAAGGCCATGGAACCTGGCCGATTAGTACACTTCACCATAACGCGGTCTCAAGCATTGCACCCCGCTTGAGGGATTCTTGGTTAATAAAGGGACTGTTTGTTTAAACACATAAAGGATTGGACCGTTTGGATAACCGAACGTGTTCATGGAAGTCAAAACCCGACTTGGCCATGGTGTTCTTTATGGTTAAACTCTTTTAAGGGTCTAACTATCTTTTAAAACCCAATCACTAACGAAAGCATCGAAGCACATCACATCTCTTAAATATGGCAAACCCTATATTCTATTATGCTTAAGAAAGTTTAGACCTTTGTGGAATGTTAATACATCACCCAACCGAGTCGCTCAATTGGATGAGCCATCTCAACGTGTATAACTGTAGTCTGACTGCACGGGCGTCGGGGGTAAGGGACATTGCTGTCTATTCAGAATCTTCAAGCCTATCGCATTACCAGTGGCATGTCTTATGACAGGGGCGTTTAGGACCAGTGTAATGAATACAAGGTGACTACCTATTCACGAGCCAACATTCCATAATCTCGGCAAAGTAACTGATGAAATCATAGCATGCACTTGTTTTAACCTTATCTGAATTACAAATTTTATCGCATTTACTTTACTCTATCTTAAAAACTAGAAAACCCAAAATTAGGTAATAAAACCAATACTCCTTCACCTTATAATTATCTTAAGCTTTAACTATAGGTTCGATTCTACTGATATCTTAAAAATACGACCCTAGGTCATACTTCCCTTACTTATAATAAGGAGTAGTACCATTTAGGCCCCGCTAAATATAAATTTAAAACTATTACTCCCTTTTGGTAACTGATTCTGACGTGTTGCGACCTAACGACAACGCACAAATAAAACCGTCCGTTTAGGCCATATCAACGTGCGACTCCCTTTTTCTGTTTCTAGTTTTAATGTTAATGCTACCTTTGATATTATCCATTCAGATTTATGGACATCTCCCGTTTCTAGTCTTAGCGGTTTAAAATATTATATCATATTTTTTCATCATTTTTCGCACTATGTGTAGGTTTTTCCGTTACGCAATAAATCTGATGCACTTACCACATTCATACAATTTCGTTCTTTTGTACGCATTCAGTTTAACAAAGAAATAAAAGCTTGCCAATGTGATAACGGTGGAGAATTCGATAACACTACCTTCCACCAACTTATGAAATCCAATGGCATTCAATTTCGATTATCCTGCCCTCACACTTCTCAGCAAAACGGGAAGTCTAAATGCATGCTTCGTACCATCAAAAATTTAATCTGCACACTTCTTTCTCAAGCTCATCTCCTGCCCACTTACTGGGTGGAAGCTCTTCACATGGCCGCCTACCTTCTGAATATTCTTTCGTCGTCTGCCATCGATCATGAAATCCCACACTTTCACCTTTACAAGCAAAAACCTAACTACACTACTCTTTGCGTTTTCGGTTGCCTTTGCTATCCTCATCTTCCTTCCAGACACAAACTTTCTCCCCGTTCTACTCCGTGTATCTTTCTTGGATATCCCTCCAATCATCGCGAATACCGTTGTCATGATCTAACCACTAAGAGAATCATCCTCTCCCGTCACTTCACCTTCGATGAGACTTCATTCCCATTCGGTTCCATGAATCCTACTCAGGAACCCTCTTATGATTTCCTGGACCCTCCTCCAAATTTATTCTCTCGATCTTTCCACCTTCCATCTCATGACAACCCTTCCACTCCTACTACAGGGACACATCTTCCTCCTAATGAGGCTACTACTACTTCTCCTTTACCTAATCATTCCCCGGAGACACAGCTTTCTCCTGATGAGGCTACCACCCACATTCCCTTACTTAATCCTCTCCCGGAGACTCAGCCTCCTCCTACCGAGGCTACTTCATCACAGTCTACTCACCTCATGGTCACTCGCAGCCGTGTTGTCACCACCAGGCCCATTCAGCATCTTAACCTACACACCTCTGTCATATCTCCCATACCACGCACTTACCCGGACGCCCTTCATGACCCTAATTAGAAACAAGCTATGATTGATGAATATAATGCCTTAGTTAACAACAGTACTTGGAAACTTGTGTCCCTCCCATCAGACACGAATATAGTTTGTTCCATGTGGCTCTTTAAGCACAAGTTTAATGTAGACGGTAATCTGAGCAGGTATAAGGTTGTCTCGTTGCTAACGGGCGTAGCCAACAGGTTGGCATTGATTGTGATAAGACTTTTAGTCCGGTTGTAAAACCATCATCAATACGTACTATCCTCAGTTTGGCGGTATCGAGGCACTGGCCCATTCATCAGCTAGATGTCAAGAAAGCCTTTCTTCATGGGAAAATTTCTGAGACTGTTTATATGCATCAGCCTCTCAGGTTTCGGGACTCACGTTATCCATATCATGTCTGCTTATTGCAGAAATCCCTCTACGGCCTTAAGCAGGCCCCTCGTGCATGGTTCCAGCGTTTCGCAGGATATGCTCAGCGGATTGGCTTTCACCAGAGTCGTTTTGATACTTCACTTTTTATATACCGCCACGGATCTAATACTGCCTACCTGCTCTTGTATGTTGATGATATTGTATTGACTGCTTCTTCTACAGGTCTCCTTCATCGCATCATTACTTCCTTACACAAAGAATTTGCTACGGCATATGTGGGACCCTTGAACTAATTTATTGGCATCGCTGCCACTCGTAATACATCTGG
This sequence comes from Rutidosis leptorrhynchoides, assembly GCF_046630445.1. NCBI lineage: Eukaryota > Viridiplantae > Streptophyta > Magnoliopsida > Asterales > Asteraceae > Rutidosis > Rutidosis leptorrhynchoides. Next base: position 223,110,651 of record NC_092340.1, read on the forward strand.
CATGTTCCTATCCCAACGACAGTACGCTACCGAGTTCATTGAGCGGGCTGATATGTCCACTTGTCACCCTTGTCGGACCCCGATAAAACTGGGTGCCAAGCTTACTGCTAATGGTCCTCCTGTAAAGGACCCAACTCTCTACCGCAGCCTTGCAGGTGCATTAGAGTACCTCACGTTCACTCGTTCGGATATCTCGTATGTCGTTCAACATATTTGTCTTTTTATTCATGATCCTCGAGAGCAGTATTTGCACGCCCTCAAACAAATACTCCATTATGTTCAGGGGACTACCGATCTTGGCCTGCAGCTCTATGCCTCATCTCACTCTACTTTATTTGCATATTCATATGCAGATTGGGCTGGTTGCCCGACCACCAGATGCTCCATGTCTGGTTATTGTGTTTTTCTCGGCAACAATCTTCTCTCCTGGTCTTCCACTAGTGCCGAAGCGGAATATCGTGGAGTTGCTAATGTTATTGCCGAAACATGGTTGATATGTAATTTACTGCGTGAGCTTCGCTGCCCGCTCACCTCGGCTACTTTGCTTTACTGTGATAATGGCAGCTCCGTCTATCTCTCCACTAATCCTGTTCAACACCAGCAAACCAAACACATAGAGATTGATATTCCTTTTTGTTCGTGACTTAGTCGCCCAGGGACAGGTTCAGGTATTACATGTTCCGTCGAGATATCAGTTTGTAGACAACTTCATCAAAGGCCTCTCGTATGCTCTATTTGACGAGTTTCGATACAGTTTGAGTGTCTGTCGTACTCCCAGTCAAACTGCGGGGGATGTTAGCATATATATTATATTAGCCCATGTCTTATTTGTCCATGTAGTGTAATGGGTTTAGCCCACTTATCTTTGTTAGGGCTTTAGTCTTGTTTAGCCTATATATTGGCATGTATGCACCATCAAATAATCAAGCAATATATCAATCATTCAAGTTTAACAAAGTGTAGGGTAACCACCACCGATTGAGTTTCTACAACCATAACCTTTCTCCAGAATCATAAACCCACTCCAAAAGTGAATTCTCAAAATAACATCACTGATTGAGTTTCTACAACCATAACCTACCTCCAGAATCATAAACCCACTCCAAAAGTCAATTCTCATAATAACATCATTTCATCATCGTAGCAAAAACAACAAAACACTATATCATATGCGTGTTGTATGGAGGAGATGAGATGTAGACAATCATTCCCCTATCTTTGAATAAAGAGAAGTCATGGGAGAAAGTTTTCTCTCTCTTCGACAGGATAAAGAGATTGCTTCCGAATGGAACTCCGGCCAATAAGTAGCAAAAAATTTTTTAAAAATATAAAAAATAAAACATGAGACGCTATGAAGATAGTAGGATCAAATTTTTATGATTTTTAAATCCTGCACATTTAGTTTAGTCTCTAAATATCAATTCAGTCGTCAATAAATCGAAGATTGTTGTTGACTCAATTAATAGGAGTCAATTAATCATCGTAGCATCATAACAAATTAAACCCACAACTCACAAACTTAAAGCTAACATAAATCCCAAAATTAAACAAAAAAAACTACAAATTCACACAACCGACTTTTTTGAATGAGAATTGTAAATTTCCAATCCTAAATCCCTAAGTCATCAACCTACAAATTCAATCAGACCCTTGGATTGGGAACGAAGCAACAATTACGTGAACGGATTTGGTCATTGCAATCTATAAACCTGCACGGATCTAGCCACTGCCATCAATAAACTTAAACAGATTTGGCCACCGCAATCGATAAATTTGAACAGATCCTGTTGTTTTAATCTTTATTGATTACATGAACGGATCTCACCCTTGGGGTTTTAACCTGAATGGATCTGTTCCGATTCAAAGGTTCAATTAATTTTAGAAAAAAAGGAATTGTAGAAGAAGACGGCTTGACGGTCGCGATGAATCTGATGAATGAAGCTTTTAACTCTTCTTTCATTCGGTGGGGGAAAGACCTGGTGGAAATTGAAAATCATTGGTAATGGTGAAGTTGAATCCGATACGTTATATAGAAGTTGTTTTCTTCACGGGCCATCAAATTAAATTGGTACGGGGCCATGTTTTTTACAGCTTTTACAAGTTCTGGCCACTTTCGCAACATCTTGATAAATTGTCGGCCAAAAATAACCAAGTCGCATTATTTCACAACAATTATTTTGTATCATAAATGAAGCGCACGTGATCCGTTGTGCACTTCGTGAATTACGTATCCTGTGTTGGCCCCATAAAACGCATCATTGGCACGAGATATGACTTGCGATACAAAGTTCCATTTTCAATTATACACATTCACACCCTGATTCGCACCAATCTTGCATCATTTTTGTTGCTCAGTAAAGTTTCAGCTTCTAAGTATTATATTAGTGGAGTCATCCAATTTGGCTCTACTTCTTCAATTGGTGCCACAATCTAGCCTCCTTCTATAGCTTTGTTGTTTAGCTCTTCAACTTGTTTTTGAAAATGAGAAAAAGTTAACGCTGCTAATTTACTTAGCGCATCAAATTTTTTGTTTTGACTTCGTAAGATTTGCGTTAGTTCAAAATGCTCAAACTGTTTTACCGCTTCTTGAAGCAAATAGAGATACTTCTGCATAGAAACATTATGCACATCAAACAGACCATTAAATTGATTAGCAACTAACTGAGAATCAATGTATACGCGCAGCTTCTTAACGTTCATATTTCGCGCAGTATTATTCTAGCAAGTAATGCTTCGTATTCAGCTTCATGTTGGTTACTTCGGAATTAAAATGCAAAGCATAAGTGTGTTTTTCACCATACGAACTAGTTAATACCATTCCAGCGACTTCCCCTTCTGTACATGATGCACCATCAGTGCATAATTCCTAAATATCTTTCATCTGTGGTTTTAACTAAGTTCTTTCATGAATAACCTCCAAATCTCCAGCCTTTTCTGCCATTTCTGCCAGATAATCCGCAAGAAAGTGTCCCTTTTTTTTACAGTTCTTGGTATGTAACTAATTTCATGTACGCCCAACTCTACTGCCTATTTCTCTAACCTTCCTGAGATTTCTGATTTTTTTCTCGATTTAACAACAGGAAGTTTTTAGAGGGGGGTGAATAAAATTGTTGTTGTTAATTAAGTAAATTAATCAATTTAAGCATATAATTAACAAGCAATTCAATGAGAGTCATATGTAATTTTCAAGGATGTTCTTTTATTGATAAAAATCTCAAAGAATCACGGTTATCCTTTGGCGGAATAGATAACCGGGTGATATAGATTACACCTAGGTATCTTTTGAACGAATGAAGCTTATTTAAGGTATAAACTTTATCGATTTAATACCCACACCTCTAATTTATACAATTGTGGTCTCAGTCTATTTATAGAAGCCTTAAATACCGTGTAATTGATGTATTGTTCACTAGTACAAAGGATGTTTGTACTTAGCCGACAATTGTGACAAGAAGCATGTGACTCCCCTTTCTTTCTTCGGTAGTTAATTACGGGAACACCCCTTTGGACATTATAATTGATTAAACAAATAGAATATTGGATTCCCTAGGAGTTGACAAAGCATTAACAATGAACTGCGCATGGGTTAATCTTCTGCATGTCTTTGTTGTCTTGTAAGGTCATGATGTGTGCGAGGGGTAGTACGAGATAGATTATATTTTACTACAAAATACTATTAAATACGATACAGTTTTATTTATTTATTTATAGAATGAGATATACCTAAACCCTGCTACAACACTTATAGGCAGTGTACCTAATCATAGAGTAGTGTAGTTTTTAGTAAGTCCGGTTCGTTCCACAGGGAGCTAGTGATACGTACTATATTTTAAATAACTATATATATATATATATATATATATATATATATATATATATATATATATATATATATATATATATATATATATATATATAAGTAGTAATAATATTATATAAAAGGGGGGTTTTACCGTTTAATGACCAGTTTGTCAATTTTGTATTTTAAGCGTAAAGATAAATGACAATAATTAAAGTGCGTAAAATAAATAACAATATTAAAATGACAATAAATAAAATGATAGTAAATAAAAGTGCGATAGAATATGAAATAAAACAATTATGCTTATTTAAACTTCCGTAACCATGATGTTTGACGTTTTGATTTTAATTTATTACTCTGGGTTAATTGTCCTTTGTCCTGGATTATTTGAAACCTATCTGGTTTTTGTCCATAATAGTTCATCGGTCATAATTATAAAATGCTCGTCAAATTAACCTTATTCCCGAAGTCAAATATTCCAACTAATTAGGGATTCGAACTGTAACAAGGTTTTAATACTTTGTTTAATGATTACACCAGGTTATTGACTGCGTATAATCCAAGGTTTTAATACTTTGTTAACAATTACACCAACTACCCTTGTATGTAATCCACCCCTATTATAATTAGTCCATGATACATTAATTTATTCACTTGGCCATAATGAATAATAAATTACCCAATCCAATTGATTAAATTAAATGATTTGTAAAAGATGTCGTATAAACGTCACTAAATATGACATGCATAATCATTTAATAATTATTATATTAACTAATTTGAAGATAGGTTCGACAGATTCCAATGAGTTGTCATTCAATTAGACAATACCCCCATCTATTAATAGTCCATAGTCCAATGTTCACAAGTGTCGGTCTTTTGTCCAAACCCAAATTATGGTACAAAATCCAATAACCCCTTTTTAATATTTAGTCCAACATCACAATTAATTCGGCTCAAATAAGCATAATAATAACTTAGTTACGAGACATTAATTTAAAAAGGAAGAACATAGCTTATAGTGGTGATTAATCGCGTAACGTTACCCGGACAGAGTTTCAACTTACAAAACCTTAAAACATTTCTTACATTAACCCAATTATTATTAAACTTAAATTAAACTTAATATTATAAATATAAATATATATATTTCTTATAGAGGAAGAAGAGTGAAAGAGTGTACATAATTCGTCCGAAAATGTTGCAATTTATAGACTTGGCCAGGATTCCCCTGCCATGCGATCGCATGGGTTTTAGGCATCCTGGCCATGCGATCGCATGGACAGCTATATCAGGACACTTGCTTTTGTTTTCTTGCTTGCCGAGGTTTTATTTAAATATATATAATTATAAAACCTTTATTTATTAAAACAATTTAAATGAATAATTTTTTAAAATTTTGTTTCCTTTTACTTTAGGTAGTTTCAGTATGTTTACCTAGTCCGTCCCTCGACAAAATTTAAAATTTGTCGTTTTTAAAACGATTGTTTTAAAAGCAAAGATTTTTGGGTTTTTTAATTTTTTTGGTATACTTTAGATCAATAAAATTAAAAATAATGATAACAAAAATTTTCGCCCCCGCCCTCGGGTAAAGCAATTTGGATTCTATGATCTAGTCTTTAGCTTACGATGAATTTTAGAAATCATTTTTTAAACTTAATGAAATAAAGTAAATTTTGTTTTTAAATTCACACAAAACTTAAATTTAAAAAGCGTATTAATTTCATACAAACCTACAAAACAAAATAAAATTCAGAATGGGGGAAAGAAAACTAGTTCTTTAGTGTCTGCTAGTGGAAAAGACCAATCGGATTCCATTCTCGGAACTACACGAGAACAGAACAACTAAATCTAGACAGCGTTTTCTTTTTAGAACATTTGAATCTCCCCACACTTAGGTAGCTGTGGTGTCGAAATTGTGATTAACTTCATTGTCAATTTCTCTTGAACCATAATCAACTTGCATATCTGTGATTTTTGCTTTAAGCCATTGGTCGGATTCCTGTGTAATTTCCACAAATTCAACTAGTTTTGCCTTTTCTTTAGGCGATAGATTTGATACTAACCGGTTACATAACTTGATGAAACATGACTAGGAACTTCGAGATCAACAGGTTTAATTCACACAAAGGCAGAATTAGTGAATCAAACCAATCAAAGTGAATATGGGTAGCTTTTTGGGATTAAATTAGTCAAACCACAACAAAGATTGTGATTAGATTAATGCCTAGAGCTATTATTCACTACCAGGAGTGATTTGGGTTGAGAGAGAATCGGATCTGGTGAACCAGATCTGAGTGATTGTGTGTGAGAGAGGCTTAACCTAAAATGAAGAACATAAGACTTTATATACCCCTGCTGTTGACTCACCCGTACGAGTCATCCATCACTCGTACGAGTTGGCTTCATCAGCCGTACCGGTGATCACTCACTCGTGTCTTTTCATTCAGGTTATAATTATGACTTAGCTCAGCATCAACCGTGCGTATGAGTCTGTCAGCCGTACGAGTGATGCTTCACTCGTACGTCTGACTAAGTCTAACATAGTCAAACATCCGTATCGCGTTCCTGCAGTACCTGTAACCACATACAAACACATATAGGATAATAACGAGCGATCATGGTAACCCATAAACTGAAGTACCTGCAATGGACGTAGGTTAGATGTCTAGGGACTTACATAAAATGCATCAACAACTCCCCCTAGGACCTAGACCATCGATTACAATAAAGTAAACATCCATGAAATACATATAAGTCCAAAAGTAGCATCAGTCTAATATCAATTACATTTCCAGATTCTTTCTCTCTCCAAAATACATCATCATCAAAAACAAAAACAAACAAACAAAAAATTACTAACTAGCATCACAGTATCCGACACACATCAGCTGGCTTGAACTTGGTTTGAGCTTTGAGCATCACTTTCTCTGTTGAGGTATGCATAGAGGACATCGATCACACGTTGATATCTCATAGCTTCCTCCTTTCGATCGTCTCTGAATGTAATGTGATGGCGGTGAAGAGTCTCCACATCAAATCTCGACAAGTTCCTCAGCCACATAGGATCTAGAATCCTCACATTGTCGAACTGTATGCTTCCATCATCCTTCTCAATTGCAGTCAAGATCACTGCTTCTTCCGACAACTCATCATAGAACCACCATCTGAAATTCTTACAGATATCCTTGGGTAATGGCATCAAGGGAGATTGTTTCATATACTTAGTTGGATGGAACTTAACAACACGGATAGGTCCTCCCTTAGAATTTTTCTTTGTCGGGTGTATGGAAAATCTAGTGGCCGTTGACTTAAAGATGTCCCATTTCCCTGTCTTGTACTCATATCTGAGTTTTCTCTAAAATAATCTGGAAAGGTCAAAATCTTCAGCGTTCAACATCTTCAGCTTCGCAAGCTGCATGATCTCGAAGTACGGTAGAGTTTTGAAGTGTCTTGGACGTGCCATATAATCAACTCCTCCGTCCCTCTTGATCGCAAAATAATTGATCTCCTTGAAATAGCCCCAACTTAAAATCTTACCCTTGGAGTACTTCTTGGTTCTTTTACCCTTCTCATAGAAACTGACAAACTTCTGCTCGAGCACTGGCTTATCTACTTGATCAGGGTTAACAACGTTCTGTCTCTACCACCTTTGACGATCTTCGTCTTCCTTAACATTTCTATTCACTTTAACCCTATCACGTTTGAACCCTTCATTAATCTCATTCCATGTCTTGGCTTTAGCTTGTTTGGCTCGGAGTTTCTTATCCTTCAATTCAGTTTCTTTTCTTTCTTTCTCAACGAGCAGTTTCTCATGTCGGATCTTCTTGTTCCTTTCTATCATAACATCCACTTCTTTAACTTGTTGTTTGTATACCTTCCTCGTCTTTTCTAACTCAATTAAGTTCTTTCTTTTCTCATCACAGCTCATATTAAAGAAGTCAATTAAGGTGTTGAGTGACGGATGCGAGTACGGCTCAAGCGAAGGCATAACAATTTCAACTTCTTCTTCTTCTTCTTCTTCTTCAGCATCAGATTCTGTTACAAATTCGTCTTCGGATTCAATAATCACATCCTCTTTCAAACTTTCTTTACCAATAGAATCTTCACTCTTCTCATCTTCGAACAGATCAAAATCACTTAAGTTGATATTTTGGATTGATTCGGGAGGGATACTTGACAATGACTCTTCTTGTGGAGCCTTGTTTTCAGCTTCAGCTGTCTCTGCATTCTCCGTATCATTTTTGCTATCATATGCTAGAGCTGCAAGCTGTTTCGTTGGAAATTCACTTGGTGGAACGTCCCCCTTTTCTGCATCATTAAAAACATTTGAATAATTCATATAATATTCAGCAGTAAAGACCTCACCATATTCATTAAAACTTCGAATAGGTATCACTAACGGTATATCAAAAGAGGGTCCTCCAGTTCCAGCATCTTCTTCATCATCTTTTTCATCACCTTCTCCCAAATCAGAAGAATACTCTTCTTCTCTCTCCTTAATCAACTTTGTTTTACCAGAGGTAAGCTGTTCAATCTTTTCATTTAACTTCTTCATCTTCTCCCTATTCGTACTCTTAATCGCCAAAAACTTCTTCTTCAACTTATCTGTCCTTACCTTCTGATGGTCCAGTCTATCAGATAACCTCTTATTCTCTTCCACTAACGATTCAATCTTAACGTTACTGATCTTCTTCACCTCAGTAGCTTGATTCTCCGAATTGGTTATTTTTGTGACCAAAGACATCAACAAATTTTGCACAGTCTTATATTCATCGGATGTGACCTTATGTGTTGTTGTGGCAGGTTTTAGTGAGGTAACAGCGGCCCTTGCATCCTTCATGAAACCGGATGGCTTTCTCTGAGCTTGTTGCCATGAACCTCCTTGTGATGATCTCTGAGGTGACTCATAAGTATACTCTGTTCTTTTCTCCTTCTTCTTTAGTTGCTCTACAGTCAAAGGATCCTTTCTTTTTCTCTTCCTTTGAATCAATCTGGCATCCTCCTCTGTCGCTTCATCATCACCTTCGATAATATCATCGTCAACATTACCTCCTCCTTGGACATTACCAGCAGCTTTCTGATTATCACCCTCACCTTCCTCATCTATAACTTCATAGTTAGAGTCTGAATACTCATTCCTCCAAGCATTACTTGCTGGACATCGATAGTTCTCCTTGATAAGATGACAAATGAGCTTTCTATTAAAGTCAGGCTTTAACTCAGCAATCCTTGTCTCTTCCATTCTATGGAAAGTAATCGGATTCATCGGCTTCAGGTGGATAATATCCTCTTCAAGCTTAGGTCGATCAGGTACAACATCATTAATGATTAATTGTAGAAAACGGGCGTATATCAGATACTTCTGGGAAGAACTGAAGTGGTTTGCCTTGAAATAGTAGAAAACAAAACCCGAAAAATCATATGGAGCCTTGAGAACAAGTGCCACAAACATACTTTGCACTTTCTCGTTCAGCTTGTCAAAACCAGACTTGCGTCCACTCAAACAATGCATGATTACATGAGCAAGATATCTAAACTGCGGTGACAGACATGTCTTCACCAGCTCAGATTTGCCAACAAGGTAACCAGAATAAGCACATCTTCTGAAACTGCCATGGATTCGTTCTCTACTTATAGTCATATGGGAGCAGGTCTCGTCATTGAACCCCAAAATCCTTCTAATCACATTCTTAGAAACAGTAATATCATGACCTTGAATCTTACTAACAAGCTTATCTTCATCAACATCCAACACAGCATTTCTTCAGAACTCTCTCTGATGACTGTAGTATGCAATGCATTCAGTAGAAATAGCAGTGTGTATCCTTGATCTCTTAAGAAATTCGATAATCTCCTTAAAGTGAGAACCTCTCTCTAAAGTAGTGTCATAGAGAGCGACTTGATTGTTCAGTTCACCCATCTCTAGAGGAATCTCTTGCTGAGCAGGTGGGATGACTGGATTCACTTGAGGATTCTCTTGTGGATTAACTTGTTGCTCCCCCTGTCCTTCAACGTTATCAACTGGAACGTTTACTTGTTGTACTGCCATCTGATGATATCTAAACAGAAACTGAAACATTTACAGAACAGTTAGATATATAAATCAATAAGCATACATCATCATAGCATTTGCATCAAAGTGTCATAAATATGTTGAACAGGATATAGTCAACCGTGCGAGTGATATAGTCACTCGTGTCACTATTGACACGTTTGAGTAGTAATATGGTTTCAGACAGGGTACAAGGCTGATGCAAAAATTCTAAGCGAGTGAATCAACCATGTGGTGACTCGTGCGGTTAATCACACGTGTCAGCTCTTGCAGACGAGTGATAAACAAAATCAAGACAAACGAGTGAGCTCAAATGGTCCACACGGTTGATCATCAACCGTGCACTGACTCGTGCGAGTCATGTCTCACGTGTGCGTGTGATGTCACTCGTGCATGTCTGATGAAACCCGATATTAAATGCGTTTTTAAATCATCAAAATCACATAATCGAACGTTTTATGGACCGATTTTCATCACAATAGCATATTAAGGTTCCGATTAACACAAAACAATAGCAAACTCAGTTCAAAACAAGCTCAAATTACACAAAATTCGATTTATAACCCTAAAGGTTTCGAATCACACAAACAACAAATTAAGCAACTAAAACTTGATGAAATTGTACCTAATAGGTGGCGCTGGGTTCGTCTAATGATGCTTAACGTTCATTGCAAAAGAATGCTTGATCGGTGATGATCGAAAATAGAGAGAGAAAAAGTATTGGGTGCACAAGTGAGAGCTGTTAAGCTCATCATCCCTATTTATACTCTCGTGATCAACCGTGCGGTTAATCACACGATCCACCATCAAACGCGTGTCTCACCTAGATCACACGTGCGTGTGACCCAATTGTCTTAGGACAAGTTGATCAGGGTCATCCGTACGGTTAATGTAGTGACCCGAACTTTTCCATGTTTATATATATTAATTGAGATTGATATTTACATGATTAAATGTTTCCAACATGTTAAGCAATCAAACTTGTTAAGACTTGATTAATTGAAATATGTTTCATATAGACAATTGACCACCCAAGTTGACCGGTGATTCACGAACGTTAAAACTTGTAAAAACTATATGATGACATATATATGGATATATATATAGTTAACATGATACTATGATAAGTAAACATATCATTAAGTATATTAACAATGAACTACATATGTAAAAACAAGACTACTAACTTAATGATTTTTAAACGAGACATATATGTAACGATTATCGTTGTAAAGACATTTAATGTATATATATCATATTAAGAGATATTCATACATGATAATATCATGATAATATAATAATTTAAAATCTCATTTGATATTATAAACATTGGGTTAACAACATTTAACAAGATCGTTAACCTAAAGGTTTCAAAACAACACTTACATGTAACGACTAACGATGACTTAACGACTCAGTTAAAATGTATATACATGTAGTGTTTTAATATGTATTTATACACTTTTGAAAGACTTCAATACACTTATCAAAATACGTCTACTTAACAAAAATGCTTACAATTACATCCTCGTTCAGTTTCATCAACAATTCTACTCGTATGCACCCGTATTCGTACTCGTACAATACACAGCTTTTAGATGTATGTACTATTGGTATATACACTCCAATGATTAGCTCTTAGTAGCCCATGTGAGTCACCTAACACATGTGGGAACCATCATTTGGCAACTAGCATGAAATATCTCATAAAATTACAAAAATATGAGTAATCATTCATGACTTATTTACATGAAAACAAAATAACATATCCTTTATATCTAATCCATACACCAACGACCAAAAACACCTACAAACACTTTCATTCTTCAATTTTATTCATCTAATTGATCTCTCTCAACTTCTATCTTCAAGTTCTAAGTGTTCTTCATAAATTCCAAAAGTTCTAGTTTCATAAAATCAAGAATACTTTCAAGTTTGCTAGCTCACTTCCAATCTTGTAAGGTGATCATCCAACCTCAAGAAATCTTTGTTTCTTACAGTAGGTTATCATTCTAATACAAGGTAATAATTATATTCAAACTTTTTTTCAATTTCTATAACTATAACAATCTTATTTCAAGTGATGATCTTACTTGAACTTGTTTTCGTGTCATGATTCTGCTTCAAGAACTTCGAGCCATCCAAGGATCCATTGAAGCTAGATCCATTTTTCTCTTTTCCAGTAGGTTTATCCAAGGAAATTAAGGTAGTAATGATGTTCATAACATCATTCGATTCATACATATAAAGCTATCTTATTCGAAGGTTTAAACTTGTAATCACTAGAACATAGTTTAGTTAATTCTAAACTTGTTCACAAACAAAAGTTAATCCTTCTAACTTGACTTTTAAAATCAACTAAACACATGTTCTATATCTGTATGATATGCTAACTTAATGATTTAAAACCTGGAAACACGAAAAACACCGTAAAACCGGATTTACGCCGTCGTAGTAACACCGCGGGCTGTTTTGGGTTAGTTAATTAAAAACTATGATAAACTTTGATTTAAAAGTTGTTATTCTGAGAAAATGATTTTTATTATGAACATGAAACTATATCCAAAAATTATGGTTAAACTCAAAGTGGAAGTATGTTTTCTAAAATGGTCATCTAGACGTCGTTCTTTCGACTGAAATGACTACCTTTACAAAAACGACTTGTAAATTATTTTTCCGACTATAAACCTATACTTTTTCTGTTTAGATTCATAAAATAGAGTTCAATATGAAACCATAGCAATTTGATTCACTCAAAACGGATTTAAAATGAAGAAGTTATGGGTAAAACAAGATTGGATAATTTTTCTCATTTTAGCTACGTGAAAATTGGTAACAAATCTATTCCAACCATAACTTAATCAACATGTATTGTATATTATGTAATCTTGAGATACCATAGACACGTATACAATGTTTCGACCTATCATGTCGACACATCTATATATATTTCGGAACAACCATAGACACTCTATATGTGAATGTTGGAGTTAGCTATACAGGGTTCGTGAATCAACCAGTGGCCAAGTCTTACTTCCCGACGAAGTAAAAATCTGTGAAAGTGAGTTATAGTCCCACTTTTAAAATCTAATATTTTTGGGATGAGAATACATGCAGGTTTTATAAATGATTTACAAAATAGACACAAGTACGTGAAACTACATTCTATGGTTGAATTATCGAAATCGAATATGCCCCTTTTTATTAAGTCTGGTAATCTAAGAATTAGGGAACAGACACCCTAATTGACGCGAATCCTAAAGATAGATCTATCGGGCCTAACAAACCCCATCCAAAGTACCGGATGCTTTAGTACTTCGAAATTTATATCATATCCGAAGGGTGTCCCGGAATGATGGGGATATTCTTATATATGCATCTTGTTAATGTCGGTTACCAGGTGTTCACCATATGAATGATTTTTATCTCTATGTATGGGATGTGTATTGAAATATGAAATCTTGTGGTCTATTGTTACGATTTGATATATATAGGTTAAACCTATAACTCACCAACATTTTTGTTGACGTTTAAAGCATGTTTATTCTCAGGTGAATATTAAGAGCTTCCGCTATTGCATACTAAAATAAGGACAAGATTTGGAGTCCATGTTTGTATGATATTGTGTAAAAACTGCATTCAAGAAATTGATTTCGATGTAACATATTTGTATTTTAAACCATTATATAATGGTCGTGTGTAAACAGGATATTTTAGATTATCATTATTTGATAATCTACGTAAAGCTTTTTAAACCTTTATTTATGAAATAAAGGTTATGGTTTGTTTTAAAAATGAATGCAGTCTTTGAAAAACGTCTCATATAGAGGTCAAAACCTCGCAACGAAATCAATTAATATGGAACGTTTTTAATCAATAAGAACGGGACATTTCAGTTGGTATCCGAGCGTTGGTCTTAGAGAACCAGAATTTTGCATTAGTGTGTCTTATCGAGTTTGTTAGGATGCATTAGTGAGTCTGGACTTCGACCGTGTTTACTTGAAAAATGATTGCTTAACAAATTTTGTTGGAAACTATATATTTTTAACATGTGAATATTATTTGATATATTAATCACTTAACGCGTTTGATATTATGTGATAGATGTCTACCTCTAGAACAAGTCCCATTGACTCACCTAATAATAATGAAGAGTCAAATGTAAATTGGAATGATTCGTGGACTGATTCACAAGTTCCCGAAGAGGAACCGGAAGAAGAGTCGGAACCGGAAGAAGAATCGGAACCGGAAGAAGAATCGGAACCGGATGAAGAAATAGAACCGGTGGGGGAAATAATAAAACGGTTAAGTAAAAGAAAATCCTTAACCAACCGACCAAGGTTAATTATGGTCAATGGTGTTTCCGCCAAGGAAGCAAAATATTGGGAGGATTACCAATTCTCCGATGAATCGGATTCCGACGAGAATTCCGATGATGTTATAGAAATTACCCCAACTGAATTTAAAAAGGCAAAAGAAAATAATAAGGGAAAGGGCATAAAAATAGAGAAATCTAATTCCAACCCCGATGAACTTTATATGTATCGTCAACCCCCGAAGTCCTTAAGTTGTAACAATGACCCGGGAACCTCTAAACCACCAGGTTTTTCTAAACCAATGTGGATCACGACGGTTCGTATTAGAGGAACATCATATATCCCTAGAAACTTGGCAAAACGAACCAAAACCGAAGAAGAAGAAACAAGCGAGTCGGAATAAGATAGTTGTATTCGTGTGGTGTAATATATGTAATATAGTGTGCTTATGCTTTATGATATATGTAAAAATTGCTTGTATTAATAAGTATTTTTTTTTATGAATCTAACTCTTGTCTATTTTACAGTATAAAAACACAAAATGGATAGACAACCCAATATTTTAAGAGACCTACCCGGAGACATGATTGATGAAATCTTGTCTAGAGTCGGTCAGAATTCTTCGGCACAACTATTTAAGGCGAGATCAGTTTGTAAGACATTCGAAGAACGTTCCAAGAATGCCTTGGTTTATAAAAGGCTTTCGTTCGGAAGATGGGGGATATCACATTGGGAAATCCATAAGTTACGATGTGTTTACTTTGACGCATATATTGCGGGGAACCCAAATGCTATTTTACGCAATGGGTTAAGAAATTATTTTGACTCAATATATCCGAATATTGGACTTCGTGATTTAGAAAAAGCGGCTAACATGCAACATAAAGAAGCATGTTATGCTTACGGATTAGTAATGTTCACTTCTCACCAAAGTGAG
The DNA here is from genome assembly GCF_046630445.1 of Rutidosis leptorrhynchoides. Lineage (NCBI taxonomy): Eukaryota > Viridiplantae > Streptophyta > Magnoliopsida > Asterales > Asteraceae > Rutidosis > Rutidosis leptorrhynchoides. Next base: position 223,125,761 of record NC_092340.1, read on the forward strand.
AACAAGAACATCGGGCTACAACTATTAAACAAAACGTTCCCACAAGTGACGGAGTCGGTAATTGGGGTAAGAAATGAGGTTTTTAGATTGTTGCAGGACTGTTGGACATTACGTAACCCTCGTCCCTTTGACGACGTTACAACACGCTGTCTTATCAACGGCCATAACGGTTATGTTCCACAAGACCAAGGATGGGAAGTAGTCCTAGTAAAACCAGAATGCATGACTTGTTTCTGGACGTATGAATTACGTGTCTTTATTGCCTTTGCTGAACGACTTGTGTACTAGCTAGAATTATCTTCACAACCATCTTGTATCAAATTTATTGTGTGCTATATTTCATGCTATATGTAAAATAAGCGGTATTGTAAGTTTGTAAAATATTGTGTAAAAGTTTGAACGCGAAATATTATTATAATCAGTTTTTCATATAGAATTGTAGTAGTTGAATTGTATATTAGCTACTAAGTATGAACTTAACGGGTAGGTACTACCCGAATTTAAACTTATAAAACGCTAATATGAAGAAAAAGCTTTTATAAATGAGTTCATATTATGCTACGAAATACTATTAACTACTCTTGATATTCTGTATGATTAACTTGTTCCATTTGACTATTTTGAAGGAAATGGCACCGACTACTCGACACACCGTGAATATGAATGAAGAGGAATTCCGTACTTTTCTAGCTTCAAACATAGCCGCAGTACAGGCTGCGCTACATACCAACAATAACCTTGGATCTAGCAGTACAGGAAATCGTGTAGGATGCACCTACAAAGAATTCACTGCCTGCAAACCTTTGGAATTTGATGGAACCGAAGGACCGATCGGATTGAAACGGTGGACCGAGAAGGTCGAATCGGTGTTTGCCATAAGTAAGTGTACTGAAGAGGACAAAGTAAAGTACGCTACGCATACCTTCACAGGTTCTGCGTTAACATGGTGGAATACCTATCTAGAGCAAGTGGGACAAGACGATGCGTACGCACTACCGTGGTCAGCATTCAAGCACTTGATGAACGAGAAGTACCGTCCCAGAACCGAGGTCAATAAGCTCAAGACAGAACTTAGAGGGTTACGAACCCAAGGATTTGATATTACCACGTACGAAAGACGATTCACAGAATTGTGCCTATTGTGTCCGGGAGCATTCGAAGATGAGGAAGAGAAGATCGACGCGTTTGTGAAAGGATTACCGGAAAGAATCCAAGAAGATATAAGTTCACACGAGCCCGCCTCCATACAACAGGCATGTAGAATGGCTCACAAACTCGTGAACCAGATTGAAGAAAGAATTAAAGAACAGACTGCTGAAGAGGCTAATGTGAAGCAAGTCAAAAGAAAGTGGGAGGAAAACGGTGATAAGAATCACCAATACAACAACAACAGCAATTACAACAATAATCGCAACAATTATCCCAACAATCGCAACATCAATCTCAACTACAACAAACGGCCCAACAACAACAATAACAACAACAACAACAACTACAACAATCATCCCAACAACAATAATAACCGCAACAACAACAACAACAATCAGAAGCAGCTATGCCAAAGGTGTGAAAAGAATCACTCGGGGTTCTGCACCAAATTTTGCAACAAGTGTAAAAGAAATGGTCATAGCGCGGCCAAGTGTGAGGTCTACGGACCAGGGGTTATTAGAACGAAAGGAACAAATGGTGTCGGAACGAGTAATGGCGGAGCAAGTAGTGTCGGAGCAAGTTATGCCAATGTAGTTTGTTATAAATGTGGAAAACCGGGCCACATTATTAGAAATTGCCCGAACGAGGAGAACACGAATGGACAAGGCCGTGGAAGAGTTTTCAATATTAATGCGGCAGAGGCACAGGAAGACCCGGAGCTTGTTACGGGTACGTTTCTTATTGACAATAAATCTGCTTACGTTTTATTTGATTCGGGTGCGGATAGAAGCTATATGAGTAGAGATTTTTGTGCTAAATTAAGTTGTCCATTGACGCCTTTGGATAGTAAATTTTTACTCGAATTAGCAAATGGTAAATTAATTTCAGCAGATAATATATGTCGGAATCGAGAAATTAAACTGGTTAGCGAAACATTTAAGATTGATTTGATACCAGTAGAGTTAGGGAGTTTTGATGTGATAATCGGTATGGACTGGTTGAAAGAAGTGAAAGCGGAGATCGTTTGTTACAAAAATGCAATTCGCATTATACGAGAAAAAGGAAAACCCTTAATGGTGTACGGAGAAAAGGGAAACACGAAGCTACATCTTATTAGTAATTTGAAGGCACAAAAACTAATAAGAAAAGGTTGCTATGCTGTTCTAGCACACGTCGAGAAAGTACAAACTGAAGAAAAGAGCATCAATGATGTTCCCATTGCAAAAGAATTTCCCGATGTATTTCCGAAAGAATTACCGGGATTACCCCCACATCGATCCGTTGAATTTCAAATAGATCTTGTACCAGGAGCTGCACCAATAGCTCGTGCTCCTTACAGACTCGCACCCAGCGAGATGAAAGAACTGCAAAGCCAATTACAAGAACTTTTAGAGCGTGGTTTCATTCGACCAAGCACATCACCGTGGGGAGCTCCTGTTTTGTTTGTCAAGAAGAAAGATGGTACATTCAGGTTGTGTATCGACTACCGAGAGTTGAACAAACTTACCATCAAGAACCGCTACCCACTACCGAGAATCGACGACTTATTTGATCAACTACAAGGCTCGTCTGTTTATTCGAAGATCGATTTACGTTCCGGGTATCATCAAATGCGGGTGAAAGAAGATGATATTCCAAAGACTGCTTTCAGAACACGTTACGGTCATTACGAGTTTATGGTCATGCCGTTTGGTTTAACTAATGCACCAGCTGTGTTCATGGACCTTATGAACCGAGTGTGTGGACCATACCTTGACAAGTTTGTCATTGTTTTCATTGATGACATACTTATTTACTCAAAGAATGACCAAGAACACGGTGAACATTTGAGAAAGGTGTTAGAAGTATTGAGGAAGGAAGAATTGTACGCTAAGTTTTCAAAGTGTGCATTTTGGTTGGAAGAAGTTCAATTCCTCGGTCACATAGTGAACAAAAAGGGTATTAAGGTGGATCCGGCAAAGATAGAAACTGTTGAAAAGTGGGAAACCCCGAAAACTCCGAAACACATACGCCAGTTTTTAGGACTAGCTGGTTACTACAGAAGGTTCATCCAAGACTTTTCCAGAATAGCAAAACCCTTGACTGCATTAACGCATAAAGGGACGAAATTTGAATGGAATGATGAACAAGAGAAAGCGTTTCAGTTATTGAAGAAAAAGCTAACTACGGCACCTATATTGTCATTGCCTGAAGGGAATGATGATTTTGTGATTTATTGTGATGCATCAAAGCAAGGTCTCGGTTGTGTATTAATGCAACGAACGAAGGTGATTGCTTATGCGTCTAGACAATTGAAGATTCACGAACAAAATTATACGACGCATGATTTGGAATTAGGCGCGGTTGTTTTTGCATTAAAGACTTGGAGGCACTACTTATATGGGGTCAAAAGTATTATATATACCGACCACAAAAGTCTTCAACACATATTTAATCAGAAACAACTGAATATGAGGCAGCGTAGGTGGATTGAATTGTTGAATGATTATGACTTTGAGATTCGTTACCACCCGGGGAAGGCAAATGTGGTAGCCGACGCCTTGAGCAGGAAGGACAGAGAACCCATTCGAGTAAAATCTATGAATATAATGATTCACAATAACCTTACTACTCAAATAAAGGAGGCGCAACAAGGATTTTTAAAAGAGGGAAATTTAAAGGATGAAATACCCAAAGGATCGGAGAAGCATCTTAATATTCGGGAAGACGGAACCCGGTATAGGGCTGAAAGGATTTGGGTACCAAAATTTGGAGATATGAGAGAAATGGTACTTAGAGAAGCTCATAAAACCAGATACTCAATACATCCTGGAACGGGGAAGATGTACAAGGATCTCAAGAAACATTTTTGGTGGCCGGGTATGAAAGCCGATGTTGCTAAATACGTAGGAGAATGTTTGACGTGTTCTAAGGTCAAAGCTGAGCATCAGAAACCATCAGGTCTACTTCAACAACCCAAAATCCCGGAATGGAAATGGGAAAACATTACCATGGATTTCATCACTAAATTGCCAAGGACTGCAAGTGGTTTTGATACTATTTGGGTAATAGTTGATCGTCTCACCAAATCAGCACACTTCTTGCCAATAAGAGAAGATGACAAGATGGAGAAGTTAGCACGACTGTATTTGAAGGAAGTCATCTCCAGACATGGAATACCAATCTCTATTATCTCTGATAGGGATGGCAGATTTATTTCAAGATTCTGGCAGACATTACAGCAAGCATTAGGAACTCGTCTAGATATGAGTACTGCCTATCATCCACAAACTGATGGACAGAGTGAAAGGACGATACAAATGCTTGAAGACATGCTACGAGCATGTGTTATTGATTTCGGAAACAGTTGGGATCGACATCTACCGTTAGCAGAATTTTCCTACAACAACAGCTACCATTCAAGCATTGAGATGGCGCCGTTTGAAGCACTTTATGGTAGAAAGTGCAGGTCTCCGATTTGTTGGAGTGAAGTGGGGGATAGACAGATTACGGGTCCAGAGATTATACAAGAAACTACCGAGAAGATCATCCAAATTCAACAACGGTTGAAAACCGCCCAAAGTCGACAAAAGAGCTACGCTGACATTAAAAGAAAAGATATAGAATTTGAAATTGGAGAGATGGTCATGCTTAAAGTTGCACCTTGGAAAGGCGTTGTTCGATTTGGTAAACGAGGGAAATTAAATCCAAGGTATATTGGACCATTCAAGATTATTGATCGTGTCGGACCAGTAGCTTACCGACTTGAGTTACCTCAACAACTCGCGGCTGTACATAACACTTTCCACGTCTCGAATTTGAAGAAATGTTTTGCTAAAGAAGATCTCACTATTCCGTTAGATGAAATCCAAATCAACGAAAAACTTCAATTCATCGAAGAACCCGTCGAAATAATGGATCGTGAGGTTAAAAGACTTAAGCAAAACAAGATACCAATTGTTAAGGTTCGATGGAATGCTCGTAGAGGACCCGAGTTCACCTGGGAGCGTGAAGATCAGATGAAGAAGAAATACCCGCATCTATTTCCAGAAGATTCGTCAACACCTTCAACAGCTTAAAATTTCGGGACGAAATTTATTTAACGGGTAGGTACTGTAGTGACCCGAACTTTTCCATGTTTATATATATTAATTGAGATTGATATTTACATGATTAAATGTTTCCAACATGTTAAGCAATCAAACTTGTTAAGACTTGATTAATTGAAATATGTTTCATATAGACAATTGACCACCCAAGTTGACCGGTGATTCACGAACGTTAAAACTTGTAAAAACTATATGATGACATATATATGGATATATATATATAGTTAACATGATACTATGATAAGTAAACATATCATTAAGTATATTAACAATGAACTACATATGTAAAAACAAGACTACTAACTTAATGATTTTTAAACGAGACATATATGTAACGATTATCGTTGTAAAGACATTTAATGTATATATATCATATTAAGAGATATTCATACATGATAATATCATGATAATATAATAATTTAAAATCTCATTTGATATTATAAACATTGGGTTAACAACATTTAACAAGATCGTTAACCTAAAGGTTTCAAAACAACACTTACATGTAACGACTAACGATGACTTAACGACTCAGTTAAAATGTATATACATGTAGTGTTTTAAAATGTATTTATACACTTTTGAAAGACTTCAATACACTTATCAAAATACTTCTACTTAACAAAAATGCTTACAATTACATCCTCGTTCAGTTTCATCAACAATTCTACTCGTATGCACCCGTATTCGTACTCGTACAATACACAGCTTTTAGATGTATGTACTATTGGTATATACACTCCAATGATCAGCTCTTAGCAGCCCATGTGAGTCACCTAACACATGTGGGAACCATCATTTGGCAACTAGCATGAAATATCTCATAAAATTACAAAAATATGAGTAATCATTCATGACTTATTTACATGAAAACAAAATAACATATCCTTTATATCTAATCCATACACCAACGACCAAAAACACCTACAAACACTTTCATTCTTCAATTTTCTTCATCTAATTGATCTCTCTCAACTTCTATCTTCAAGTTCTAAGTGTTCTTCATAAATTCCAAAAGTTCTAGTTTCATAAAATCAAGAATACTTTCAAGTTTGCTAGCTCACTTCCAATCTTGTAAGGTGATCATCCAACCTCAAGAAATCTTTGTTTCTTACAGTAGGTTATCATTCTAATACAAGGTAATAATTATATTCAAACTTTGGTTCAATTTCTATAACTATAACAATCTTATTTCAAGTGATGATCTTACTTGAACTTGTTTTCGTGTCATGATTCTGCTTCAAGAACTTCGAGCCATCCAAGGATCCATTGAAGATAGATCCATTTTTCTCTTTTCCAGTAGGTTTATTCAAGGAAATTAAGGTAGTAATGATGTTCATAACATCATTCGATTCATACATATAAAGCTATCTTATTCGAAGGTTTAAACTTGTAATCACTAGAACATAGTTTAGTTAATTCTAAACTTGTTCACAAACAAAAGTTAATCCTTCTAACTTGACTTTTAAAATCAACTAAACACATGTTCTATATCTGTATGATATGCTAACTTAATGATTTAAAACCTGGAAACACGAAAAACACCGTAAAACCGGATTTACGCCGTCGTAGTAACACCGCGGGCTGTTTTGGGTTAGTTAATTAAAAACTATGATAAACTTTGATTTAAAAGTTGTTATTCTGAGAAAATGATTTTTATTATGAACATGAAACTATATCCAAAAATTATGGTTAAACACAAAGTGGAAGTATGTTTTCTAAAATGGTCATCTAGACGTCGTTCTTTCAACTGAAATGACTACCTTTACAAAAACGACTTGTAAATTATTTTTCCGACTATAAACCTATACTTTTTCTGTTTAGATTCATAAAATAGAGTTCAATATGAAACCATAGCAATTTGATTAAACTCAAAACGGATTTAAAATGAAGAAGTTATGGGTAAAACAAGATTGGATAATTTTTCTCATTTTAGCTACGTGAAAATTGGTAACAAATCTATTCCAACCATAACTTAATCAACATGTATTGTATATTATGTAATCTTGAGATACCATAGACACGTATACAATGTTTCGACCTATCATGTCGACACATCTATATATATTTCGGAACAACCATAGACACTCTATATGTGAATGTTGGAGTTAGCTATACAGGGTTGAGGTTGATTCCAAAATATATATAGTTTGAGTTGTGATCAATACTGAGATACGTATACACTGGGTCGTGGATTGATTCAAGATAATATTTATCGATTTATTTCTGTACATCTAACTGTGGACAACTAGTTGTAGGTTACTAACGACGACAGCTGACTTAATAAACTTAAAACATCAAAATATATTAAAAGTGTTGTAAATATATTTTGAACATACTTTGATATATATGTATATATTGTTATAGGTTCGTGAATCAACCAGTGGCCAAGTCTTACTTCCCGACGAAGTAAAAATCTGTGAAAGTGAGTTATAGTCCCACTTTTAAAATCTAATATTTTTGGGATGAGAATACATGCAGGTTTTATAAATGATTTACAAAATAGACACAAGTACGTGAAACTACATTCTATGGTTGAATTATCGAAATCGAATATGCCCCTTTTTATTAAGTCTGGTAATCTAAGAATTAGGGAACAGACACCCTAATTGACGCGAATCCTAAAGATAGATCTATCGGGCCTAACAAACCCCATCCAAAGTACCGGATGCTTTAGTACTTCGAAATTTATATCATATCCGAAGGGTGTCCCGGAATGATGGGGATATTCTTATATATGCATCTTGTTAATGTCGGTTACCAGGTGTTCACCATATGAATGATTTTTATCTCTATGTATGGGATGTGTATTGAAATATGAAATCTTGTGGTCTATTGTTACGATTTGATATATATAGGTTAAACCTATAACTCACCAACATTTTTGTTGACGTTTAAAGCATGTTTATTCTCAGGTGAATATTAAGAGCTTCCGCTATTGCATACTAAAATAAGGACAAGATTTGGAGTCCATGTTTGTATGATATTGTGTAAAAACTGCATTCAAGAAACTGATTTCGATGTAACATATTTGTATTGTAAACCATTATGTAATGGTCGTGTGTAAACAGGATATTTTAGATTATCATTATTTGATAATCTACGTAAAGCTTTTTAAACCTTTATTTATGAAATAAAGGTTATGGTTTGTTTTAAAAATGAATGCAGTCTTTGAAAAACGTCTCATATAGAGGTCAAAACCTCGCAACGAAATCAATTAATATGGAACGTTTTTAATCAATAAGAACGGGACATTTCAGTTAACCTCTGTGTGGTCAATCGTACGGTTCACACATCAAACGTGCGAGTGAGCACTTAGGCAATTTCAAAACTTCAAAATTTTACAACCTTAAGATTTTGACTCGTTCGTCAATCTTAGATCTAACAATCACTTTTAACTTGAGTCGAAAATCACTAAACCTTCAAGAAATGATCATTAACACTTAGGCAGATAAAATCCTAACCTAAACAAGGTTATTACTCTTAATCATTCTTTGTTCCAAGAGTAAATCCTACATTGTAATGTCAACTTAAGTTCATTAGCAATCTAAATCATCAATGTCCTTCAAACAGTCACAAGCTCTACGAACTTCTTTCTCATGGATTTGGTGGCCCAATATCTTGATTTCAACAAAGTTCTTTCAGATGTCGTTATGCTCTCAGAGGATAATCAGAAAAACAAGGAAATGATAAAATCTTTATGGATTTTCTGATGCAAAATGTCATGCAACTAAAATTATGCAAAAGAAAGACATTCTATCATGAAATGCAATAACATGCAAACCAAAATCTTTTTATTGTTTTATAGATTACAATGCAGACAAAATAACAGAACAGATATATAAGACATGCAAATCCACATTTTTTTTGAGCAAGATGATTAACTATTTTAAAATGGATCAGAACTGACATATTGAATCAATTTCTTTTGTTCATTCCTAATTATCCAGTCTATGTCTATTATCATGCAATTATTGATATCAATCCTCATTAAACATGAACATATTCATTCCGAACACTTCGACAATCATGTTGGCATTAATTACTTGAACACTATAGAGCAATGATTTTTGAGATCATGCTGAGTTCATTAATCCTTGATTCTTCCATCACTTATGATTGTGCGTTTTTATTAGGTAGTCAATTCATTACAAGTAACTTTCCGTTATCTCTTTCCATGTACTTCATACAAATTGAACCGGATGGTTCTCACGGCATTTTGAATAACCCTGTCAGCCTTTGGCTTCTACCAATGTGTTGACAATCTTCAATCTAGTTGGCTCGGCTGATCTCAGAGTATATTGGATTATCCGAATAGGCGCACTATTTACCGCGGGGATTGGTCTACAGTTAAAGTAGACTTGCCTGATGACCAGCCGTCACACGAAATAAATCTCGAGGCCCTTAACTTCTTTATGTTCAAGTTATCATGGAAAACGGAATCGAAAGTTAAACTTTCATAACTAAGTATTAGAGTATATCTAGGTAAGTATCTTTCTAACTTACAGTCTTAATGGATATAACTCTATATTGCAGACGACAAGCATCTTGATAGTTCTGTGTGAATGTCGTGATTAAACAATTCAAGCTGCACGGGGGCGTCACACTAAGAATGATCTGAGTTCTTTATGAGCACATCATTAATCAACATTCTTCATACCTTCAGGACTTTGCCATCTTGATACGCCAATTTTATTGACATTGAATTTCTTTTGATATTTTGATTTTTCAGCATATCACTATCTTTTGATATATTGATTTTGAACGCCATCATGAATGGATTTTCCATTTTTATGCATGAACTCATGTTTCCTTGTTGTGTGCTCAGATCACTCGAAGGTGTTCTCCCTTAAATGCTTAAACGGTCCGTAATAAGGAGTTATACTTTTCGAACTTAAGTGAGAAGGGACACTTACTTTCAACATAAACTAATTTTCTCTGTATTTTCAGGGTTTAGTTTCGATTATTAATTCTCAGGCCCGTGACAACGTTGTATGCACCAGCCAAACAGATAATCCTCAACCCCTTAAATGAACTATTGAATGTCCCATTCATAGCTGTGAAGCTATATTGGTAGAGCAACGTTGAATATTGCTTGGGGACATCCAACACCAACTTTCTCTAACGATTATCAATTATGATAGGGGATACCCTCAACCGACTATTGAGTTCCTCAACAACTATCATTTCATATAGTTTCGGAGATAATTAGGTGATTACCTTCAAACGCTACAGATCTTCCATGACTTCTGAATCTTAAATGATCATTATTCTTATTATGATTGTCTAATACCAAGAATTCATAAGTCACGTCTATCAATACATCACACAACACATAGACATAAACGTTCAAATCAGTGATTACTAATCAAATATATCAATTCTCAGTACAGTAGTTTCTTCATGTCCTATATTAATCAAAACAAGCTCATTTTCGGATTTTTCAACTTTTTAGGTATTTTCTGCTGATAACATATACTCCCCCTAAAATGCTGAAATATAAAATCTTTATGTGTTTTAGCATTTTAACCAAACAGAAAATAACTACAGAGTAGCATGCAAACATGAAATAAATCATGCAAAGGAATGCAATCAGAAAGCAAAAATATGTAATACAGATAATTAAAACAATTAAAAATCTACATTTCATGCATCCTACATGCAAAGTCTAAAAGGTTGATTAACCCTCATACGCAACATCCGAAATTACTTTGTCTCGATCAACAATGCCATTCATCTCTAGTAGGAGTAAGAACCTAGGTTTATCAAAAGCCTTAGTGAATAGGTCAGCCCTTTGATCCTTAGTACCTATTCTCTTAACCTCAATAATCTTCTTCTCATGACAATCCCTAAGAAAATGATATTTAACACCTATATGTTTGGTCTGAGAATATTGCACAGGATTCTTAGTAATTGCTATAGCAGCAGTATTATCAATATAAAGAGGAGAGAAAGAGATTCTTAGCCCGTAATCATGAAGTTGTTGTTGGATCCAAACAACTTGCGAACAACAACTAGCAGCAGCTATATATTCAGCTTCACACGTGGAAAGAGCAACTGCAGTTTGTTTCTTGCACTGCCAGGTCACCAGCCTATCACCTAGAAATTGACATCCTCCTGATGTAGTCTTGTTGTTGATTTTGCAACCAGCATAATCTGAATCGATGTAAGCCACAAGATCAAACTTCTCATCGTTCGAATACCAGATGCCGAGATTTGGCGAATGCAACAGATAACGTAGAATTCTTTTGGCAGCTGTAAGATGAACTGTATTCGAATTAACTTGATAACGAGCACACATACATGTTGCGAACATAATATCTGGCCTGGACGCAGTGAGATACATGAGCGATCCGATGATTGCTCGATAATATGTAGGATCAACAGGTTCTCCTTCACACTCTAGCAAAATACCATGATTCACAGCTAACGGAGTTGACACAGGACGTTCTTGAGTCATACCGAATCGTTCGAGTATTTCATTTACATACTTTGCTTGATGAAGAAAAATACCATTACTAGTCTGTTCGACTTGTAAACCAAGAAAGTAGTGTACGAGACCCAATTTACTCATTTCGAACTCGTCCTTCATCACCTGTTCGAACTCATCAACGAGTTCCTGCTTAGTAGCACCGAAGATAATATCGTCAACATAAATCTGGACCAAAATAATGTCGTCATCTTGAACTTTTGTGAACAGAGTACAGTCTACTGTGCCCATTTGGTATCCTTTTTCAATCAGATAACTCGATAACCGTCCGTACCAAGCTCTAGGAGCTTGATGTAAACCATAAAGGGCTCGACGTAATCGGTAAACTTTGTCAGGATGAAGATGATCTTCAAAACCCGGAGGTTGACTGACATATACTCTTTCATTTAGCTTGCCATAAAGAAATGAACTCTTAACATCCATTTGATAAACTTTAAACTTCATAAAAGACACGAAAGTCAAGAAAATGCGAATCGCTTCCAATCTGGCAACAGGAGCGAAAACCTCATCGTGATCAAATTCAGGATCTTGCTGATAACCTTTAGCAACCAATCTTGATTTGTTACGGGTAACATTGCCATCTTCGTCGAATTTTCACTTCCAAACCCATTTGAGGTCGATTACTTTCGCACCATGCAGCTTAGTAACTAACTTCCAAATATCTAGACGATGGAATTGCTGAATTTCTTCTTGCATAGCCATCACCCAATCAACATGCTTCAAAGCTTCTTTTGTTGTCTTTGGCTCTATTCTAGAAATATGACATGACTACTCATAATATGTAGCAGCGGCTGTCATATGAGAATCAACTTGACCATCAAACTGAACTTGTCTTCTTGTCCTAACACATGCATTCGGATCTCCAATTATATTTTTTCTAGGATGAGTAGCTGTAGTTCTAGGAACTGGGTGTACAGGAACAGGTATTTCTTGATGTAGATTCGTGGTATCTCCATCTTCAGGATTATCAGAATTGTCACTTCGAAATATCAGATCCGCAGGTATCGTACACTAGATCAACATCTTGATCTGAATCTTGTGCTGGTTCAACAACAGTAGGTAATGGAGTTGGAGTAGGTGCAGACACTTCTGGCACATTCTGTAAATCAAACAGCATTTTTAACTCTACTTCATTCTCCGTCTGATCTGGAGCAAGATTAAATGAATCAATCAGCTCATCATAGTTGTAGATCTAAGGATGACTTTTGGTAGCAGTCTTTGTGAAATTCCGTTGGACGTCAACTTCAAACCATTCTTCAACACATCTCGTCTCATTGTTGAAAACTCTCTTGTTAGGAGAACTGTAACCGAGAAATACTCCAGTAACCACTTTTGAATCAAACTTACTTCCGGGTTTTCTTTTCAAAATGGTGCACGGCGCACCAAATGGTTCTAGATGCTTCAATGATGGTTTTCTCCCATGTAATAACTCGTAGCATGTTTTACCCAGTCGTTTAACAGTTAATACTCGATTCATAGTGTAACAAGCATTTGCAACAGCTTCACCCCAAAAATGAACAGGTAAAGATGAATCAGCTAGCATAGTTCTAGCAGTCTCAATCAAAACCCTATTCTTTCTTTCAGCAACACCATTCATCTGTGGAGCGTATGCAGAACTGAACCGCATATTGATACCTTTTTCGATACAAAAACCAGCAAGAAACTGATTCTTGAATTCTGTACCGTTGTCGCAACGAATCTTTCTAACTTTCAAATTAAAACCTGTCTCTAATCGATTGATTAGAACTTTTAAGTTCTCAAACGTATCAGACTTCTCTTTCAAGAACATTACCCAAGAGAATCTTGAATAATCATCAGTTACCACCAGACAATACTTACTTCCATCAATGCTTTCAAAACGTATTGGACCGAAAAGATCCATATGTAACAATTCAAGTGGAGCAGAGTTAGGATTGTACTTCACCAACTTATGAGCTTTCTTGCTCTGCTTACCCTTCTTACACGGAACACATGTTCCTGGGATCTGAAAAGATCGAAGATCAACACCTTCTATAAGATTGTTGTGAACCAGATGGTTCATCTTCTGAAAAATTAAATGACCCATGCGTTTGTGCCATGTAATAGAATCTTGTTCAGTCGCTTTAAAAACAAAAGCTTGATGATGTTCAGTAGTTGAAGTAGCAACATTCATATCTAGCATGTATAAATCAGCTTGTCTAGGAGCCTTCATCAAAATCATTTCTGGAGGAATCACAAACTCTGGTTTCAAAATGTAGCTGAAATTGTCATCAAATGCTACTTTGAAGGATTTTTCACAGATTTGTGAAACTGACAACAAATTGTTTGCAAGCTCTTGACAATAGTTTACTTTGTCGAAACTAACTTTATCATTCTTCAATAAACCTTGAGCTGAAATGTGACCTCCTTTATCTCCAGCAAATGCAACATAACCTCCCTTAATTGGGTGTACATTCGAGAGAAGAGATAGCTATCCAGTCATATGTCTCGAAGCGCCGCTATCCACTATCCAGGTGTTGTTTGCAGGTAGCCTGGTTCCCTGTATATCACATTAAAAGAATTAATTGATAATGGGAACCCACGCCCGGACGGCAGTAGGTTGTCCATTAACACCCATAGCTTGAACTTCCATCCATTTCCCATTTGAGTCAGGTGGAACCTCATCGTTTGAAACCATAAACTTAGGTGTTTAGAAGAAGCAACATTGCTCTTCTGGTTTTTCACATTCTGCTCATCTTCAGAGCAATTTGCTCGTGGTCTGGTACGGGAAAAATATTTCCTACGACTAGCCTTTTGCGAAGGTGATCGTGCCTTAAATTCATAGGCTTTACCTCGATCACTTGATTCGGCATCTCTTACCTCGGTATCCTTCTTAGAAACCTTCATCTTCACAGGGGAAATTGACCTATTGAAGTTCTTTCTCTTATAGTCTCCATAGACAACATTTGTCATATGTCTTCTAGTGCGAACTTCATCACGAACAGGTGAACCTGTTCTGTGAACATGAGGTGATCGGTGATCATCATATGCGAGGTAAATCTTACATCTTGGTGTTCTATACCTTGTAGGACAGTTAGCAGCAATGTGTCCAAACACACCACAACTGAAACATTGTCTAAATTCTCTATATCCTCTAGATTGATATTGATTATTAGAGTTAGAGGAAGAGGGATCTTGTGTTTTTGTAGACACAGGAGAAACGTTTGACCTCTTTCTAGGAATAGATTTAGATACAGGTTTAGGTGTAACAGGTGGAACCACTCTATTAGCAAACTTTGGATTTTTCATAATCCGAATTGGCTCATCCGGTGTTATCACCTTCCTTTTCTCTGACTTATCTCCTAGGCCAGTTTTCTTATCTTCCTCATGATCTAAAGATCCTTCAGTTGTATCATCAGAAGGTGCATTCTCAGTTGAGCTACACTTTCTGTTCTTCTTAACATAGTCCTCATAACTAGGTGGAATACAGTCTTCTGGTCGTCCATCAACAGCATTTGCATTAACAAATTTGTTCTGAAACCGCGGAGCTGCGGCCTTTAATCCAATACCCTTTTCCTTGGAGCCATTTAATTCCACCATTAATGCATTCCATTGTAACGCACTTGCCCAACATTTCATCTTAATTTACATAGCTTCTAAATCAGCTTTAACACATTCATTTTCTTTCTTCAATTCGTTTATTGTGTCAACACATTTAACTAAAGCTTGATTTATATCAAAGTTATAACATTTCAGATCATGAAGTTGTTTTTTATAAACTTTGATTTGCACTTTCAACTCATTTTCAACCTTAGTGGTCGCATGGTCAGCATGCCATTTTTCTTTCATTTTCGCATATGCCTTAGTTAAATTATCTATTGTCACCTTAGATTCAGCACATTTAACACATTCAACAACAGTAGATGGATCAGAAGATACCTGTTGAGCATTATTTGATGAGGAAGTCTCAGCCATAAATGCAAACAAATCTATCTTCTTCCTATCATCGAGCTCATCTTCTGATTCTGACGAGTCTATAAGAAACTCTGAAGTATCAGCATCTTTCCCCAAATGAATCTGCTCAAGTTTATCCCATATATCTTTAGCTCTTGTTAAACCGAAAACTTTTTCAAGATCACTAGCTGATAAGTACATCTTCAATAAGTCAACTGCTTGATCGTTTAATGCTTCAAAATCAGTTTGATCTACCCCAGTATGACCAGCTTTATCTTCAATCTCTGATTCTGACGTCTTGTCTGAATCATCAATTTCTGAATTTACACTCTCGAGATCTGAACCTTCACCCAAAAGAACTAACATCTCCAATTCAACAGCAATCATTCTACCCCATTCGTCTAATTCCTTATCAGCATCAACAAATGTTTCTTCACTATGATCTGCTTCTAGACTGTCTTCAAACACTGAGGTATCACCATACTTATCCTTCCAACTGTTGAAGTAGTAGTCCTATGATGATGTCGGTGAAACACTTCCAGATTCAGGTGTATGAGGAACTGAATCACGTGCCTTTTTGAATTTGCTCACAACTTGCTTCTGAACCTTCTCTCTTCGAATGGTTCTTGACAATTCTTCAGCTCTTTCAGCACGAGCAGTCAGCTTCTCAATTATGTTTTGACTAGTGACGAAGTCTTCTTCTACTTCGGTGATCTTTTCCATGTTGGCTTTAGGTTGCTGGTCAGCCACATTTAACTTCATAGACCAATCATCATCGTCTCCATGAATAACAACCAAAGCTTTGTTCGGACTTTCATTTGCATCAGCTTCATTTAATTTATCAGTAATGTAGATCTCACATTTAATTGAATGACTCTGAGAACTGTAGTTCTGATTCTTGAACGGATTACGATTACCCTGCTTCTTCTGTTTTGTGCACTGTCTTGAAAAATGACCTAGTTCTCTACAGTTGTAACAAGTAATAGAATTCATATCAAAACCCAGTTTTGTATCTTTGGTCAGACTGATCGGTTTCCCATATCGCTCTTCATAATCTCTAGCACGTCTCACAAGATTTGCCATACCCCACATAATATCCATCTTCTCGACTTCATTCTTATCAAGTTGATGATAATCTTCAGTTGTTAGATGAATATTACCTACGCGACCATCAAGATAACTATCATAAGAATTAACAAGGCTTGATAGCAAAGCTATATCTTCAATAATATTTTCTTTCCCGGCTTTCCTCATGTTTTCGATCTTAAGTGCAGAAAGAACATCTGATGCAGTCGGCGTAGATGACTCAGTAGTATTCGAAGTAGGCTGTGATTGATTGTGGAGTGAACATGGTGAAACTTGTGGTGGATACGAAGTTTGTTGAATAGGTGTACTGCTAACATTCAAACCATACATATTCTGATTGTTAGTGGCAAAAGCTGTTTGAAATGGTGCATGAACTGACTTGGGCTTTGTGTAACCATTTGGACAGTACATTTTGGTGTCTTGAACTTGTTTAGACCTCTTGACTTTGTTTAACAACTCTAGTTCTTCTTCCTGAAGTCTTGCGATAAATGAGTTCACTGTAGCAGAAGCTAATTCTCCACTAGTTTTCATAGTTAATACAAAACCATTCCATTCTAACGGTAATGCTCCAGCTAGACATGTCACTTTGTCTTTCTCTTCAATAGTTACATCATGCTTATGTATTTCAGCTAGCAAATGACGATATCTTTCAACCAATTCTGTAATAGACTCTCCAACTTGCCAATGAAAATGATCAAACTCAGTTTTCAGCTCTAAACCTTTTCTCGTTCTGTAAGATGAATTTCCTTCATTGAAAGTACGAAGTGCTTCCCATATCTTGAATGAATTATCATGACACAGAAATTGATGGAAAATCGGACCATCAAGAGCACTTGTCAAATTACAATACATCTTTTTCTCCAAGTTATACTCCTCACGTTCTTCAGAAGGCATGTTGTGTAATGTATACAACTCATTCGTAACTGGTGAACGTGGCCATTGAAATTCCGTTTCAATGTACTTCCAAAGCTTCGTGTCCTGACCATCAGACCAAATCTTAAACCTTGACTTCCAAGTAGAATAATTATCCATATTCAGTAACCTCAGACATTTCGTACCACTTCCTGATTCACTCTCAGTAAGGAGTAATCGTTGACTCACATTCGTAATGCTCTGAACGAACGGTGCGGCCAACACGTAATCATTTGAATTAAACATCTTGAAAACTTTACCAAAGGGTAAACCGTGTGGTTCAGGTTATCAATCGTACGTGTGATAGTATTAACCGTACGTGTGAAAGTATCAACCGTACGTGTCACAAACTCAAGCGTACGTGTTACTACTTAACCAACAAACCTAACACTAAGAATCAACCGTGCGAGTGACAATCACCCGTGTGATTACTCTTACGTGTCACAATCAACCGTTTAATCACCCGTGTGATCAGACTGTAGTCACTTAACCTCAAAAGGTTATGCTAATCCGTGCGTGTGAGTTCACGAGTGACGATCAACCGTGTGGTCAACCGTACGTGTGATCAAAAAGTTTGACCCACTCGTGTGAACTTCTGTTCAGCTCAAATCACCCAAAAACCTTAAAAATTGATGTTAAACCTCAATTTCTTCGTCCAAAAGCCGGA
This sequence comes from Rutidosis leptorrhynchoides, assembly GCF_046630445.1. NCBI lineage: Eukaryota > Viridiplantae > Streptophyta > Magnoliopsida > Asterales > Asteraceae > Rutidosis > Rutidosis leptorrhynchoides. The sequence continues at coordinate 223,144,065 of NC_092340.1, forward strand.
TTAACACTAAACAAATATAAACACACTCTCTAATTACAATTACACACGTAAAAATGATTTCTTTTTAATTAAAATCACTTTTATCTCAAAAACCCAAATAATAAACCCTATTAATCACCAAAAATCACTTGATGATGTTGAAATCACAACCAATGCTCTGATACCAATGATGAAACATGACTAGGAACTTCAAGATCAACAGGTTTAATTCACACAAAGGCAGAATTAGTGAATCAAACCAATCAAAGTGAATATGGGTAGCTTTTTAGGATTAAATTAGTCAAACCACAACAAAAATTGTGATTAGATTAATGTCTAGAGCTATTATTCACTACCAGGAGTGATTTGGGTTGAGAGAGAATCAGATCAGGTGAACCAGATCTGAGTGATTGTGTGTGAGAGAGGCTTAACCTAAAATGAAGAACATAAGACTTTATATACCCCTGCTGTTGACTCACCTGTACGAGTCATCCATCACTCGTACGAGTTGGCTTCATCAGTCGTACGGGTGATCACTCACTCGTGTCTTTTCATTTAGGTTATAATTATGACTTAGCTCAGCATCAACCGTGCGTATGAGCCTGTCAGCCGTACGAGTGATGCTTCACTCGTACGTCTGACTAAGTCTAACATAGTCAAACATCCGTATCGCGTTCCTGCAGTACCTGTAACCACATACAAACATAGATAGGATAATAATGAGCGATCATGGTAACCCATAAACTGAAGTACCTGCAATGGATGTAGGTTAGATGTCTAGGGACTTACATAAAATGCATCAACATAACTTAAAGTTCCCCTTGGTTCTGGCATCGCGAATCCGTTTAATAAGTTTCATCATTGAACTGTTAATAACGGGGTCATTTAATTTCGTATCAACAACGAGGTTCTTTGTTATCAGGTCATCATTAGGTGTTACTTCATCTTCCCCACACTTAGGCGTTTTATTATTGTTAAGCTCTACCGTTGGAGTTGGTAAAACAATATGGTTCTTACCAATCGTTTTTGTTGGTTCAACGGTTTTGGTTGGTGGAGATTTAGTCTTTCGACAAACAAAGGTGACCGATTTGTCACCATCACTAAGTGTCATTCTACCCTTTTTTACATCAAATAACGCCCCGGTGGATGCTAAGAATGGTCAACCTAAAATTAGAGGAATGTTTAAGTCCTCTTCTATGTCAATGACAATAAATTCGATTAAAAAGGTTAAATTACCTACTTGAACAGGTAGGTTGTCAGCAATTCCAACCGGGTGCTTAATGGTTTGATCAAGGAGTCGAACACTCATTTCCGTTGGACTTAACTCACCTACTCTTGATCTCTTATATAATGAAAGAGGCATAACACTTACACTTGCCCCAAAATCTGCTAGTGCATCATACATGACACAATTACTAAGTAGACAAGGAACAATAAATTCACCCGGATCACCCAACCTGGGTGGAGGTTTTGGTGGAACTGTCTTCACCGGGTTTACTTTTACGGTTTTTGTTTCTTGCATTTTCTTATTCTTCTTCTTCTTTCCAGAGGTATCACAAAGTTTATTACCTATTACTTGCTCATACTCAACTCCTTTTCTTGGAAACGGGATGGGTGGTCTGTATGGTACAACTACTGGCTTTACATACTCGGGTGGTGGTGGTGGTATTGTAACTTCTTCATTGTTACTCACATCTAAAACCTTCCCATCTTCTGGTGCTGGTTTTTCAAAATTCGTTGAAACCATATTAACATTCTCATTCTGAGGATTTACTTCTGTATTACTCGGTAGCTTTCCTTGTTCCCTCTCATTCATCATGCTAGCAAGAGTACCTACGTGTTTTTCTAGATTTAAAATGGAAGCTTGTTGAGTTCTTAATGACTGATCAAACCTCTCATTCATTTGGGTTTGAGATGTAATAAATTGTGTTTGAGACTCCATTAGCTTTGCCATCATTTTTTCCAGATTTGGCTTTTTCTCTTCGGTTTGTTGTGATGGTTTATATAAGCTAGGTCTTTGTTGATTGAAAGTGTTGCTTTAAGTTGGTTAGTTATTCGGACCTTGTTGGTTATACGAGTTATTATTGGGTCCATTTGGATTGTAAAGAATGTTTTGATTTCGATTAAAGTTTAGCCTTGGCGGTTGATAATTATTTTGATAATTATTTTCCAGCCTTTGGTTCATGTAGGAAACATTCTCTCGGTGTTCCATGGTTTGTTCAATGTGACAATCTTTCTTTAAGTGTGGTCCACCGCATTGCTCACAACTGATTCGTATTGCGTGAATATCTTTAGTCATATTTTCCATTCGTCTCTCAAAAGCATCTATTTTTGCAGAAATGGAATCAAAGTCATGGCTAGAATCGGCTCTAGCCGCTTAAGATGAATGAAAAATATCTTTTTCCTGATGACACTCATGCGAGTGGGAGGCCGTGTTATCAATGATTTTGTGAGCTTCAGTTGCAGTTTTCTTCATAATGGAACCACCAGCTGCTGTGTCGATGTCTTTTCGTGTAGCAACGTCGACACCTTGGTAGAATATTTGTACTATTTGATAAGTGTCTAAACTGTGCTGAGGACATCCTCTCAACAATTTTTCGAATCTTGTCAATGCCTCATATAATGTTTCATTTGGCTTTTGTGCGAACGTAACAATTTTTCCTTGAAGTCTCACAGCTTTAGATGCCGGAAAGAATCTTTTAAGAAATTTTTCAACTAAGACATCCCATGTGTCAATCGCTCCTTCAGGTAACGATTCTAACCAATCTTTGGCTTCTCCCTTTAAAGTCCAGGGAAATAACATGAGATAGATCTGTTCATCCTCAACTTCTCTAATTTTGAATAGAGTACAGATCCTATTAAAGGTTCGAAGATGTTTGTTTGGATCTTTTTTTGGCATACCACTATATTGGCATTGATGTTACCATGTGTAGGATTTGTCCTTTGATTTCATAATCTGGCGCATTAATGTCTGGTCGCGTAATGGCATGACCTTGGCCCGTGCGTGTGGCTCTCATTCGGTCTTCCATACTTAGAGGTACCGTTATTTCCATATTTGAAATTGTTTAATCCGAATTACTAGAAGATTCTGATTTAATGGTTTTTGGTTTAGGAGGAATGATTAGTGAAATGTCCCGTTCATATTGATTATAAACGTTCCATATTAATTGATTTCGTCGCGAGGTTTTGACCTCTATATGAGACGTTTTTCAAAGACTGCATTCATTTTTAAAAACAAGCATAACCTTTATTTTATCGATAAAGGTTTAAAAACCATTACGTAGATTATCAAATAATGATAATCTAAAATATACCGTTTACACACGACCATTACAAAATGGTTTACAATAAGAATATATTACATCAAAAATAAGTTTCTTGAATGCAGCTTTTACATAATATCATACAAGCATGGACTCCAAATCTTGTCCTTATTTTAGTATGCAACAGCGGAAGCTCTTAATAATCACCTAAGAATAAACATGCTTAAAACGTCAACAAAAATGTTGGTGAGTTATATGTTTAACCTATATATTATCAAATCATAATAATAGACCACAAGATTTCATATTTCAATATACATCCCATACATAGAGATAAAATTCATTCATATGGTAAACACCTAGTAACCGACATTAACAAGATGCATATAAGAATATCCCCTAACATTCCGGGAAATCCTTCAGACATGATAAAAATGAATTCGAAGTACTAAAGCATCCGGTACTTTGGATGGGGTTCGTTAGGCCCAATAGATCTATCTTTAGGATTCGCGTCAATTAGTAGATCGGTTTACTAATTCTTAGGCTACCAAGCAAAAGGAGCATATTCGGCTTCGACCATTCACCCATATAATGTAGTTTCATTTACTTGTGTCTATTTCGTAAAACATTTATAAAACTGCATGTATTCTCATCCCAAAATATTAGATTTTAAAAGTGGGACTATAACTCACTTTCACAGATTTTTACTTCATCGGGAAGTAAGACTTGGCCACTGGTCGATTCATGAACCTATAACAAATATGTACATATATATATCAAAGTATGTTCAAAATATATTTACAACACTTTTAATACATTTTGATGTTTTAAGTTTATTAAGTCAGCTGTCCTCGTTAGTAACCTACAACTAGTTGTCCATAGTTAGATGTACAGAAATAAATTGATATATATTATCTTGAATCAATCCATGACCCAGTGTATACACGTCTCAGGCTAGATCACAACTCAAAGTATATATATTTTTGGAATCAACCTCAACCCTGTATAGCTAACTCAAACATTACTGCATATAGAGTGTCTATGGTTGTTCCAAATAATATATATACATGGGTCGATATGATATGTTAAAACATTTACATACGTGTCTATGGTATCCCAAGATTACATAAAATATTAGAATACATGTATAATACAATATAAGTTAGCTAGGATATGATTTGTATAGAAGTGTTACAAAATTTCCTGTAGCTACAACAATAAAAAAATATCCAATCTTATTTTACCCATAACTTCTTCGTTTTAAATCCGTTTTGAGTGAATCAAATTGCTATGGTTTCATATTGAACTCTATTTTATGAATCTAAATAGAAAAAGTATAGGTTTATAGTCAGAAATATAAGTTACAAGTCGTTTTTGTAAGAGGTAGTCATTTTAGTCGAAAGAACGACGTCTTTATGACCATTTTGAAAACATACTTCCACATTGAGTTTAACCATGATTTTTGGATATAGTTTCATGTTCATAAGAAAAATCATTTTTGCAGAAGGACAAATTTTAAATCAAAGTTTATCATAGTTTTTAATTATCAAACCCAAAACAGCTCGCGGTGTTACTACGACGGCGTATGTCCGGTTTTACGGTGTTTTTCGTGTTTTCAGGTTTTAAATCATTAAGTTAGCATATCATATAGATATAGAAAATGTGTTTAGTTGATTTTAAAAGTCAAGTTAGAAGGATTAACTTTTGTTTGCGAACAAGTTTAGAATTAACTAAACTATGTTCTAGTGATTTCAAGTTTAAACCTTCGAATAAGGTAGTTTTATATATATGAATTGAATGATGTTATGAACATTATTACTACCTCAAGTTTTGTAGATAAACCTACTAGAAATGAGAAAAATAGATCTAGCTTCAAAGGATCCTTGGATGGCTTGAAAGTTCTTGAAGCAGAATCATGACACGAAAACAAGTTCAAGTAAGATTTCCACTCGAAATAAGATTGTTATAGTTATAGAAATTGAATCAAAGTTTGAATATGAGTATTACCTTGTATTAGAAAGATATATTACTGTAAATAAGAAAGATTTATTGAGGTTGGATGATATGGAGGTTGGACGATCACTTTACAAGATTGGAAGTAAGCTAGCAAACTTGGAAGTATTCTTGATTTTATGAAACTAGAACTTATAGAATTTATGAAGAACACTTAGAACTTGAAGATAGAACTTGAGAGAGATCAATTAGATGAAGAAAATTTAAGAATGAAAGTGTTTGTAGGTGGTTTTGGTCGTTGGTATATGGATTAGATATAAAGGATGTGTAATTTTGTTTACATGTAAATAAGTCATGAATGATTACTAATATTTTTGTAATTTTATGAGATATTTCATGCTAGTTGCCCAATGATGGTTCCTACATGTGTTAGGTGACTCACATGGACTGCTAAGAGTTGATCATTGGAGTATATATACCAATAGTACATACATCTAAAAGCTGTGTATTGTACGAGTACGAATACGGGTGCATACAAGTAGAATTGTTGATGAAGATGAATGAGGATGTAATTGTAAGCATTTTTGTTAAGTAGAAGTATTTTGATAAGTGTCTTGAAGTCTTTCAAAAGTGTATGAATACATATTAAAACACTACATGTATATACATTTTAACTGAGTCGTTAAGTCATCGTTAGTCGTTACATGTAAATGTTGTTTTGAAACCTTTAGGTTAACGATCTTGTTAAATGTTGTTAACCCATTGTTTATTATATCTAAAGAGATGATAAATTATTACATTATCATGATATTATGATATATTAATATATCTTAGTATGATGCATATACAGTTAAATGTTGTTACAACGATAATCGTTACATATATGTCTTGTTTCGAAATCATTAAGTTAGTAGTCTTGTTTTTACATATGTGGTTCATTGTTAATACACTTAATGACATGTTTACTTATAATTTATCATGATTAAACATAGTGTATCAATATCTTAATATGATTCATATGTATTTAGTAAGACGTTGTTATAACGATAATCGTTATATATATCGTTTCGAGTTTCTTAATTCAATAAACTAAATTTTATGTATATAACTCATTGTTAAAATACCTAATGAGATACTTACTTATCATAATATCATGTTAACTATATATATAATCATATATATGTCATCATATAGTTTTTACAAGTTTTAACGTTCGTGAATCACCGGTCAACTTGGGTGGTCAATTGTCTATATGAAACCTATTTAAATTAATCAAGCCTTAACAAGTTTGATTGCTTAACATATTAGAAACACTTAATCATGTAAATAACAGTTTCATTTAATATATATAAACATGGAAAAGTTCGGGTCACTAAAGTACCTACCCGTTAAATAAATTTCGTCCCGAAATTTTAAGCAGTTGAAAGTGTTGACGTATCTTCTGGAAATAAGTGTGGGTATTTCTTCTTCATCTGATCTTCTCGTTCCCAGGTGAACTCGGGTCCTCTACGAGCATTCCATCGAACTTTAATAATTGGTATCTTGTTTTGCTTAAGTCTTTTAACCTCATGATCCATTATTTCGACGGGTTCTTCGACGAATTGAAGTTTTTCGTTGATTTGGATTTCATCAAACGGAATAGTGAGATCTTCTATAGCAAAACATTTCTTCAAATTTGAGACGTGGAAAGTGTTATGTACAGCCGCGAGTTGTTGTGGTAATTCAAGTCGGTAAGCTTCTGGTCCGACACGATCAATAATCTTGAATGGTTCTATATACCTTGGATTTAATTTCCCTCGTTTACCAAATCGAACAACGCCTTTTCAAGGTGCAACCTTAAGCATGAACATCTCTCCAATTTCAAATTCTATATCTTTTCTTTTAATGTCGGGGTAGCTCTTTTGTCGACTTTGAACGGTTTTCAACCGTTGTTGAATTTGGATGATCTTCTCGGTAGTTTCTTGTATTATCTTCGGACCCGTAATATGTCTATCCCCCATTTCACTCTAACAAATCAGAGACCTGCACTTTCTACCATAAAGTGCTTCAAACGCCGCCATCTCAATGCATAAATGGTAGCTGTTGTTTTAGGAAAATTCTGCTAATGGTAGATGTCGATTCCAACTGTTTCCGAAATCAATAACACATGCTCGTAGCATGTCTTCAAGCGTTTGTATTGTGACAACCCGGAAATTTCTAACCAAATTTAAACTTTAATCTTTATATGTTTCCGACACGATAAGCAATATTTGTTAAGTTAAATTTCAAGAATTTTAAACTATGTTCATACATTCATTCAACCTCGACCAAGTTCCAACGATTCACGAACCATTAAACGAATATGATTATATATGCATATGTGTATATATTATAACTTGAAATGTAAACAAAAATATTAGATTAAATACTTTATATGATTGTATCTGTTTCAAAATGTTTATCAATGAAATTAGAAGATAAGATCAAATGATTGAATTATCAGATATATTGAATTATGATTACAAGTCTCTGTTGAAAGGCCCACGTTGATTTGAGAAATCTTTCCATTTTAACAATATTCGGAAAATGGTAAAGTGATTTATAAATAAGAATAAATTGTCAATCATTGAGAACTAGACAAAGGATAGTGGAAGATTGAATCTCATAAAGACTCGATTGATCTATTTAGTTTCAAACGTACAAAAACGTTTTCAGTTTAAAAAGAACTTTATTATTAAAACGTATATAAATATCTAGAACCACTTTTGACAACTCATTACTTAACTAGTATGATAAAGATAACGATATTTATATTTTATTTTATTAAGTATATATAACGATTTAAATTAATATTATATATATTTATACGCGTATTATACGTACATAGTTTTATACTTTTACTATACTTAAACTTTACCTTTACTTTATTTTTACTTTACTTTAACTTTAATAATTCACTTTAATAATTCATACTTTAATAATTCACTTTAATAATTCATACTTTAATAATTCATACTTTAATAATTCACTTTAATAATTCATACTTTAATAATTCACTTTAATAATTCATACTTTAATAATTCACTTTAATAATTCAAAAATCTATTATAAATAGAATTCAATAGGTTTCATTATTTCATAGAAACTTGAAAATATTTTTCTCTAAACTCTCTCAATCGATTTACATATATATATTTACTCCGTATTATTTCAAGATATTATTAGTATACATAAAATATTACGACGGAGTGCTGTCCGAGTAATTTCGAAGTTGTTTTTCGAGTGGGATAGGATTAAGGAAATTATGGGTTATAGCTATGGAGGTGATTGAGTATGGTTCAAGGGTATGCTCGTGAGGTCAATATAGTGTTTATCATTTCCGTTGCGTCTACGTACCTTTCCTGCAATATTGAATCTCAATATTGATACGTGAGTACTCATAATTTAACTTTTACATACTAATAGTGTATCCCTGACTAGTGCTCGAGTATTTAGGATTATGCATGCTTGTACTTTTGATATTGCCCTTAGACAGGTTAGGTTGAATCTTGAATTAGTTACACTTGCGGTTGAGATAAGGTATAAGATATGCATGTCCTTGGAAAGCTAGCGAAAAATTAAGAACTTTTCCTTTAGATATCGAATGGTTTCGATGAACGGATTAGAAGTTATAATCAATTGAATTTTCGATATTTTTATTAAAAAATGATTATTATTATTATCGTCGTTTTTATCGTCGTTCTAGTTTTATCTTATTATTATCATTATTATTATCTTTATCAATAAAAGGGATTTATCATTAAAAAAATGTTATTTTTATTTTATTTTATTATTACTATCGTTATTATCGTTAAAGTTATAATTAGTATTATTATTATTATCCAATTATTATTATTATTATTATTATTATTATTATTATTATTATTATTATTATTATTGGTATTATTATTATTATCATTATTAATATATATCATTATTTAAAAATGGTTATTGTTATTGTTATTATTATTATTACTATATTATCATTAAGATAATTATTAGTATTATCGTTAATAATGTCATAGTAACTATCATTATTAATATTAGTGTAATTAAAACAAATATTTGTAACACCTAATTATTTTGATTACTATTATTATCATTATTATGAACACGATATAAAAGACAATTAAAAGCTATTAAACGAAACGATTAGGAAATAATGGGTAAGAGTATCATGATGAAATTAAAATATTATATGATATTGATTTAGATAAAATTATCATTCTTATTATTTTTATCATTACTATTATTATTAAAAGTATCGTTAGTATTAAAACTATCATTTTAACAAAAATTATCACTTTAATATAAATGTCATTGTTACTATAAAATATCATTATTATTATTATTTTAGATAGAATTATTATTTTAAAGATAATATTAAAAATTATTGTAATATTAAAGTTATCATAATCAGAATTATCGTTTTATCATAATGTCATCTTAGTAATTATAAATATTGATATTTTTATAATAATAATTATTATTACAAAATAATACAACTTTTACTTACTAACATTATAGATATTATTTTATCAAATAAATATGTGATACAAACATATTTTACTATGTGTAATAACTTACTTTAATAATACCTATCATATTATCTTTATGATATTAAATGAACCCTATAAATTTTATTACTTAATATATATAAAAGTATATTTTATTATATAAATTTAATATAAAATTTTATTTATTAATAAATAAATTATATTATTTACTCTATTAAATCTTTTAAAAATATTTAAAAATATAAAATGACGATATTTAAACTATATATTAATCATGTATAGATTTTTGGAAATTATTTTGAGTCAAATTTACTTTTGTTGACTTTTGCATATTAGTCTCGAGCATTAGGATTGTGGTACACTATGACTTGACCTAATTTGTTAGACAAATATTGACCAACACATAAATATATATAATTAATTTAGGTTCGTGAATTCGAGGCCAACCTTGCACTTGTTCAATGACGTTATATGTATTTTTACTACGAAATACAGTATGGTGAGTTTCATTTGTCTTTTTACCCTTTATATTTTTGGGACTGAGAATACATGCGCTTTTATAAATATTTGACGAAATAGACACAAGTAATTGAAACTACATTCTATGGTTGAATTATCAAAATCGAATATGCCCCTTTTTATTAAAGTCTGGTAATCTAAGAATTAGGGAACAGACACCCTAATTGACGCGAATCCTAAAGATAGATCTATTGGGCCTAACAAACCCCATCCAAAGTACCGGATGCTTTAGTACTTCGAAATTTATATCATGTCCGAAGGAGGATACCGGAATGATAGGGGATATTCTTATATGTATCTAGTTAATGTCGGTTACCAGGTGTTCACCATATGAATGATTATTTTGGTCTCTATGCATGGGACGTATATTTATGAGAACTGGAAATGAAATTCTTGTGGTCTATTAAAATGATGGAAATAAATGATTATGATAAACTAATGAACTCACCAACCTTTTGGTTGACACTTTAAAGCATGTTTATTCTCAGGTGTTAAAGAAATCTTCCGCTGTGCATTTGCTCATTTTAAAGATATTACTTGGAGTCTTTCGTAGCATATTTCGAAGAACGTTGCATTCGAGTCATTGAGTTCATCAAAGATTATTATTAAATCAATTTATAGTTGGATAGTGGATATTATGAAATGGTATGCATGCTTGTCAATTTTCGATGTAAAGAAAGATTGTCTTTTAAAAACGAATGCAATGTTTGTATAATGTATCATATATAGGTCAAATACCTCGCAATGTAATCAACTATTGTGAATCGTTTATAATGTATATGAACGGGTCCTTTCATGTATCGTCCTTTCGCTCTGCCCATCGGTTTCTAGATGATAGGCAGTACTCATGTCTAGACGAGTTCCTAATGCTTGCTGTAATGTCTGCCAGAATCTTGAAATAAATCTGCCATCCCTATCAGAGATAATAGAGATTGGTATTCCATGTCTGGAGACGACTTCCTTCAAATACAGTTGTGCTAACTTCTCCATCTTGTCATCTTTTCTTATTGGCAAGAAGTGTGTTGATTTGGTGAGACGATCAACTATTACCCAAATAGTATCAAAACCACTTGCAGTCCTTGGCAATTTAGTGATGAAATCCATGGTAATGTTTTCCCATTTCCATTCCGGGAGTTCGGGTTGTTGAAGTAGACCTGCTGGTTTTTGATGCTTAGCTTTGACCTTAGAACACGTCAAACATTCTCCTACGTATTTAGCAACATCGGCTTTCATACCCGGCCACCAAAAATGTTTCTTGAGATCCTTGTACATCTTCCCCGTTCCAGGATGCATTGAGTATCTGATTTTATGAGCTTCTCTAAGAACCATTTCTCTCATATCTCCAAATTTTGGTACCCAAATCCTTTCAGCCCTATACCGGGTTTCGTCTTCCCAAATATTAAGATGCTATTCCAATCCTTTGGGTATTTCATCTTTTAAATTTCCCTCTTTTAAAACTCCTTGTTGCGCCTCCTTTATTTGAGCACTAAAGTTATTGTGAATCATTATATTCATAGCTTTTACTCGAATGGGTTCTCTGTCCTTTCTGCTCAAGGCGTCGGCAACCACATTTGCCTTCCCCGGGTGATAACGAATCTCAAAGTTATAATCATTCAACAATTCAATCCATCTGCGCTGCCTCATGTTTAGTTGTTTCTGATTAAATATGTGTTGAAGACTTTTGTGGTCGGTGTATATAATACTTTTGACCCCATATAAGTAGTGCCTCCAAGTCTTTAATGCAAAAACAACCACGCCTAATTCCAAATCATGCGTCGTATAATTCTGCTCGTGAATCTTCAATTGTCTAGACGCATAAGGAATTACTTTCGTTCATTGCATTAATACACAACCGAGACCTTGCTTTGAGGCGTCACAATATATCACAAAATCATCATTCCCTTCAGGTAATGACAATATAGGTGTCGTAGTTAACTTTTTCTTTAACAATTGAAACACTTTTTCTTGTTCATCCTTCCATTCAAATTTCCTACCTTTATGCGTTAATGCAGTCAAGGGTTTTGCTATTTTTGAAAAATCTTGGATGAATCTCCTGTAATAACCAGCTAGCCCTAAAAATTGGCGTATGTGTTTCAGAATTTTCGGAGTTTCCCACTTTTCAACGGTTTCAATCTTTGCTGGATCCACCTGAATACCTTCTTTGTTCACTATATGACCGAGGAATTGAACTTCTTCCAACCAAAATGCACACTTTGAAAACTTAGCGTACAGTTTTTCTTTTCTCAGCAACTCTAGCACTTTTCTCAAATGTTCTTCGTGCTCTTAATCATTCTTCGAGTAAATAAGTATGTCATCAATGAAAACAATGACAAACTAGTCAAGATATGGCCTACACACTCGGTTCATGAGGTCCATGAACACAGCTGGTGCGTTAGTCAATCCAAACGGCATAACCATAAACTCGTAATGAGCGTAACGCGTCCTAAAAGCAGTCTTCGGAATGTCATCCTCTTTCACCCACATTTGGTGATATCCAGAACGTAAATCGATCTTCGAATAAACCGACGAGCCTTGTAGTTGAGCAAATAAGTCATCGATTATCGGTAATGGGTAACGGTTCTTGATGGTAAGTTTGTTCAACTCTCGGTAGTTGATACACAACTTGAATGTACCATCTTTCTACTTGACAAACAGAACAGGAGCTCCCCATGGTGATGTGCTTGGTCGAATGAAACTACGCTCTAAAAGTTCCTGTAACTGACTTTGTAATTCTTTCATTTCGCTAGGTGCGAGTCTGTATGGAGCACGAGCTATTGGTGCAGCTCCTGGTACAAGGTCTATTTGAAATTCAACGGATCGATGTGTGGGTAATCCCGGTAATTCTTTCGGAAATACATCGGGAAATTCTTTTGCGACAGGAACATCACTGATGTTCTTTTCTTCAGGTTTAACTTCCTCGATGTGTGCTAGAATGACGTAACAACCTTTTCTTATTAGTTTTTGTGCCTTCAAACTACTAATAAGATTTAACTTCGCGTTGTTCTTTTCTCCGTACACCATTAAAGGTTTTCCTTTTTCACGCATAATACGAATCGCATTTTTGTAACAAACGACCTCTGCTCTCACCTTTTTCAACCAGTCCATGCCAATTATTAAGTCAAAACTCCCTAACTCGACTGGTATTAAATCAATTTTAAACGTTTCATACCCCAGTTTAATTTCTCTCTCCCGACATATATTATCTGCTGAAATTAATTTACCGTTTGCTAATTCGAGTAAAAATTTACTATCCAAAGGCGTCAATGGGCAACTTAATTTAGCACAAAATTCTCTACTCATATAGCTTCTATCCGCACCCGAATCAAATAAAACATAAGGAGATTTATCATCAATAAGAAACGTACCCGTAACAAGCTCCGGGTCTTCCTGTGCTTCTGCCGCATTAATATTGAAAACACTTCCACGGCCCTTCCCATTAGTATTCCCCTAATTCGGGAAATTTCTAATAATGTGGCCCGGTTTTCCACATTTATAACAAACAGCGTTGGTATTACTTGCTCCGAAACTATTCGTTTCAGCATTACTTGTCCCGACATTATTTGTTCCTTTAGTTCTGTTAAACATTGGTCCGTAGACCTCACACTTTGTCGCGCTATGACCATTTCTTTTACACCTATTGCAAAATGTCGTGCAAAACCCCTGATGATTTTCTTCACACCTATGACATGGCTGTTTTTGGTTTTTGTTGTCGTTGTTGTTATTGAGGTTGTTGTTGGGATTGTTATTGTTGTTGAAACGGTTGTTGTAGTAGTTGTTGTTGTTGGGATGTTTGTTGTAGTTATTGTTAGGATTGCGGTTATTGTTGTGATTGTTGTTGCGGTTGTTGGGATAGTTGTTGCGATTGTGGTTGTAATTGTTGTTGTTGTTGTACTGGTGACTCTTGTCACCGTTTTCTTCCCATTTCCTCTTGAGTTGTTTCGTGTTGGCTTCTTCAGCCGCCTGCTCTTTAATTCTTCCCTCAATCTAATTTATAAGTTTATGAGCCATTCGACTTGCCTTCTGTATAGAAGCGGGCTCGTGTAAACTCACATCTTCTTGAATCCTTACTGGTAACACTTTTACAAACGTGTCGATCTTCTCTTCTTCATCTTCGAATGCTCCCGGACACAATAGGCACAACTCTATGAATCGTCGTTCATACGTGGTAATGTCGAACCCTTGTGTTTGTAACTCTCTAAGTTCTGCCTTGAGTTTATTGACTTCATTTCTAGGACCGTACTGCTCGTTCATCAATTACTTAAATGCCGACCATGGTAGTGCGTAAGCAGCATTTTGTCCTACCTGTTCAAGGTAGGTGTTTCACCACGTTAACGCAGTACCTGTGAAGGTATGCGTAGCGTACTTAACTTTGTTCTCTTCGGTACACTTACTTATGGCAAACACCGATTCGACTTTCTCGGTCCACCGTTTCAATCCAATTGGTCCTTCGGTTCCATCAAATTCCAAAGGTTTGCAGGCAGTGAATTCTTTGTATGAGCATCCTACACGATTTCTTGCGCCGTTAGCTGCATTGCTAGATTCAGAGTTATTGTTGGTATGTAGCACAGCCTGTACTGCGGCTATGTTTGCAGCAAGAAAGGTACAAAATTCCTCTTCGCTCATATTCATGGTGTGTCGAGTAGTCGGTGCCATTTCCTTCAAAATAGCCAACTGAATCGAGTTAATCATACAGAATATTAAGAGTAGTCAATAGTATTTCGTAGCATAATATGAACTCATTTATAAAAGCTTTTTCTTCATATTAGCGTTTTATAAGTTTAAATTCGGGTACTACCTACCCGTTAAGTTCATACTTAGTAGCTAATATACAATTCAACTACTACAATTCAATATGAAAAACTGATTATAATAATATATCACATACAAATATTATTCAAACTTACAACTTCGCTATATTACATATAACATGAAATATAGTACACTATGATACAGGACAGTTTTGAAGATAAATCTAGTTAATACGCAAGTTGTTCAGCAAAGAAAATAAAGACACGTAATTCATAAGTCCAGAAACAAGTCACGCATTCTGGTTTTACTAAGACGACTTCCCATCCTTGGTCTTGTGGAAAATAACCGTTATGACCATTGGCTAGGCAGCATGTTGTAATGTCGTCAAAAGGACGAGGGTTTCGTAATGTCCAACAGCCCCGTAATTAGCTAAAAACCTTGTTAATCACCCCAACTACTAAATCCGTCACTTGTGGGAAGGTTTTATTTAAAAGTTGCAATCCGATGTTCTTTTTCTCACTTTGGTAAGAATCGAACATCACTAACCCGTAAGCATAACATGCTTCTTTATATTGCATGTTAGAAGCTCTTTCTAATTCACGAAATCCTATGTTGGGATATGTTGAGTCAAAATAGGTTCTTATCCCGTAGCGTAAAATTGCATTTGGGTTCCCCGCATTTAACGCTTTGAAGAAAACACGGCGTAACTTACGGTTTCCCCAATGTGATATACCCCACCTATCAAAGGAAAGCCTTTTATAAACTAAGGCATTTTTGGAAAGTCTTTCAAATGTTTGACAAGTTAATTTCGCCATAACTAAATGTGCTGATGAATTCTGACCGACTCTAGACAAGATTTCCTCAATCATATCTTCTTGTAGGTCTTCTAAAATATTCGGTTGTCTACCCTTAACGTCCATTTTATTTTTATACTGTAAAATCGATAAGGATTAGATTCGTAATAAGAAACAATACAAGCAATTTTATTTTTTTACATAGAACATAAAAGTACAAGCACACTACAATACATATAATACACAACATGATTACAACCCTCTAATCTGAATCACTGGTTTCTTCTTCTTCGGACTTGGTTCGTTTTCCTAATTTTCTAGGAATATATGGTGTTCCTCTAATATGAGCCATCATTTTCCACAATGGTTTAGAAAAACCTGGTGGTTTAGAGGTTCCCGGGTCATTGTTACATTTTAGGAAATACGGATGTTTCCGATACATATAAAGTTCATTAGGGTTGGAATCGGGTTTGTCTATTTTGGTCCGTTGGTTGAGGATTTTCTTTTATTTAATCGATTTACTATAGGTATCAATATTTCTTCCTCCGGAACCTCTTCTTCTTCTGGTTCCTCCTCTTCCGATTCCTCCTCTTCTGGTTCATCTTCTTCCGGTTCCTCCTCTTCCGGTTCCTCTTCGGGAATTTGTGAATCTTCCCAAAATATATTCGACTCTTTGTTATTATTAGGTGAATCGATGGGATTTATACTAGTGGTAGACATCTATCACACAATATTAAACACATTAAGAGGTTAATATATCACATAATATTTACATGTTAATAATATATAGTTTCTAACAAAAGTGTTAAGCAATCATTTTTAAAGAAAACACGGTCGAAGTACAGACTCACTAATGTATCCTAACAAACTCGATAAGACACACTAATGCAAATTTCTGGTTCTCTAAGACCAACGCTCGGATACCAACTGAAATGTCCCGTTCATATTGATTATAAACGTTCCATATTAATTGATTTCGTCGCGAGGTTTTGACCTCTATATGAGACGTTTTTCAAAGACTGCATTCATTTTTAAAAACAACCATAACCTTTATTTTATCGATAAAGGTTTAAAAAGCATTACGTAGATTATCAAATAATGATAATCTAAAATATACCGTTTACACACGACCATTACAAAATTGTTTACAATAAGAATATATTACATCAAAAATAAGTTTCTTGAATGCAGCTTTTACATAATATCATACAAGCATGGACTCCAAATCTTGTCCTTATTTTAGTATGCAATAGCGGAAGCTCTTAATAATCACCTGAGAATAAACATGCTTAAAACGTCAACAAAAATATTGGTGAGTTATAGGTTTAACCCATATATTATCAAATCATAATAATAGACCACAAGATTTCATATTTCAATATACATCTCATACATAGAGATAAAATTCATTCATATGGTGAACACCTAGTAACCGACATTAACAAGATGCATATAAGAATATCCCCTATCATTCCGGGAAATCCTTCGGACATGATAAAAATGAATTCGAAATACTAAAGCATCTGGTACTTTGGATGGGGTTCGTTAGGCCCAATAGATCTATCTTTAGGATTCGCGTCAATTAGTAGATTGGTTTACTAATTCTTAGGTTACCAAGCAAAAGCGGCATATTCGGCTTCGATCATTCACCCATATAATGTAGTTTCATTTACTTGTGTCTATTTCGTAAAACATTTATAAAACTGCATGTATTCTCATCCCAAAATATTAGATTTTAAAAGTGGGACTACACTTTCACAGATTTTTACTTCGTCGGGAAGTAAGACTTAGCCACTGGTTGATTCACGAACCTATAACAAATATGTACATATATATCAAAGTATGTTCAAAATATATTTACAACATTTTTAATACGTTTTACTGTTTTAAGTTTATTAAGTCAGCGGTCCTCGTTAGTAACCTACAACTAGTTGTCCACAATTAGATGTACAGAAATAAATCGATATATATATTATGTTGAATCAATCCACGACCCAGTGTATACACGTCTCACGCTAGATCACAACTCAAAGTATATATATTTTTGGAATCAACCTCAACCCTGTATAGCTAACTCCAACATTACTGAATATAGAATGTCTATGGTTGTTCCAAATAATATATATATATATGGGTCGATATGATATGTCAAAACATTTGCATACGTTTCTATGGTATCCCAAGATTACATTAGAATACATGTATAATACAATATAAGTTAGCTAGGATATGATTTGTATAGAATTGTTACAATATTTTCCGTAGCTACAACAATCAAAAAATATCCAATCTTGTTTTACCCATAACTTCTTCGTTTTAAATCCGATTTGAGTGAATCAAATTGCTATGGTTTCATATTGAACTCTATTTTATGAATCTAAACATAAAATGTATAGGTTTATAGTCGTAAAAATAAGTTACAAGTCATTTTTGTAAAGGTAGTCATTTCAGTCGAAAGAACGACGTCTAGATGACCATTTTGGAAAACATACTTCCACTTTGAGTTTAACCATGATTTTTGGATATAGTTTCATGTTCATAATAAAAATCATTTTCCCAGAAGAACAACTTTTAAATCAAAGTTTATCATAGGTTTCAATTAACTAACCCAAAACAGCCTGCGGTGTTACTACGACGGCGTATATCCGGTTTTACGGTGTTTTTCGTGTTTTTCGGTTTTAAATCATTAAGTTAGCATATCATATAGATATAGAACATGTGTTTAGTTGATTTTAAAAGTCAAGTTAGAAGGATTAACTTTTGTTTGCGAACAAGTTTAGAATTAACTAAACTATGTTCTAGTGATTACATGTTCAAATCTTCGAATAAGATAGTTTAATATGTATGAATCGAATGGTGTTATGAATATCATTACAACCTCAAGTTTAGTAGGTAAACCTACTGGAAGTGACAGGAAATGATCTAGCTTCAAAGGATCTTGGATGGCTTGAAAGTTCTTGAAGTAGAATCATGACACGAAAACAAGTTCAAGTAAGATTATCGCTCGAATTAAGATAGTTATAGTTATAGGAATTGAATCAAAGTTTGTATATGAGTATTACCTTGATTTGGAATGATACCTTACTGTAAACAATAAGGATTTCTTGAGGTTGGATGATCACTTTACAAGTTTGGAAGTGAGCTAGTAAACTTGGAAGTATTCTTGATTTTATGAAACTAGAACTTGTAGAATTAATGAAGAACACTTAGAACTTGAAGATGAAACTTGAAAGAGATCAATTAGATGAAGAAAATTGAAGAATGAAAGTTTTTGTAGGTATTTTTGGTCGTTGGTATATGGATTAGATATAAAGGATATGTAATTTTATTTTCATGTAAATAAGTTATGAATGATTACTAATATTTTTGTAATTTTATGAGATATTTCATGCTAGTTGCCAAATGATGGTTCCCACATGTGTTAGGTGACTCAAATGGGCTGCTAAGAGCTAATAATTGGAGTGTATATACCAATAGTACATACATCTAAAAGCTGTGTATTGTACGAGTACGAATACGGGTGCATACGAGTAGAATTGTTGATGAAACTGAACGAGGATGTAATTGTAAGCATTTTTGTTAAGTAGGAGTATTTTAATAAGTGTCTTGAAGTCTTTCAAAAGTGTATGAATACATATTAAAACACTACATGTATATACATTTTAACTGAGTCGTTAAGTCATCGTTAGTCGTTACATGTAAATGTTGATTTGAAACCTTTAAGTTAACGATCTTGTTAAATGTTGTTAATCCAATGCTTATTATATCTAATGAGATGTTAAATTATTATATTATCATGATATTATGATATATTAATATATCTTAATATGATATATATACATTTAAATGTCGTTACAACGATAATCGTTACATATATGTCTCTTTTCGAAATCCTTAAGTTAGTAGTCTTGTGTTTACATATGTAATTCATTGTTAATATACATAATGACATGTTTACTTATCATTTATCATGATTAAACATAGTGTAACAATATCTTAATATGATTCATATGTAATTAGGTAGACGTTGTTATAACGATAATCGTTATATATATCGTTTCGAGTTTTTTAATTCAATAAACACAATTTTATGTATATAACTAATTGTTAAAATACCTAATGAGATAATTACTTATCATAATATCATGTTAATTATATATATAATAATATATATGTCATCATATAGTTTTTACAAGTTTTAGCGTTCGTGAATCACCGGTTAACTTGGGTGGTCAATTGTCTATATGAAACCTATTTCAATTAATCAAGTCTTAACAAGTTTGATTGCTTAACATGTTGGAAACACTTAATCATGTAAATATCAATTTCATTTAATATATATAAACATGGAAAAGTTCGGATCACTACAGTACCTACCCGTTAAATAAATTTCGTCCCAAAATTTTAAGCAGTTAGAGGTGTTGACGTATCTTCTGAAAATAAGTGAGGGTATTTCTTCTTCATCTGATCTTCTCATTCCCAAGTGAACTCGGGTCCTCTACGAGCATTCCATCAAACCTTAACAATTGGTATCTTGTTTTGTTTAAGTCTTTTAACCTCACGATCCATTATTTCGACGGGTTCTTCGATGAATTGAAGTTTTTCATTGATTTGGATTTCGTCTAACGGAATAGTGAGATCTTCTTTAGCAAAACATTTCTTCAAATTCAAGACGTGGAAAGTGTTATGTACAACCGTGAGTTGTTGAGGTAACTTAAGTCAGTAAGCTACTGGTCCGATACGATCAATAATCTTGAATGGTCCAATATACCTTGAATTTAATTTCCCTCATTTACCAAATCGAACAACGCCTTTCCAAGGTGCAACCTTAAGCATGACCATCTCTCAAATTTTAAATTCTATATCTTTTCTTTTAATGTCGGCGTAGCACTTTTGTCGACTTTGGGCGGTTTTCAATCGTTGTTGAATTTGGATGATCTTCTCGGTAGTTTCTTGTATTATCTCCGGACCCGTAATCTGTCTATCCCCCACTTCACTCTAACAAATCGGAGACCTGCACTTTCTACCATAAAGTGCTTCAAATGGCGCCATCTCAATGCTTGAATGGTAGCTGTTGTTGTAGGAAAATTCTGCTAACGGTAGATGTCGATCCCAACTGTTTCCGAAATCAATAACACATGCTCGTAGCATGTCTTCAAGCATTTGTATCGTCCTTTTGCTCTGCCCATCAGTTTGTGGATGATAGGCAGTACTCATATCCAGACGAGTTCCTAATGTTTGCTGTAATGTCTGCCAGAATCTTGAAATAAATCTGTCATCCCTATCAGAGATAATAGAGATTGGTATTCCATGTCTGGAGACGACGTCCTTCAAATACAGTCATGCTAACTTCTCTATCTTGTCATCTTCTCTTATTGGCAGGAAGTGTGCTGATTTGGTGAGACGATCAACTATTACCCAAATAGTATCAAAACCACTTGCAGTCCTTGGCAATTTAGTGATGAAATCCATGGTAATGTTTTCCCATTTCCATTCCGGGATTTTGGGTTGTTGAAGTAGACCTGATGGTTTCTGATGCTCCGCTTTGACCTTAGAACACGTCAAACATTCCCCTACGTATTTAGCAACATCGGCTTTCATACCTGGCCACCAAAAATGTTTCTTGAGATCCTTGTACATCTTCCCCGTTCCAGGATGTATTGAATATCTGGTTTTATGAGCTTCTCTAAGTACCATTTCTCTCATATCTCCAAATTTTGGTACCCAAATTCTTTCAGCCCTATACCGGGTTCCTTCTTCCCGAATATTAAGATGTTTCTCCGATCCTTTAGGTATTTCATCCTTTAAGTTTCTCTCTTTTAAAACTCCTTGTTGCCCCTCCTTTATTTGAGTAGTAAGTTTAGTGTGAATCATTATATTCATAGATTTTACACGAATGGGTTCTCTGTCCTTTCTGCTCAAGGCGTCGGCTACCACATTTGCCTTCCCCGGGTGGTAATGAATCTCAAAGTCGTAATCATTCAACAATTCAATCCACCTACGCTGCCTCATATTCAGTTGTTTCTGATTAAATATGTGTTGAAGACTTTTGTGGTCGGTATATATAATACTTTTGACCCCATATAAGTAGTGCCTCCAAGTCTTTAATGCAAAAACAACCGCGCCTAATTCCAAATCATGCGTCGTATAATTCTGCTCGTGAATCTTCAATTGTCTAGACGTATAAGCAATTACTTTCGTTCGTTGCATTAATACACAACCGAGACCTTGCTTTGAGGCGTCACAATATATCACAAAATCATCATTCCCTTCAGGTAATGACAATAGAGGTGCCGTAGTTAACTTTTTATTTAACAATTGAAACGCTTTCTCTTGTTCATCTATCCATTCAAATTTCTTCCCTTTATGCATTAATGCAGTCAAGGGCTTTGCTATTCTGGAAAAGTCTTGGATGAACCTTCTGTAGTAACCAGCTAGTCCTAAAAACTGACGTATGTGTTTCGGAGTTTTTGGGGTTTTCCACTTTACAACGGTTTCAATCTTTGCTGGATCCACCTGAATACCTTCTTTATTCACTATGTGACCGAGGAATTGAACTTCTTCCAACCAAAATGCACACTTTGAAAACTTAGTGTACAGTTTTTCTTTTCTCAGCAACTCTAGCACTTTTCTCAAATGTTCTTCGTGCTCTTGATCATTCTTCGAGTAAATAAGTATGTCATCGATAAAAATAATGACAAACTTGTCAAGATATGACCCACACACTCGGTTCATGAGGTCCATGAACACAGCTGGTATGTTAGTCAATCCAAACAGTATAACCATAAACTCGTAATGACCGTAACGCATCCTAAAAGCAGTCTTTGGAATATCATCCTCCTTCACCCGCATTTGATGATATCCAGAACGTAAATCGATCTTCG
Organism: Rutidosis leptorrhynchoides; assembly: GCF_046630445.1. NCBI lineage: Eukaryota > Viridiplantae > Streptophyta > Magnoliopsida > Asterales > Asteraceae > Rutidosis > Rutidosis leptorrhynchoides. The sequence continues at coordinate 223,166,741 of NC_092340.1, forward strand.
AATAAACAGATGAGCCTGGTAGTTGATCAAATAAGTCGTCGATTCTCGGTAGTGGGTAGCGGTTCTTGATGGTAAATTTGTTCAACTCTCGGTAGTCGATACACAACCTGAATGTACCATCTTTCTTCTTGACAAACAAAACAGGAGCTCCCCATGGCGATGTGCTTGGTCGAATGAAACCACGCTCTAAAAGTTCCTGTAACTGACTTTGTAATTCTTTCATTTCGCTGGGTACGAGTCTGTATGGAGCAAGAGCTATTGGTGCAGCTCCTGGTACAAGGTCTATTTGAAATTCAACGGATCGATGTGGGGGTATTCCCGGTAATTCTTTCGGAAATACATCGGGAAATTCTTTTGCGACGGGAACATCACTGATGTTCTTTTCTTCAGGTTTACCTTCCTCGATGTGTACTAGAATGACGTAACAACCTTTTCTTATTAGTTTTTGCGCCTTCAAACTACTATTAAGATTTAATTTCGCGTTGTTCTTTTGTCCATACACCATTAAAGGTTTTCCTTTTTCACGCATAATGCGAATCGTATTTTTGTAACAAACGACCTCTGCTCTCACCTTTTTTAACCAGTTCATGCCAATTATTACATCAAAACTTCCTAACTCGACTGGTATTAAATCAATTTTAAACGTTTCATCCCCCAGTTTAATTTCTCTCTCCCGACATATATTATCTGCTGAAATTAATTTACCGTTTTCTAATTCGAGTAAAAATTTACTATCCAAAGGCGTCAATGGGCAACTTAATTTAGCACAAAATTCTCTACTCATATAGCTTCTATCCGTACCCGAATCAAATAAAACATAAGCAGATTTATCATCAATAAGAAACGTACCCGTAACAAGCTCCGGGTCTTCCTGTGCTTCTGCCGCATTAATATTGAAAACTCTTCCACGGTCCTGCCCATTAGTATTCCCCTGATTCGGGCAATTTCTAATAATGTGGCCCGGTTTTCCACATTTATAACAAACAGCGTTGGTATTACTTGCTCCGACACTATTCGTTTCGGCATTACTTGTTCCGACATTGTTTGTTCCTTTAGTTCTTTTAAACTTTGGTCCGTAGAAGTCACACTTTGTCGCGCTATGACCATTTCTTTTACACCTGTTGCAAAATGTCGTGCAAAACCCCTGATGATTTTCTTCACACCTATGACATGGCTGTTTTTGGTTTTTGTTGCCGTTGTTGTTATTGAGGTTGTTGTTGGGATTGTTATTGTTGTTGAAACGGTTGTTGTAGTTGCTGTTGTTGTTGGGATGTTTGTTGTAGTTATTGTTAGGATTGCGGTTATTGTTGCGATTGTTGTTGCGGTTGTTGGGATAATTGTTGCGATTGTGGTTGTAATTGTTGTTGTTGTTGTACTGGTGACTCTTGTCACCGTTTTCCTCCCACTTCCTCTTGAGTTGTTTCATGTTGGCTTCTTCGGTCGCCTGCTCTTTAATTCTTCCCTCAATCTGATTTATGAGTTTATGAGCCATTCGACTTGCCTTCTGTATAGAAGCGGGCTCGTGTGAACTCACATCTTCTTGAATCCTTATTGGTAACCCTTTTACAAACGCATCGATCTTCTCTTCTTCATCTTCGAATGCTCCCGGACACAATAGGCACAACTCTGTGAATCGTCGTTCATATGTGGTAACGTTGAACCCTTGTGTTCGTAACTCTCTAAGTTCTGCCTTGAGTTTATTGACTTCGTTTCTAGGACGGTACTGCTCGTTCATTAATTGTTTGAATGCCGACCACGGTAGTGCGTAAGCAGCATTTTGTCCTACCTGTTCAAGATAGGTGTTTCACCACGTTAACACAGTACCTGTGAAGGTATGCGTAGCGTACGTAACTTTGTCCTCTTCAGTACACGTACTTATGGCAAACACCGATTCGACTTTCTCTGTCCACCGTTTCAATCCAATTGGTCCTTCGGTTCCATCAAATTCCAAAGGTTTGCAGTGTAACAACCCGAGTTTTTCCGTTAAAACTTCCGTTAAATACTTGACGATCGTTAGTTAAATCATACAATTTTCATACGCCAATTTTTTTTCCAGAATAGTTAACAGTGGCTATGTGAAACTTTTTCGTATTTAAAGTAATTAAATGCGTACTTGATCCTTAGTGGATTACTTGAATTAATATGTTATATTAATTAGTGAACTTAATTCGGTTGACGAATTAAACTAGAAACGATACGATTAAAGTTAATCGCCTAGAAAACTTTTCAGTTAACGGAATTCAGAAAAATGATAGAATAATTATTCTTAATAATTATTGAACTTATGAAAGAAATTTAATTTATTATTTACTTAATGAATTAAACACGGTGATTTTGTTTCAACGACTAGTTAACGTTCCAGAGATTCGGTACGGTTAATGGCACTCAAAACGAACCACGCGCGAACGAGCTTTTACACAAAACGAGCCCGAGACCCGAGCCCGAGGCCACATGGCCATGACCTCATACCTCATCATCCTTGGTCCCATGAGTAGCCAATGCATGTTGACTATTAGTTTAGGCCCATGTTTGTTGACTTTTGGTTGTTTAGGACACTAACTATATTCTCTTAATTTCTAAGTAACAAGAGAACATGACCCATTCTTTTTCCTATCATTCTTGCTCCATGATTGCAGCCCCATACACACCAAATAATCCCATACCTTCAACCCTACAATTCTCCATCAAGTTTTGATCTCTTGTTTTTGCTTCTTTGATCAATATTGTTGCTTGCATCGTTCTCTACGCGTTTGTATAAACGATTTTGTGATCAAAGGTATAAACACATAAACTCTAATCTCTAAAATCAGATTGTTATTAAGGTTTCATGGATTAGGTTGTCTATTGCTCAAGTCTTGATGTTTGATGAATACTAGATGCGATAAATTGCTCGTCTTGATTGTTTTATGCGAAAACCGAATTTGTATTTGATGTGTACAGTAATTTTAATTTTTCAATTGTATGATATTATATTATAATTAGATTCCTTATGAAAAACTATTAATTTTAGGCTTTGGATTCGCTTGATTTCATTTCCGGATGATCAAGCTATGGCCAATTGAAATTAACGTTGTGATTTTGTGATTGATCAGAAATCTGGGTTTGATAGACCATGAATTGGATTTTGAAATTTATACCATTGGATAGGTAATTTAAAAACACTCAGTCTACACTATGGATATCATGTCGTTTTCTTATGTAAAACCTCAGATATGCTTGAATTAGTGTAAAAGTAGTTTTATACAGCACTTGCATGAAAACGACCTTGTATGATAAAATGTGTTAGCTTCTGTGATTAAAGATTTGCATATTTGATATCTACACAAAAATTACTTCATCTTTCATGTAGATATAATAGGCTAACTGTATCTACATATTCGGCTAATCGCGTGCGAATGTGACTAGCGAAACTAGAATCGAATCTGTAAATTGCTCTCTGTTTTATACTCTATGGATTGTGTTTATTGAATGAGCATGTAAGCTTCTGGAATATGAATTTTAACATGATATGTGACTTATTGTTAGTTTATGTCAATCTCTAAAACCTTATGCATTGGGCACAATAGGGCCATACTTTATGTAAATTCTGATTTGAGCTGAAAAACTGAATGTTCAAATTGCATGAATAAACTGTACAAATTGGCTAAACCAAAATTGCTCGATTTTTGATATGTGTTAGTTTAACTTGTTTGTGAACTATGGCCACTGGCCTTGTATCAATTGCATGTTCCTAACTCTGGTTATAGGTAAAACCAAATCAGTGCGCGATCAGAAACTGACTTGGTGAACCCCAAATGTACCCCTTCTGATTCCTGACTTTTAATTATCGTATGAGACCCTGGCCAGACTTTTTGGAATCAATTTTTTACTATGAGATAATATGCTAAGTTTGCTACATGTACATGAACTTTGTGCACAACGATAAACTGAAATTGTGAAATTGACCAATTATGATCTAAAACGTGTTGTTTGACTTAGGTTTGATATGTTGACAAACATTTCACATGAACCTACTGATATTGACTTTAGTTGACTACTTTGACCAAGTTTGACTTTCGGTTTGACTTCAGTTGACTTTGTTTGACTTGCATGAATTAGTTGACTGAATGTTGACTTCTACTTTGAAACGCGTCGATTCGAGCAATAAGACAACTTATACTATGAAACCACACTTGTTTAAGACATATTTATTGACCAACCTAAATACATATGCTTAGGTTGCATTACTCGGCTATAAACCGTACAAGTAAATTGTCCACTTTTCAATCCGAGCTTTATTCAAAGGTGAGTCTACAGTCCCGCTTTTTACATGTTTTCAGGGATGAGAATACACGCTGTTATACTTACATTATCAAATGCTTTTTGTATTGACACGAGTACTAAATCTGCATATTGAGTTTGTACACAAAGCCTCTAGCTTGAATACTTTAAATACCATCGGTGTAGGCACAATTTAGATGGACGGATCCGTTAGGTTGACAACCTCACCCGCTATAAAAACTGTGGTGCATTTATTTTGAACATAATACATTCGTACAAGTGTATAACATTTTTATGAGGTAAAGGCAGGTATAGTGGATTTTATACTTGGGTCATTGCTAGTATTCAGGTGCTCATAGATTATGCAAATGTTTCGCAACTTGGAGTTGTACTTGTAAAATCTCGTGGTCAAGGAAACTAAACTATATTTCTGATAACTGTTTTTCAGATACTATACAACGTCATTTAAAACTATGGTTTACGAACAAATGAGATAAAACTTGACATGGTATTGTCTACGAATATTTGAAACTTGACATGGTATTGTCTACAAATGATTGAAACTTGACATGGTAGTGTCAACAAACTTTTGAAATGGGACACGGAGTTGTCTAACTTTTAACATTGAACCTTGATGGTCTTCCACTAATAACCGTTTTCAAAATGTATTTCTTAAACATACTGTATTGTTTACCTAAAACCTGTAGATTCACTGAACATTGTTGTTGATCCATTTTGCGTGTTTTATTCTCAGGTATTAATTGTTTCCGCTGTAGAATATTGCTGTTACGTAGAAGTCAAGCCAAACACTGGGACCAGAGTTAACATTCCATTAAAGGGATTTTTGACGGGGTGTTAAAGATGGTATCAGAGCTTTGGCTATAGGGAACTAGGATACATTAGTGTGTCTAACCTTAGGGCGCATTAGTGAAGTCTAGTATATAGTCATGTGTCTTGGATGACTTTTATACACCATACATGCACTATTTGCTTCACAATACGACATGTAGGGCTACACATTACATCACGTACATATACACCATATACCCATATGATATGGACTTGAACTAAACGTTATACTACGAATCACATACGTACACGCGACGCGAGATTTAACTAAATTAAGTTGATTACGCCATCTTGAACTTATGAAGTTATGTCGAATGGAAATGTGAGAAAGCGTAATGTAATGACCGGGATTACATTACGGTAACTCATATAGAAGTTCCGGCATCGCAAAATAAGGAATTGGGAGCGAGTCAAGTAGGTTACTTGGATAAATACCGTTTAGAACATAAACCGTTTAATTTCAAATATGAGTAGAAATTTACACCGTACGATTTAATTGTTATTATAACCTATAAGGAGCGTGTAACCACAATTCGTCACTACCCGACACTGTCTGTCACCCCTGATTTCTAATTGGCACTACGAAGACACTGCATGGACATACTCATTATCTTATACCACTACCCCTTGCTATTTATCGTTGGTTACTACTACTCAACGCCGCCTCTCACCACTAGTCGCGACCGATCACTACTTCTCACTACTTATCATTTTTGATCCACCGACATCTTACTGCAATTATTGTACCAATTACATATAGGCTAATCCTGTCGCTATCATACTTATTATATTAGATTTTGTCTGATATATTTCCTAAATTTCCTCCGTAAATTACGGAAATCTTTTTGCTATATACACGTATTCAAGGAGACAAACATAGCATCCAACACTCAATTCATAACAAACCCTATTCCAAACACATAATATGGATTTCTCATCTGATTCCTCGAGCTCCATGGACAGTGTAACCGGAACGAACGAACTTATTAGCCATCATCTTTTCTGGATGAATTGGGGGTGAGTTCGTAGTCGACTTAATCAATGGAGGCGAGAAGAAGGCGATCCCTTCCACCAACCGAATTCACCTCTTGGTGAAGAACCTGAAGCACTTACCGGCGAACTAATCTGGAACACCATTTTCACCCTCATTTCCAGGATATCCCGCCACGAATATCTAATATCCAGAATTCTAGATCTTATTCATCCACTTGTCTGAACCGCCAATCATCCCGGAATAGTAGAAGAAGTCAACGAGCTTCGCGCTCGAGTAGTGGCTCTGGAGAATATGGTGTGAAATCTAAGAGCATCAGCAGCACCAGCAGCATAGCCAGTACCACCAGTACCATCAACATCACCACAAACAGCATCAGCTTCACCAACAACAACATCCGCATCCCACACCTCAACATCACACTCGGTACTTCGGATATCAACATCATACACCCCATAGATACCAAGGAATATTAGTAATTGTGAGTTAAGATGTATTGACTCATTCTTCCTGAAAAAAAATTATATATGTATACTTTATATATATATGGTTTGGAACAATAATAAATCTTTTCGTACTAAACTATTACGTGTGAATCTTAACTAGTATGTACTACTTGGTTAAATCATATCACTAATATGCTATGATGTACATCATTCGTTAATGACTTAACAATCATTAATCACTGCTTCAGCACAATAAACTCCATTTCATAATAAACTAAGTGTATTATTCAAATACATGTTTGATTTTTCACTTCTATTTTCGATGTACTCGAAACTTTCTAGAAAACATTATTCGTGCCTTGTAAATTTCACAAGAACTTCAAGAGCATCAATATCATATACCGAGGTATATCAATAAACAACGAACGATGAAGTATTGATTCATAACTTCATTAGCGAAATATTTCGCGACAATTATTAAATCTCTAAGGTTTTGGAGATTATCTTCAACCGTAAATCAAATGAGTTTAATATTATATTAACTCATTAAATCCATGATTACATCTGAAGAATATATACGAATATATATCTTCATAAAGATTGTAATTAAAAACTCTTCTGTACAAAATGTAAATTGTAAAAATATTTAGCGGGTTGGTAAAACCCGAGAAATATTTATATCTCACATTAATATGTTACATTATACATTCTTCAAATTCTGATTCAGTAATCAGTAACTATACTAATTACACTCACAAGATATGTGTATCCGTTCACTAAAGAACAACTACTACATATTCTGATTTTGACGTATCGGAATCTAAGTAAAGCTTTAGCAAGTGTTATCTTCCTAAAGATCACTACATTCATGAATTATATTCATTTGTATTCTATGATGAATTATCACATCAAACCATCAAAAATTATCATTCATTACTTTTGAAATCAATAACGCCTATTCGTCAACCATTAGATCCGTTAACGATTACAATCAACGTTTAATCATCTAAAAATAAAATCTCTTGAAACCATCTGGGATTGATAACCAACGATTCAGATTCGTTAACCTTGAGAATGCTGACGAAGCAGCAAAAGCTATAGATGGTCTTAATGGCCAAAAGTTTGATGATAAAGAATAACGTATTGAAAAAGGCTCAGATTTGGAACTGAAAAACGAATTGAGCTAACCATGAAGGAGACCAAGGACAAATACAAGGACCAAACCCTATATTCAAAGAATCCGGGTAATTCTGGATCCGATGACATCTTTAGAGAATATCTTGCTCCGAAGTCATGCTGAATTTCTAATGGAAGATGATGATTCACAGACCTTACAATCATCATGAACCATGTTACATAACTCTTTCATTCTATTTAACTTCTAAACATATCAAGGAAATATATTTCTTGATGATTCGGTCTTTTTCGGATACTCTGGTAATTTGACAAATCAAATTGTGCTATTACCTTTCCTTTCTACTTTGTATATTATGATCATTCGAAACTCCATACCTACGAATTTTGGACCATTACTTGCTTGATTTAAAGTCGAAAAGAGAAAACAAGGTGAAAACGGATACTATGACGATGAACAGCGAATGTTTCTGCATTATCACCAGCCATTGATCTGTATTATTTGACCATGTATAGAAGAACAAGTTGAAGATCTTCTTTGATAAAAAGCATGAGTCTTCGAAAAATAGGTCAGAATATAAAAGACAACAAACATGGAAGATCATAAACCATTTATATCAATAAGTATTGAAAAACAGAGGAGTGGTAGAATTAAAAATATTGTCACCCCTAGAGCATTATAGAAGAACAGAGATTCTTCTGGTGGTAGACTAAAAAGAAGAATGACTGTATACACAGTCAAAATAGTAACGAAAATCAAGAGCGGATGAAGCATCTTCACAAAATTTTCAAAAATAGAATTTTGAAAGTAAGAAGATTGAGGTTGAGAAAATAAGGACGCAGAGATGATTAATTTATATCAAAACTTTTTACCATAGCAACGCGTCAGCCGATTAAGATAATCCTATTAAATCAAAAAGAAAAGGATTCTAATTTCCTTAATTACCGGATCCAAATCTCACAGATTTCAAACGATTATATTCAAATCCCTTAAATTTAGGAGATTCAATAGTGATCACATCGAAAAGTCAAGGCGGACAACTATTACTTCAATACATCCGTTAGTGACATATTCAGTCGTATTTCTACACGTAACTGAATCATTTCATTCATATTCTTGATGATAAGATATTCTATACACTTAACTCGTATTCATTACGAAACCGAACGTACCTTAGAAGTCCATCCGTATAGAGATCTCGAAAGATTATTTAATCTTATCATATTATTTGACGAAACACTCGTATATGACCAAATTCTTTTATTAAAAGAATGTATGAAGACTTACGTCTGGAAAGACAAACTATTCAAGCCAAGTATAAACTTTATTTGCAAACTTAGTTATAGAATTCAAGGTCACGTTGAAACGTGGATTTCTAATGATACGAAAATATTTTATTTTCATCAATAACTGCCATCATCCAAATTTCGGGACGAAATTTTCAATAACAGGTGGGTAATGTAACAACCCAAGTTTTTCTGTTAAAACTTCCGTTAAATACTTGACGATCGTTAGTTAAATCATACAATTTTCATACGCCAATTTTTTTTCCCAGAATAGTTAACAGTGGCTATGTGAAACTTTTTCGTATTTAAAGTAATTAAATGCGTACTTGATCCTTAGTGGATTACTTGAATTAATATGTTATATTAATTAGTGAACTTAATTCGGTTGACGAATTAAACTAGAAACGATACGATTAAAGTTAATCGCCTAGAAAACTATTCAGTTAACGGAACTCAGAAAAACGATAGAATAATTATTCTTAATAATTATTGAACTTATGAAAGAAATTTAATTTATTATTTACTTAATGAATTAAACACGGTGATTTTGTTTCAACGACTAGTTAACGTTCCGGAGATTCGGTACGGTTAATGGCACTCGAAACGAACCACGCGCGAACGAGCTTTTACACAAAATGAGCCCGAGACCCGAGCCCGAGGCCACATGGCCATGACCTCATACCTCATCATCCTTGGTCCCATGAGTAGCCAATGCATGTTGACTATTAGTTTAGGCCCATGTTTGTTGACTTTTGGTTGTTTAGGACACTAACTATATTCTCTTAATTTCTAAGTAACAAGAGAACATGTCCCATTCTTTTTCCAATCATTATTGCTCCATATTTCATCCCCATACACACCAAATAATCCCATACCTTCATCCCTACAATTCTCCATCAAGTTTTGATTTCTTGTTTTTGCTTCTTTGATCAATATTGTTGCTTGCATCGTTCTCTACGCGTTTGTATAAACGATTTTGTGATCAAAGGTATAAACACATAAACTCTAATCTCTAAAATCAGATTGTTATTAAGGTTTCATGGATTCGGTTGTCTATTGCTCAACTCTTGATGTTTGATGAATACTAGATGCGATAAATTGCTCGTCTTGATTGTTTTATGCGAAAACCGAATTTGTATTTGATGTGTACAGTAATTTTAATTTTTCAATTATATGATATTATATTATAATTAGATTCCTTACGAAAAACTATTGATTTTAGGATTTGGATTCGCTTGATTTCATTTCCGGATGATCAAGTTATGGCCAATTGAAATTAACGTTGTGTTTTTGTGATTGATCAGAAATCTGGGTTTGATAGACCATGAATTGGATTGTGAAATTTATACCATTGGATAGGTAATTTAAAAACACTCAGTTTACACTAGGATATCATGTCGTTTGCTTATGTAAAACCCGAGATATGCTTGAATTAGTGTAAAAATAGTTTTATACAGCACTTGCATGAAAACGACATTGTATGATAAAATGTGTTAGCTTCTGTGATTAAAGCTTTGCATATTTGAAATCTACACAAAAATTACTTCATCTTTCATGTAGATATCATAGGCTAATTGTATCTAGATATTCGGCTAATCGCGTACGAATGTGACTAGTGAAACTAGAATCGAATTTGTAAATTGCTCTCTGTTTTATACTCTGTGGATTGTGTTTATTGAATGAGCATGTAAGCTTCTGGAATATGAATTTTAACATGATATATGACATATTTTTGGTTTATGTCAATCTCTGAAACCTTATGCATTGGGCACAATAGGGCCATACTTTATGAAAATTCTGATTTGAGCTGAAAAACTGAATGTTCAATTTGCATGAATAAACTGTACAAATTGGCTAAACCAAAATTGCTCGATTTTTGATATGTGTTACTTTAAGTTGTTTGTGAACTATGGCCACTGGTCTTGTATCGATTGCATGTTCCTAACTCTGGTTATAGGTAAAACCAAATCAGTGTGCGGTCAGAAACTGACTTGGTGAACCCCAAATGTACCCCTTCTGATTCCTGACTTTTAATTATCTTATGAGACCCTGGCCAGACTTTTTGGAATCTATTTTGAGTATAATTATGATCTGGAGTTTTCCATGTTTACTTGAATTTTGTACTATGAGATAATATGCTAAGTTTGCTACATGTACATGAACTTTGTGCACAACGATAAACTGAAATTGTGAAATTGACCAATTATGATCTAAAACGTGTTGTTTGACTTAGGTTTGATATGTTGACCAACATTTGACATGAACCTACTGATGTTGACTTTAGTTGACTACTTTGACCAAGTTTGACTTTTCGGTTTGACTTCGGTTGACTTTGTTTGACTTGCATGAATTAGTTGACTGTATGTTGACTTCTACTTTGAAACGCGTCGATTCGAGCAATAAGACAACTTATACTATGAAACCACACTTGTTTAAGACATATTTATTGACCAACCTAAATACATATACTTAGGTTGCATTACTCGGCTATAAACCGTACAAGTAAATTGTCCACTTTTCAATCCGAGCTTTATTCAAAGGTGAGTCTACAGTCCCGCTTTTTACATGTTTTCAGGGATGAGAATACACGCTGTTATACTTACATTATCAAATGCTTTTTGTATTGACACGAGTACTATATCTGCATATTGAGTTTGTACACAAAGCCTCTAGCTTGAATACTTTAAATACCATCGGTGTAGGCACAATTTAGATGGACGGATCCGTTAGATTGACAACCTCACCCGCTATAAAAACTGTGGTGCATTTATTTTGAACATAATACATTCATACAAGTGTATAACATTTTTATGAGGTAAAGGCAGGTATAGTGGATTCTATACTTGGGTCATTGCTAGTATTCAGGTGCTCATAGATTATGCAAATGTTTCGCAACTTGGAGTTGTACTTGTAAAATCTCGTGGTCAAGGAAACTAAACTATATTTCTGATAACTATTTTTCAGATACTATACAACGTTATTTAAAACTGTGGTTTACGAACAAATGAGATAAAACTTGACATGGTATTGTCTACGAATATTTGAAACTTGACATGGTATTGTCTACAAATGATTGAAACTTGACATGGTAGTTTCAACAAACTTTTGAAATGGGACACGGAGTTGTCTAACTTTTAACATTGAACCTTGATGGTCTTCCACTAATAACCGTTTTCAAAATGTATTTCTTAAACATACTGTATTGTTTACCTAAAACCTGTAGATTCACTCAACATTGTTGTTGATCCGTTTTTCGTGTTTTATTCTCAGGTATTAATTGCTTCCGCTGTAGAATATTGCTGTTACGTAGAAGTCAAGCCAAGCACTGGGACCAGAGTTAACATTCCGTTAAAGGTATTTTTGACGGGGTGTTAAATGCAGGCAGTGAATTCTTTGTAGGAGCATCCTACACGATTTCTTGCGCCGTTAGCTGCATTGCTAAATTCAAAGTTATTGTTGGTATGTAGCGCAGCCTGTACTGCGGCTATGTTTGCAGCAAGAAAGGTACGAAATTCCTCTTCGCTCATATTCATGGTGTGTCGAGTAGTTGGTGCCATTTCCTTCAAAATAGCCAACTGAATCGAGTTAATCATACAGAATATTAAGAGTAGTCAATAGTATTTCGTAGCATAATATGAACTCATTTATAAAAGCTTTTTCTTCATATTAGCGTTTTATAAGTTTAAATTCGGGTACTACCTACCCGTTAAGTTCATACTTAGTAGCTAATATACAATTCAACTACTACAATTCCATATGAAAAACTGATTATAATAATATATCACATACAAATATTCTTCAAACTTACAACTTCACTGTATTTCATATAACATGAAATATAGTACACTTTGATACAGGACTGTTTTGAAGATAAACTAGTTAATACGCAAGTTGTTCAACAAAGGAAATAAAGACACGTAATTCATAAGTCCGGAAACAAGTCATGCATTCTGGTTTTACTAAGACGACTTTCCATCCTTGGTCTTGTGGAAAATAACCGTTATGACCATTGGCTAGGCAGCATGTTGTAATGTCATCAAAAGGACGAGGGTTTCGTAATGTCCAATAGCCCCGTAATAATCTAAAAACCTTGTTTCTCACAACAACTACTGAATCCGTCACTTGTGGGAAGGTTTTATTTAAAAGTTGCAATTCGATGTTCTTTTTCTCACTTTGGTAAGAAGCGAACATCACTAACCCGTAAGCATAACATGCTTCTTTATGTTGCATGCTAGAAGCTCTTTCTAATTCACAAAATCCTATGTTGGGATATGTTGAGTCAAAATAGGTTCTTAACCCGTAGCGTAAAATTGCATTTGGGTTCCCTGCATTTAATGCTTTAAAGAAAACACGGCGTAACTTACGGTCTCCCCAATGTGATATACCCCACCTATCAAAGGAAAGCCTTTTATAAACTAAGGCATTTCTGGAAAGTCTTTCAAATGTTTGACAAGTTAATTTCGCCATAACTAAATGTGCTGATGAATTCTGACCGACCCAAGACAAGATTTCCTCAATCATATCCTCTGGTAGGTCTTTTAAAATATTTGGTTGTCTACCCTTAACGTCCATTTTGTTTTTATACTGTAAAATAGCCAAGGATTAGATTCGTAATAACAAACAATACATCAATTTTTACATAGAACATAAAAGTACAAGCACACTTCAATACATATAATACACAACATGATTATAACCCTCTAATCTGAATCACTGGTTTCTTCTTCTTCGGACTTGGTTCGTTTTCCTAATTTTCTAGGAATATATGGTGTTCCTCTAATACGAGCCGTCATTTTCCATAATGGTTTAGAAAAACCTGGTGGTTTAGAGGTTCCCGGGTCATTGTTACATTTTAGGAAATACGGATGTTGCCGATACATATAAAGTTCATCGGGGTTGGAATCGGGTTTCTCTATTTTTATACCTTTTCCCTTATTATTTTCTTTCGCTTTACTAAATTGGGTCGAGTTAATTTCTATAACATCATCGGAATCCTCATCGGGATCTGATTCATCGAAAAATTGGTAATCTTCCCAATATTTTGCTTCCTCGGCGGAAACACCATTGAACATTATTAACTTTGGTCCGTTGGTTGAGGATTTTCTTTTATTTAATCGATTTACTATAGGTATCAATATTTCTTCCTCCAGAAACTCTTCTTCTGTCCCTCCTCTTCCGATTCCTCCTCTTCTGGTTCCTCTTCTTTCGGTTCCTCCTCTTCCGATTCCTCCTCTTCCGGTTCCTCTTCGGGAATTTGTAAATCTTCCCAAAATATATTCGACTCTTCATTATTATTAGCTGAATCAATGAGATTTGTACTAGAGGTAGACATCTATCACACAATATCAAACACGTTAAGAGATTAATATATCACATAATATTTACGTGTTAATAATATATAGTTTTCAACAACAAAAATGTTAAGCAATCGTTTTTTAAGAAAAACATGGTCGAAGTCCAGACTCACTAATGCATCCTAACAAACTCGGTAAGACACAATAATGCAATTTTCTGGTTCTCTAAGACCAACGCTCTGATACCAACTGAAATGTCCCGTTCATATTGATTATAAACGTTCCATATTAATTGATTTCATTGCGAGGTTTTGACCTCTATATGAGACGTTTTTCAAAGATTGCATTCATTTTTAAAACAACCATAACCTTTATTTTATCGATAAAGGTTTAAAAAGCATTACGTAGATTATCAAATAATGATAATCTAAAATATACTGTTTACACACGACCATTACATAATGGTTTACAATAAGAATATATTAAATCAAAAATAAGTTTCTTGAATGCAGTTTTTACATAATATCATACAAGCATGGACTCCAAATTTTGTCCTTATTTTAGTATGCAACAGCGGAAGCTCTTAATAATCACCTGAGAATAAACACGCTTAAAACGTCAACAAAAATGTTGGCGAGTTATAGGTTTAACCTATATATTATCAAATTATAATAATAGACCACAAGATTTCATATTTCAATATACATCCCATACATAGAGATAAAATTCATTCATATGGTGAACACCTGGTAACCGACATTAACAAGATGCATATAAGAATATCCCCTATCATTTCGGGAAATCCTTCGGACATGATATAAACGAATTCGAAGTACTAAAGCATCTGGTACTTTGGATGGGGTTCGTTAGGCCCAATAGATCTATCATTAGGATTCTCGTCAATTAGTAGATCGGTTTACTAATTCTTAGGTTACCAAGCAAAAGGGGCATATTCGGTTTCGATCATTCACCTATATAATGTAGTTTCATTTACTTATGTCTATTTCGTAAAACATTTATAAAACTGCATGTATTCTCATCCCAAAATATTAGATTTTAAAAGTGAGACTATAACTCACTTTCACAGATTTTTACTTCGTCGGGAAGTAAGACTTGGCCACTGGTCGATTCAGGAACCTATAACAAATATGTACATATATATCAAAGTATGTTCAAAATATATTTACACCATTTTTAATACGTTTTAATATTTTAAGTTTATTAAGTCAGCTGTCCTCGTTAGTAACCTACAACTAGTTGTCCACAATTAGATGTACAGAAATAAATCGATATATACTATCTTGAATCAATCCACGACCCAGTGTATACACGTCTCAGGCTAGATCACAACTCAAAGTATATATATTTTTGGAATCGACCTCAACCCGGTATAGCTAACTCCAACATTACTGCATATAGAGTGTCTATGGTTGTTCCAAATAATATATATACATGGGTCGATATGATATGTCAAAACATTTGCATACGTGTCTATGGTATCCCAAGATTACATTAGAATACATGTATAATACAATATAAGTTAGCTAGGATATGATTTGTATAGAATTGTTACAATATTTCCCGTAGCTACAACAATCAAAAAATATCCAATCTTGTTTTACCCATAACTTTTTCGTTTTAAATCCGATTTGAGTGAATCAAATTGCTATGGTTTCATATTGAACTCTATTTTATGAATATAAACATAAAAAGTATAGGTTTATAGTCGGAAAAATAAGTTACAAGTCATTTTTGTAAAGGTAGTCATTTCAGTCGAAAGAACGACGTCTAGATGATCA
This sequence comes from Rutidosis leptorrhynchoides, assembly GCF_046630445.1. Lineage (NCBI taxonomy): Eukaryota > Viridiplantae > Streptophyta > Magnoliopsida > Asterales > Asteraceae > Rutidosis > Rutidosis leptorrhynchoides. Next base: position 223,182,801 of record NC_092340.1, read on the forward strand.
TTTTGGAAAACATACTTCCACTTTGAGTTTAACCATGATTTTTGGATATAGTTTCATGTTCATAAGATAAATCATTTTCCCAGAAGAACAACTTTTAAATCAAAGTTTATCATAGTTTTTAATTAGCTAACCCAAAACAGCCCGCGGTGTTACTACGACGGCGTATATCCGGTTTCACGGTGTTTTTCATGTTTTACGATTTTAAATCATTAAGTTAGCATATCATATAGATATAGAACATGTTTTTAGTTGATTTTAAAAGTCAAGTTAGAAGGATTAACTTTTGTTTGCGAACAAGTTTAGAATTAACTAAACTATGTTCTAGTGATTACATGTTCAAATCTTCGAATAAGATAGTTTTATATGTATGAATCGAATGATGTTATGAACATCATTACTACCTCAAGTTTAGTAGGTAAACCTACTAGAAGTGACAAGAAATGATCTAGCTTCAAAGGATCTTAGATGGCTTGAAAGTTCTTGAAGTAGAATCATGACACGAAAACAAGTTCAAGTAAGATTATCACTCGAATTAAGATAGTTATAGTTATAGGAATTGAATCAAAGTTTGTATAGGAGTATTACCTTGATTTGGAATGATATCTTACTGTAAACAACAAGGATTTCTTGAGGTTGGATGATCACTTTACAAGATTGGAAGTGAGCTAGTAAACTTGGAAGTATTCTTGATTTTATGAAACTAGAACTTGTAGAATTTATGAAGAACACTTAGAACTTGAAGATGGAACTTGAGAGAGATCAATTAGATGAATAAAATTAAAGAATGAAAGTGTTTTTAGGTGTTTTTGGTCGTTGGTATATGGATTAGATATAAAGGATATGTAAATTTGTTTTCATGTAAATAAGTCATGAATGATTACTAATATTTTTGTAATTTTATAAGATATTTCATGCTAGTTGCCAAATGATGGTTTCCACATGTGTTAGGTGACTCACATGGGCTGCTAAGAGCTGATAATTGGAGTGTATATATCAATAGTACATACATCTAAAAGCTGTGTATTGTACGAGTACGAATACGGGTGCATACGAGTAGAATTGTTGATGAAACTGAACGAGGATGTAATTTTAAGAATTTTTGTTAAGTAGAAGTATTTTGATAAGTGTCTTGAAGTCTTTCAAAAGTGTATGAATACATATTAAAACACTACATGTATATACATTTTAACTGAGTCGTTAAGTCATCGTTAGTCGTTACATGTAAATGTTGATTTGAAACCTTTAAGTTAACGATCTTGTTAAATGTTGTTAACCCAATGTTTATTATATCTAATGAGATGTTAAATTATTATATTATCATGATATTATGATATATTAATATATCTTAATATGATATATATATATATACATTTAAATGTCATTACAACGATAATCGTTACATATATGTCTCGTTTCGAAATCCTTAAGTTAGTAGTCTTGTTTTTACATATGTAGTTCATTGTTAATATACATAATGACATGTTTACTTATCATTTATCATGATTAAACATAGTGTAACAATATCTTAATATGATTCATATGTAATTAGTAAGACGTTGTTATAACAATAATCGTTATATATATCGTATCGAGTTTCTTAATTCAATAAACACAATTTTATGTATATAACTCATTGTTAAAATACCTAATGAGATACTTACTTATCATTATATCATGTTAATTATATATATAATCATATATATGTCATCATATAGGTTTTACAAGTTTTAGCGTTCGTGAATCACCGGTGAACTTGGGTGGTCAATTGTCTATATGAAACTTATTTCAATTAATCAAGTCTTAACAAGTTTGATTGCTTAACATGTTGGAAACACTTAATCATGTAAATATCAATTTCATTTAATATATATATACATGTAAAAGTTCGGGTCACTACAGATAGCGTCTACGAAACTCTAGAATGGAAGGGTTTGGATTACCGATTTAAAGGATCCTATAGCTCAAGCCCCTAGACCTGAATAGGCCATCACGAATTGAAAGCCTTTAATCAAAAGTTTATCTGATTACATACTTATCATTTTTAATCTAGACACGTCATAATGCAATTATTCCATAAATGGAGTATAGACAAATCATATCTTATCATATCTATCTCAATAGACTTTGTCTAACACTTTTTCCTAAATTTCCTCCGTAAATTACGGAAATCTTTTTGCTATATATATACATATTCAAGGAGACAAATATATCATTCAGTATTCAACACTCATCTCATATCGGAACCCTTATCCGATCACATAATATGGATTTCTCACTTGATTCCTCGAACTCCTCGAGCTCCAATAGCAGCGTAACCAGAATGAACCAACTAATTAGTCATCATCTTTTCTGGATGAATTAGGGATGGGTTTGTAGTCAACTTAATCAATGGAGAAGTGAAGAAGGTGATCCTTTTCACCCACCACATTGCCCTATTGGCGAAGAACCTGAAGCACTTACCGGCGAACCCATTCGGAACAACATTTTCACCCTCATTTCCAGGATATCCCGTCACGAGTATATAATATCTAGAATTCTAGATCTTATTCATCCACTCATTTGAACCGCCAATCATCCCGAAATAATAGAAGAAGTCAACGAGCTTCGCGCTCGAGTAGTGGCTCTAGAGAATATGGCGCAAAATCTAAGAGCATCAGCAGCACCAGCAGCATAACCAACATCACCAGTACCAGCAGTACCGCCCACATCACCAGCACCGCAAACACTAAAAGCATCAGCAGCATCACAAGCTCTGCAAACTCCGAAATTACAGAAGACAGCAACACCACAGCCACCGAAGAATATTAGTAATAATGAGTTAAGATGTATTGACTCACTCTTCTGAAGAATTATATATGTATACTTTATATATATATAATTTGGAATAATAATAAATCTTTTCGTACTAAGCTATTACGTGTGAATCTTAACTAGTATGTACTACTTGGTTAATTCATATCACTAATATGCTATGACGTACATCCTTCATTAATGACTTAGCAATCGTTAATCACTGCTTCAACACAATAAACTCCATTTCATAATAAACCAAGTGTATTATTCGAATACATGTTTGATTGTATACTTCCATTTTTGATGTACTCGAAACTTTCTAGAAAACATTATTCGTGCCTTGCGAAGTCCACAAGAATTCCACGAGCACCAACATCATACACCGAGGTATATCAACAACAATGAACGATGAAGTATTGATTCGTAACTTCATTAGAGAAATATTTCGCGACAATTATGTAATTTCTAAAGTTTTGGAGATTATTTATTCTCGTTCCAACCGCAATTCAAATGAGTTTAATATCATATTAACTCATTAAATCTACATTATATCTGAAGAATACATATATGAACGTATATCTTCTCTTTTGTACAAACTGTTAATTTTGAAAATATTTTAACGAGTAGGTAATACCCGAGAAATATTTATGTCTCACATTAATATGTTACATTGTACATTCTTCAAAATTCTTGAAAACATCTCGGATTGATTACCAATGATTCAGACTCGTTAACCTTAATAATGCTGATGAAGCAGCAAAAGTTATAGACAGTCTTAATGGCCAAAAGCTTGATAATAAAGAATTGTGTGTTGGAAAAGCTCAAAAGAAAATCTGCTACTGAAAAACAGATTGAGCAAACCATGAAGGAGGCTGTGGACAAATCACAAAGACTAAATCTACCTTCAAAGAATCCAAATGATTCAGTATCTGCTGAAGTCATTAACGAATACCTTGCTCCTGACTCTAAACCTTTACGGACAAATCTTTTTTATCATCCTTCGATATTAGAAATTCTAAGATATCATCGTATTTTTCATTATAAATATCCTCGATATTTCTAAAGATATTTTCATAACTATTCTTACCTGAGATTATATATCTCTTCATGCTATCCGTATTACATCATAAAAGAAACTGTTTTAGTTTCTATCCTTCTGTAAAATTCAAGTTTAAATTATAAATCTTTTGAATAAGTGTTGGGAATTGAAGCATGAGTTAGTATAATATAATGACGTCAGGCCAACGTGATTATATTACAGTAAGTCATGCTAAATTTTTAATGGAAAATGATGATTCATAGACTTTATAATCATCATGTGCCATGTTACACGACTCTTACATTCTACTTAACCTCTTAACATATCAAGAAAATATATTCTTGATAGTTCTATCCTCAGTAATTCCGGTAATTTAACAAATCAAATCATGATATTACGTTCCTTTCTACTTAGAACATTATGTTCATTCGAAACTTCATACCTACGAATTCTGAACCATTACTTGTTTTACAAAAGCATGAAGCTTCGACATCTAAAGGAAAATATAAAGCCCGATAACAACACCGAAATTACAAACCGTGTATATCAATACGTATAGCAACATAAAGACACGGGAGAATTAAAAACATTATAACCCCAAGATAATAGTAGAAGAAAACAAATTCCTCTGGTGGTAAATGAAAAAGAAGAATGAATGTATATATGGTCAATATAATACAAAGGATTAATGCTGGATGAAGCATATTGACGAATCTTTTGGAAGTATGAATTGAGGAAGAAAGTATAGAAGTGGTGAAGATAATGAAACGGAAGAAGCTAATTTATACGAAATTTTAGACACGACAATCAAGGCAATTCACCGCATTTAATCAAAGAAAATCCTAATTTCCTTAATTATCAGAGAATCAAATCTTATAAAGATTTCGAAGATTTCTTTAAATCCCTCGAATTCTGAAAATCAAATTTAGCTATGTCAAAAGTTAAGACGAACATTTAATTTCCTCATTTCACTATTTTGTGATAGCTTCGCTTATACTCTTCTTATAATCGAATTGTTTTATCCATAGTATTCAAAGGTGATAAAACTCTATTTTTTGACTCATATTCATCATTAAATATTCGTGTTGTCAACAATGACGATCTCTATCAAATTTCATGATCGTGATTTTTACGAACTCCTCTCTATTTTATCTACCCTAATATTGTAGCATAAATGCTCAAGGTTTAAATAAGCTCAATATTATTTATAACACATTTCATATGTACTGAAATGCTTGTTTAGCGTCATTATCTCTTTCTGGGAAAACCTAATCAATGACACTCTTGTTAAATCCATTAGATAACCTCCGGATTAATGATAAAATGCACTCCGTAGAATTTATGGATCGTAAGATTTAAACGCTAGAAAAAAATAATATTCTATTCGTTGGAATTCACGCAAGGCCCCGAGTATACTTGGGAACGTGAAAACCAAATAAAATGAAAATATCCTCACCTGTTTACAAACAACGCCGACTGATGGCAACAACTAAATTTCGGGACGAAATTTCTATTAACAGGGGGATACTGTGACAACCCGGAAATTTTCGATAAAATTTAAACAAATTCTTTACATGATTTCATTTAACCTCGACAAATTCCGACGATTCACGAACCATTATTTGTAAATAATTATGTATTAATATTAATTTGTTATATTAATATTATTATTATTATCACTCACAAGTATTATTATTACAAATGTTATTAATATTATTATTAATAATTATTAATAAATATTATTAGTATTATCACTTTTACTAAAATTATTAAGATTATTATAAATATCATAATTATTAATACAACTTATTATTAATACTATTATTATTATTCTTATTATTAATTTTATTAACAATTTATAATGATTATTATCATTATTATTAATTATAATTAAAATTATCATTTTTATTATTAATATTGTCATATTAATATTATAATCATTATTTTTATTATTATTTATCATTAATAATATTATTATTAATATAATAATTAATATTATTATTAATATTATTATTATTATTATTATTATTATTATTATTATTATTATTATTATTATTATTATTATTATTAATTATATTATTAAAAGTATTATTATTTCATTAACATTAATTATTAATGAATTAGGTATTTTGCTTTTGAATTTTTAAACCTTTATTTAACAGATCATGATCTGCATTATTGATATCAAATCTGCTTTTCCTTATTTTTTTCATATATTTTTATAAAAAATAAATTAGGTATCTGCTTTTTATTTTTTTTATCCGCATTATTTGATATCAAATCTATTTTTATTATTTTTATATATTTTGTTACCTGCTCCTGATTGATTCTTATTGTCAAAAATTGCTATATAATACGATCAATACCAGTTGATAAATAAAGCATATGAAAGGACTCGTTCATATACATTATAAACGATTCACAATAGTTAATTACATCGCGAGGTATTTTGACCTCTATATGATACATTTTACCAACATTGCATTCGTTTTTAAAAGACAAACTTTCTTTACAACGAAAGTTGACGGCATGCACACCATTTCATAATACATCCAACTATAATTGACATAATAATAATCTTGATGAACTCAATGAATCGAATGCAACGTCTTTCAAAATACACCATGAATGACTCCAAGTAATATCCTTAAAATGAGCTAATGCACAGCGGAAGATTTCTTTAATACCTGAGAATAAACATGCTTTAAAGTGTCAACCAAAAGGTTGGTGAGTTCATAGGTTTATCATAACAATCATTTCAATATATTAATAGACCACAAGATTTCCGTTTATAAATATATGTACACTCGCAAGTGTATAAGAGTATTATATAAATTGTAGGCACCCGGTAACAAGCCTTAACGTTCATGTTTTACCCTCTGAAGTACACCAGATCAGGTGTGTTTAAAATAACCTCGAAGTACTAAAGCATCCCATAGTCAGGATGGGGTTTGTCAGGCCCAATAGATCTATCTTTAGAATTCGCGCCTACCGTACATAGACAAGTAGTTTAATGTTACCAAGCTAAGGGTATATTTCTGGTTTAAACCCACGTAGAATTAGTTTTAGTACTTGTGCCTATTTCGTAAAACATTTATAAAAAACAGCGCATGTATTCTCAGTCCCAAAAATATATATAAAAGGGAGCAAATGAAACTCACCATACTGTATTTCGTAGTAAAAATACATATAACATCATTTAACAAGTGCAAGGTTGGCCTCGGATTCACGAACCTATATTAATTATATATATTTATATGTTGGTCAATATTTGTCTAACAATTTTTGGTCAAGTCATAGTGTACCACAATCCTAATGCTCGAGACTAATATGCAAAAGTCAACAAAAGTCAACTTGACCCAAAATGACTTCTAAAATTTATACGTGTTTATTATATAACTTAACTATAGTCGTTTTATATATTTAAATATATTTATTAGATTTTATAATAATAAAAGTCATTTATTAATAAAAATTTATATTAACGTTTATATATGATAAAATATACTTTTATATATCTTAAGTAGTAAAATTTATAAAGGTCACTTAATATCTTAAAACTATAATGGTAAGTATTATTAATGTAATTTTATTACGCGTGGTGAAAAATATATTTGTATCCCCTATTTATTTGATAAAATAATATTGATCATAATAATAATAAGTAAAAGTTGTATTATTTTGTAATAATAATTATTATTATTCTATAAAAAAATAACAATATTTATATTTACTAAAAATGTTATTATGATAAAATGATAATACTAACATAATAGTAATAATGATATTTTATAATAACAATGATATTTCTATTAAAATAATAACGACGATAGTAATAATAATCATTTTAACAATAATACTAAAATTCAGTTGACTATAACTTCAAATCCGTTCATCGAAACCATTCGATATCTAAATGAAAAGTTTTTAATTTTTCGCTAGCTTTCCAATGACATGCATATCACATACCCTATCTCAGTAGCATATGTATCTAATTCAGGATTCAACAAACCTATCTAAGGACAATATCGAATGTACAAGCATGCATAATCCTATATACTCGAGCACTAGTCAGGAATACACTATTGATATATAAAAGTTAAGTTATGAGTGCTCACGTATCAATATTGAGATTCAATATTGCAGGAAAGTACATAGACGCAACGGAGATGATAAACACTAGATTGACCTCACGAGCATACCCATGAACCATACCCATCACCTCCATAGCTATAACCCATAATTTCCTTAGCTTCGACTCATTCAAAAAACTATTTTGAAATCACTCGGACATCACTCCGTCGTAATATTTTATGTATACTAATAATATCTTGAAATAATACAGAGCAAATATATATATATATGTAAATCGATTGAGAGAGTTTAGAGAAATATATTTTCAAGTTTCTATGAAATAATGAAACCTATTGAATTTTATTTATAATAGATTTTTAAATTATTAAAGTGAATTATTAAAGTATGAATTATTAAAGTGAATTATTAAAGTATAAATTATTAAAGTGAATTATTAAAGTATGAATTATTAAAGTGAATTATTAAAGTATGAATTATTAAAGTGAATTATTAAAGTATGAATTATTAAAGTGAATTATTAAAGTAAAAGTAAAGTAAAAGTAAAGTAAAGGTAAAGTTAAAGTATAGTAAAAGTATAAAAACTATGTATGTATAATACGCGTATAAATATATATAATATTAATTTAAATTGTTATATATATTTAATGAACTAAAATATAAATATCGTTATATTTATTATACTGGTTAAGTAATGAGTTGTCAAAAGTGATTCTAGATATTTATAAAAGTTATATACGTTTTAATAATAAAGTTCTTTTTAAACTGAAAACGTTTTTGTACGTTTGAAAATAGATTAATAGAATATTATTATGGAAACCAATTCTCCACTAGCTTTTGTCTAACTTTCGTAAATGACACTTTTTATTTTTATTTATAAATAGCTTTACAAATTATTCCGAATATCGTTAAGAGGAATAGATTTCTCAAATCATAATGGACCTCTCAACAGAGACTTGTAATCATAATTCAATGTTTCTGATAATTCAATCATTTAATATATATATTTTTTATTTCATCGATAATCATATTGAAACAAATACGTTCATATAAAGCATTATACTTTTAAATACTTTGTTGACATTTTCAATTTATAACATATACACATATACATACATATTCATATATGTTCATTTAATGGTTCGTGAATCATTGGAATTTGGTCGAGGTTTAAATGAATGTATAAACATAGTTTAAAATCCTTGAGATTTAACTTAATAAACATTGCTTATCGTGTCAGAATAATATAAAGATAAAGTTTAAATTTAGTCAAAAATTTCCGGGTCGTCACAGCATACGACTTTCCACTACCCTTATCAATTACAGACTGCAATTCAAATCAAAAACAGAAAAATTTAAATTTCCAGGCTCGATACCTCTGTTCGTGTCATCTTTTTTATCAAAAGCCCAAAATCGAATTCATTTCAAAAACTAAAATTGCAGTTATGTTAGGATTCATTTGTTCAAACTTTCTCCAAATTCTCATCTTCCAATTCATGATATCGAGTCTTAATTTCGAGATCAAAGTTGAAAATTCAAAAGTCAAACATTTTGTTCATCCAAAAATTAGAATTCTTTTTACTGTTTTTGTTAAAATTGAAGATTCAAAAAGTTTCTATTGATAATTTAAAACAATTTTCATGTAGTAATTTTTATTTAAAACTATCTAAAAATCAAAATGAAGATTTATGTTACATATATTCATCGCGAACAGCAGGCATTTTTTTATTTTTTTTATTTTTTTGTTTTTCTATTAACTTAAGTTAAACACATATGGTCGTTCTATTTGAAATTTCAAGTGTTGAATCAAAATTGGTAAATTGTTGTAATGATGGGATCCTCTGATCGAATTAAATTGGTGAAGAAGAAGATGAAACTGACAGAAAACGTTAAATAGAATTAGGATTCGTATTAAAACAGATAAACTGATATGGAGTTATGGTTAAGGGTGTGTATGGGTGAGCAGGAGGTCACGGGTTTGAGTTCCGTTCATGGCAAAAAAATTTATGAAAGTTTTTAAGGTAGCACTCTATTTTTATTATTATTATTATTATTATTATTATTATTATTATTATTATTATTATTATTATTATTATTATTATTATTATTATTATTATTATTATTATTATTATTATTATTATTATTAGTATTATTACTATTATTATTGTTACTACTAAAATTATTATTACTAGTATTATTAGTAGTATTATCATTATTATTATTACTAGTATTATCATTAAGTATTGTTATTATTATTATTATTATAGTTATTATTATTACTAGTATTAAAGTATTATTATCAAAATTATTATCTTCATTAAAAACTACTACTATTATAATTATTATTATCAACATAAGTATTATTATTATTATTAACATTATCATTTTTATTATTAAATATTATCATCAATAGTATTACTATTATTAAAAATTATTATCGTTATTATCATTTTTACAAAAATTATCATTTTGCTATCATCAAAACTATATTATTATTATAATTATTTTCATTTTTACTACTAGTATTATTATTGTTACTTCAAAATAATACAACTCTTTATTCATTAACATTATTAATATTATTTTATCAAATAAATACTTATATATAGAATATATATATAAAAGTAAATATACAGAAATATATAACAATTGAAATAACATATATAAACTTATTCGATTACAAGTATATGTGTTAATGTATATATATATACTTGATATAGGTTCGTGAATCCGAAGTCAACTCTTACTTGTTCAATGCCATCCTATGCATATTTACTACAAACTATCGTATCGTATCGTGAGTTTTCATAGCTCCTTTTTTTATAAATATTTTTTGGCTGAGAATACATGCGCAACTTTTATAACTGTTTTACATTTAGACACAAGTACTCAAACTTTTATGCTATATACGTGCTTTTCCAAGCTAAATCCCTGCCGTAATATCGTTAATTGCTGAGGTATAAGATGCAAACTTAATTATTGTGAATAGATCTATTGAGAGTAATGTCTCTAATCATTTGACCTCTGGTCTTTGGTTACATAATAATGATTCAACGACATGAATAGCAAGTGTCACTGGGTAACTTTGTTTAGTCGCGATATTACAAATAGCAACTCTTTCGATTGATATATTTGGTATTAATCAACTTTAAACTGAAATCTTGTGGTCTAATGTTATACTGAACTATTGATTTATGATAAACCTATGAACTCACTCAACCTCGTGTTGACTTTTTAAGCATGTTTATTCTCAGGTACTTAAATATTGATTCCGCTGTGTATTTGCTAATTGAAAGCAACATTTCAACGAGTCATTCATGGATAATTGGAAAGACTTGCATTTACTACTTTGATGATGATTGCTTGCTATGCTTGGAGTCTTCATTACATATCATATTAATTAAAGACATTTAATGCTCTAAATACAATGTAATCTATTTATCTTCCGCTACAAAACTCAATAAAACGTCTCATATAGAGTCGTTCTCGTTTATACAACTGTGATTTGATATAATTAGTCACAAATACCCCAGACCCTATTTGGGGTTGTGACACTAATCGTAGATTAGTGTAGTTTTTAGTAAGTCAAGTTCGTTCCAAAGGGAGCTAGTGATACGTACTATATTTTAAACAACTATATTTATATAAAATATATATATATATATATATATATATATATATATATATATATATATATATATATATATATATATATATATATATATATATATAAGTAGTAATAATATTATATAAAAGGGGGGTTTTACCGTTTAATGACCGGTTTGTCGATTTTATATTTTAAGCGTAAAGATAAATGACAATAATTAAAGTGCGTAAAATAAATAACAATAATAAAATGACAATAAATAAAATGACAGTAAATAAAAGTGCGATAGAATATGAAATAAAACAATTATGCATATTTAAACTTTCGTAACCATGATGTTTGACGTTTTGATTTTAATTTATTACTCTGGGTTAATTGTCCTTTGTCCTGGATTATTTGAAACCTATCTGGTTTTTGTCCATAATAGTTCATCGGTCATAATTATAAAATGCGAGCCAAATTAACCTTATTCTCGAAGTCAAATATTCCAACTAATTAGGGATTCGAACTGTAACAAGGTTTTAATACTTTGTTTAATGATTACACCAGGTTATCGACTGCGTATAATCTAAGTTTTTAATACTTTGTTAACAATTACACCAATTACCCTTGTATGTAATCCACCCCTGTTATAATTAGTCCATGATACATTAATTTATTCACTTGGCCATAATGAATAATAAATTACCCAATCCAATTGATTAAATTAAATGATTTATAAAAGATGTCGTATAAACGTCACTAAATAGGACATGCATAATCATTTAATAATTATTAGATTAACTAATTTGAAGATAGGTTCCACAGATTCCAATGAGTTGTCATTCAATTAGACAATACCCCCCCCCCCCATCTATTAATAGTCCATAGTCCAATGCTCACAAGTGTCGGTCTTTTGTCCAAACCCAAATTATGGTACAAAATCCAATAACCCCATTTTAATATTTAGTCCAACATCACAATTACTTCGGCTCAAATAAGCATAATAATAACTTAGTTATGAGACATTAATTTAAAAAGGAATAACATAGCTTACAGTGGTGATTAATCGCGTAACGTTACCCGGACAGAGTTTCAACTTACAAAACCTTAAAACATTTCTTACATTAACCCAATTATTATTAAACTTAAATTAAACTTAATATTATAAATATAAATATATATATTTCTTACAGAGGAAGAAGAGTGAAAGAGTGTACATAATTCGTTCGAAAATGTTGCAATTTATAGACTTGGTCAGGATTCCCCTGCCATGCGATCGCATGGTTTTTAGGCATCCTGGCCATGCGATCACATGGCCACCTGTATCAGGCCACTTTCTTTTGTTTTCTTACTTGCTGACGTTTTATTTAAATATACAGTATATATAATATATATAATTTATATTAATTATATATATTATATTATATTCTTGTACATAGTTGACTTGTAATTTTTTTGTCCGTTGACTCACGCGTTGATGCTCAGTTTATGTCTCGGTTCCGAATTTTCGAACGTCCTTTCGTACGCGTAGATATCTTGTACTTTGCGTTTCGCGACTTGTACTCTTGTTATTTTAATTTAGACGTTTCTCATCAATAAATTGAACCACTTGAATTATATCTTGTACATTTGAGCTTTTTGGTCATTTGCGTCTTCAAATCGTCGTTTTCTTCTTTTGTCTTCGCACTTATTTATTTAAACGAATATTACATAAAAATAGAACAATTGCAACTAAAAGCTTTACATATTGGAAGGATATTGCGACTAAATATATGTTCATTTGGAACACTATCAGGTCACTTGTTAGCCGCCGACTAATATCCTTCTTTGTTCAACTTCGTCTTCGATGTCAGTTGAATCGTGTCAACTGATGTAGACAACACAGGAAACCATCATGCCTGTAATAGAGCATGATTTGTCTAAGTGTTGTATGCTGCTCCAGCCTCTGCTGGTTCTTCATTACATCCTCGTGCTGGTTCTGCATACATCTTATGCTGGTTATGAAGTAACCTTGAATATTTAACTATCTTGTGCTGATAGTGAGGCAATACACTAAACACTTAAACACAGCATACAATGTTGTTTACAAATAAATAAACTTATGTTGGTCTGCACATTACCACTAGTGTTTATACTTGTGTTTTATCATAATTAAAACCTTAATTATGTAAGGGACTCAACATGTTTACTTAACACCTAAAGTGCAAAAGTAAAAAAAAAAAATTATGATTTTTTAAATTAATAAATATATTGTTATGCGGTCACTATTTTACCTGTTTAATTGGCATATTCGTTATCAGATGACTAGGAAGCACTTGAAAATACCTGGGCAATCTTCGTGCGGTAAGCACTAACGCATACACAAATTTCTCCATAAGTGCGTAATTTATTTCACTGCATGATAGTGCTTTATTAACACAATAAACTGGTATTTGTGCCTACAACAGCAACAAATCTTAACTTTAATCTTTCAAAAGATTTCGCAAAATAATAATTTTTAATCAACAAATGTTTTTTCTTTCCGCAACTAAGACAGAACCAAACGCTTCGTTTGTTATGGCCAGATATAAGTACAAAGTTTCTCCTTCAATAGGAGCAGTTAGCGTTGATAACTCTGCCAATAATGCCTTCATTCCTGGCATGCTTTATCTGCTTTTAAATTCATTGAAACTTTTTCTTATCCAAATATCGCTTTAATGTGCGAAGAAATGCCAACTGTCTTTCCGCAGCCTTTGATAAGAAACGTGTTAGCTTAGCTAACTTTTCTGTTAAACTTTGCACTTCTTTTGTTGTTTTTGGCGCAGTCATATATTCAATTGCTATTAACTATTTTATATTCGCTTTCATTCCTTGCTCAGTAACAATATATCTTAAGAACTTCATGTTAATTTTTCGTAATTACCGGAATGTCTCATTAATATCAACTAAAACACTTTCTTCTGTTGTGCTTTGAATCGCCTTTAATCACTAAAACATCTACATATGCTTCTAAATCTTGTCCAAATTGGTTATCAAATGTGCTATCAATAAGTCGTTGATATATTGCGCCAGTATTTTTAGCCGAATTACATTCTTTTTAAAATTATTGCTAATTTGGTATTCTGTGTGCATGAAGCGATCACATGGCCCATGGCTATTATTTGTGTCTGAAAATGGTTATGGAAAGCGAGTTCCACTCAGTCGCTTCCGTCAGTCTGTTTTAAATAGAGTTGGTTTAAGAGGATACTTGTGTGAAGCAACCTTGATATGTTTGTATATTAAATTAAGCTCTAATATCTTGTGATTTGTTTTTATTTTTGACGAGCTTTTTCTACCTTGATTATTTAAGTTCTCATCTGAAGACCGTCTGGCTGCTGTTTTTGTAGTTGGTTTTACTTTAGCATGTAATGTTGTTTGTGGCTTACATATGTGATTAACAAAAGTAGCGGTGGAAAAATGGGTGGGTTGGATAACAGGTTAAAATAATGGGGAAAACGAGTAGTTCTTGGATATGGGCCGGGTTACCCAGATACACATATTGACTTTACTAAGTTATAGCTGCTCGACTATGATTACATACTTCTTCAATATTATAATATTTTGGATGTTATAACTTACGAAAGTGCTCTTTTGGAGGCTTTATGCTATTTTTTGTTTTACCCATATCGCCTTTTATATGAAATAAGCTGAATCTACACATTGATGAGTGAGTGAAAATTGTTTCCTCTAGGTAACCTACCAGCACCATTAATTATATTTTTCGTGTGTTACAGATGATTGTGAAAGTGGTGAACAAGTTTTTCTTGTGAGTCATAGTGGTATAGTGAACCGAATAAAAGTCAGGGATATTCCTATACAATCTCACGCCTTGGAAGGTAATTTTAGGGGGTGTCTGGGCAGAGGTGTCTTCGAGCATAGACAAGATAGACAACTGCCTAGGGCTTAAAATTTTAGAAGGGCCCAAAATTTCGAATATGTAAATTGTAACATCCCTCAAAATTTATTCATTTGACAAAAAAAAAATTAAATAAATATGGATATTGGCATGTTAAGTACCTTTTTATGAATGCGTAGCCCTTCGTTTTAAAATCTACTTGTTTGTCGTGTACATGTCAAACCATATTTATCACTCAAAACCATATTTATCACTCGAAGTTCCTTCGATGTCTAATAGCATCAACTTTATTCATTTACAAATTTTAAATAATATATTACTAGCTTAATGCCCGCGAATTCGCAGGGCTTTTTTATTGGACTAACCAAGAATAAATTATGATTTACAGATGATTTGATTAATGCATTATCAAAAATCAATACACAAACGTTTTGTTTAGTAATGCAAACTTCATAAAGCTTATGTACATTGCAACAATTTAATTTGGAAACATAACTCCATAAAAGAAGTAAATGATTATTTTAATACTATGAAACTTATAAATAGTTGCATACAATGTATGATGAATACAATCATATCATGAAAAGTAAACAACTTACATTATTAGTTTTGCCAATTCTGTAGTGACCCGAACTTTTCCATGTTTATATATATTAAATGAAACTGTTATTTACATGATTAAGTGTTTCCAATATGTTAAGCAATCAAACTTGTTAAGACTTGATTAATTTAAATAGGTTTCATATAGACAATTGACCACCCAAGTTGACCGGTGATTCACGAACGCTAAAACTTGTAAAAACTATATGATGACATATATATGATTATATATATAGTAAACATGATATTATGGTAAGTAAGTATCTCATTAGGTATTTTAACAATGAGTTATATACATAAAATTGAGTTTATTGAATTAAGAAACTCGAAACGATATATATAACGATTATCGTTATAACAACGTCTTACTAAATACATATGAATCATATTAAGATATTGATACACTATGTTTAATCATGATAAATGATAAGTAAACATGTAATTAAGTGTATTAACAATGAACTACATATGTAAAAACAAGACTACTAACTTAATGATTTCAAAACAAGACATATATGTAACGATTATCATTGTAACAACATTTAACTGTATATGTATCATACTAGGATATATTAATATATCATAATATCATGATAATGTAATAATATAACATCTCTTTAGATATAATAAATAATGGGTTAAAAACATTTAACAAGATCGTTAACCTAAAGGTTTCAAAACAACATTTACATGTAACGACTAATGATGAATTAACGACTCAGTTAAAATGTATATACATGTAGTGTTTTAATATGTATTCATACACTTTTGAAAGACTTCAAGACACTTATCAAAATACTTCTACTTAACAAAAATGCTTACAATTACATCCTCGTTCAGCTTCATCAACAATTCTACTCGTATGCACCCGTATTCGTACTCGTACAATACACAGCTTTTAGATGTATGTACTATTGGTATATACACTCCAATGATCAACTCTTAGCAGCCTATGTGAGTCACCTAATACATTTGGGAACCATCATTTGGCAACTAGCATGAAATATCTCATAAAATTATAAAAATATTAGTAATCATTCATGACTTATTTACATGTAAACAAAATTACACATCCTTTATATCTAATCCATATACCAATGACCAAAAACACCTACAAACACTTTCATTCTTCTATTTTATTCATCTAATTGATCTCTCTCAAGTTCTATCTTCAAGTTCTAAGTGTTCTTCATAAATTCTATAAGTTCTAGTTTCATAAAATCAAGAATACTTCCAAGTTTGCTAGCTTACTTCTAATCTTGTAAAGTGATCATCCAACCTCAACAAATCTTTCTTATTTATTGTAAGATATCTTTATAATACAAGGTAATACTCATATTCAAACTTTGATTCAATTTCTATAACTATAACAATCTTATTTCGAGTGGAAATCTTACTTGAACTTGTTTTCGTGTCATGATTCTGCTTCAAGAACTTTCAAGCCATCCAAGGATCCTTTGAAGCTAGATCTATTTTTCTCATTTCTAGTAGGTTTATCTACAAAACCTGAGGTAGTAATAATGTTCATAACATCATTCAATTCATATATATAAAACTACCTTATTCGAAGGTTTAAACTTGAAATCACTAGAACATAGTTTAGTTAATTTAAAACTTGTTCGCAAACAAAAGTTAATCCTTCTAACTTGACTTTTAAAATAAACTAAACACATGTTCTATATCTATATTATATGCTAACTTAATGATTTAAAACCTGAAAACACGAAAAACACCGTAAAACCGGACATACACCGTCGTAGTAACACCGCGGGCTGTTTTGGGTTTGATAATTAAAAACTATGATAAACTTTGATTTAAAATTTGTTCTTCTGGAAAAATTATTTTTCTTATGAACATGAAGCTATATCCAAAAATCATGGTTAAACTCAAAGTGGAAGTATGTTTTTCAAAATGGTCATCAAGACGTCGTTCTTTCGACTGAAATGACTACCTCTTACAAAAATGACTTGTAACTTATATTTATGACTATAAACCTATACTTTTTCTGTTTAGATTCATAAAATAGAGTTCAATATGAAACCATAGCAATTTGATTCACTCAAAACGGATTTAACACGAAGAAGTTATGGGTAAAACAAGATTGGATATTTTTTTATTGTTGTAGCTACGGGAAATATTGTAACAATTCTATACAAATCATATCCTAGCTAACTTATATTGTATTATACATTTATTCTAATATTTTATGTAATCTTGGGATACCATAGACACGTATGCAAATGTTTTGACATATCATATCGACCCATGTATATATATTATTTGGAACAACCATATACACTCTATATGCAGTAATGTTTGAGTTAGCTATACAGGGTTGAGGTTGATTCCAAAAATATATATACTTTGAGTTGTGATCTAGCCTGAGACGTGTATACACTGGGTCGTGGATTGATTCAAGATAATATATATCAATTTATTTCTGTACATCTAACTATGGACAACTAGTTATAGGTTACTAACGAGGACAGCTGACTTAATAAACAAAAAACATCAAAATGTATTAAAAGTGTTGTAAATATATTTTGAACATACTTTGATATATATGTACATATTTGTTATAGGTTCGTGAATCGACCAATGGCCAAGTCTTACTTCCCGACGAAGTAAAAATCTGTGAAAGTGAGTTATAGTCCCACTTTTAAAATCTAATATTTTGGGATGAGAATACATGCAGTTTTATAAATGTTTTACGAAATAGACACAAGTAAATGAAACTACATTATATGGGTGAATGGTCGAAGCCGAATATGCCCCTTTTTCTTGGTAGCCTAAGAATTAGTAAACCGATCTACTAATTGACGCGAATCCTAAAGATAGATCTATTGGGCCTAACGAACCCCATCCAAAGTACCGGATGTTTTAGTACTTCGAATTCGTTTTTATCATGTCCGAAAGATTTCCCGGAATGTTAGGGGATATTCTTATATGCATCTTGTTAATGTCGGTTACCAGGTGTTCACCATATGAATGAATTTTATCTCTATGTATGGGATGTATATTGAAATATGAAATCTTGTGTTCTATTATTATGATTTGATAATATATAGGTTAAACCTATAACTCACCAACATTTTTGTTGATGTTTTAAGCATGTTTATTCTCAGGTGATTATTAAGAGCTTCCGCTGTTGCATACTAAAATAAGGACAAGATTTGGAGTCCATGCTTGTATGATATTATATAAAAATTGCATTCAATAAACTTATTTTTGATGTAATATATTCTTATTGTAAACCATTATGTAATGTTCGTGTGTAAACGGTATATTTTAGATTATCATTATTTGATAATCTACGTAATACTTTTTAAACCTTTATCGATAAAATAAAGGTTATGGTTGTTTTAAAAATGAATGCAGTCTTTGAAAAATGTCTCATATAGAGGTCAAAACCTCGCGACGAAATCAATTAATATGGAACGTTTATAATCAATATGAACGGGACATTTCAAATTCCACCTGATAAAAGTTCACATAGGCTATATCATTTACGCAATTCCCTAAAACCGTAAAATATAACCACACAAACAGAAAAAATACTACACTTTCATATTTCATTTACTAAACTGAAATCACAAACTTGATCAGGTAAATGTGAATAACATCACTTGATAATTTAATTTTACAAAATTTGAAGTACTTAAACACATAGATTTTGCTAGAATTTTATAGACATAAGAATTATCTTTGGAGTATATCTATTTCATGAAAAAATCCCCTTATCTACTCATAACCATAACTACTATATTACATGTTTAGACCCACTCAGTTAGAACCCACTAACTTTGGATCATTCACCCATATATCCCACCATAAAACCATCGATTTAATATGCACTTTCATTCGTTCAAAGCTTCAAATCTACACTACTTGAGACTATCCAACACTTCTCAATTTTTGACCTTCAATAGGCAAACGTCATGTGTTTAAAATTGTTCAAATTCAGCTTCTTCTACTATCATCAATTCATCCCGTGTTTATCCACTTTCTCTATTAAGAATTTTTTTTTTGAAATAAAATCAACTTTTTACAATGAAACACCAAAGTTAATAGACAGTGAACTGAAAACATAGTAGAATTATGTTATAAAGTTATTTCATTATTGTCATAACCCGACCTTAACCATAAGGACGAATACAATAACATATGATTTCATCGCGAGGTATTGACCTCTATATGCGACATTTTTCAAAAACTGCATTCGTTTTTACAATACAAACCATAGCTTTTATTACAAATACAAGGTTTAAACAACTTAATAATGATTATCGTTTAGCGATAATCTTAGACTTACAAACTTTACATGTGATAATAACAATACGACTTCCAACATATTTTACATTACAAATCCTCCGATATTCAGTTTTATTTTTGACACAAATATGCATACTCAAGATCTTGCTTAAATTCAACATGTTGCAGCGGAAGCTTTTAGTTATCACCTAAGAATAAACATGCTTAAAACATCAACATAAAGTTGGTGAGATATAGGTTTAATGCCGGCAGCGTTATAAATACAGACCACAAGATTTCATATATAAACATTTTAATAAAAATATTCTAAGTTGTTGAGCACTTGATAACCATACTTAACATTTAATCAACGTTGCATATTCCCTTTATTATGAAATCTTACTACACCGTACCAAGTGTAGTCACCGAAACGAAGTACTGTGCAACCGTTGAATACTGGTCGTCCAGTCCGGTTGGGGTTGTCAGGCCCGATAGATCTATCAACAGGATTCGCGTTTACAATACCTCATGTAAATAATAGTTACCAAGTTACAGGGAAGTATGCCAGTGGTACAACTCAACGTAGAATATATATTTTTAATCACTTGTGTCCATAACGTAAATCATAAAATGCATGTATTCTCATCCCGAAATATTTAGAGTTTAAAAGTGGGACTATATACTCACTTTTGCCTTGAAGGTATTTATCACGACTTGGTCTCCGATAGATATCACGAACCTAACCATATATATAATATATCAACATATTTTCTTTTTAAGTAATCGTTATATATATAAATATAATATATATATATATATATATATATATATATATATATATATATATATATATATATATATATATACTTTTAATACTTTTAATATTTTCTTAGTCCGTAGTTATCAGTCCGATGTTAGTGGTCCACAATTAGTTGCTTAAATAAAATAAATAAAGACCCCATCATATTCGTATTGATCAGAATTAATCTCGACCCATGGTACCATGTTGTCAAGTGACGTGTTGCGTACATAAAGTACCGTGTTGTCAAATGACGTGTTGCGTACAATCATGAGGTCTTATGATTAATCTTCTCGTGTTGTTTACGGGTGGTCCTGAAATATATAAAATCAAATCATAAGTAAATATATATGAAATATCATATTAATTAGAAATATATGATTAATTTAATTTTTCTCCAAATATTTCGTAGCTAAACTAGCTTCGGATACCCGATCTTGTTTTAGTCGTAGTTTCTTCATTACAACTCCGTTTTTGTTGGTTCAACTTGCCACTTCCTTGGATCGAGTCAAATTTTAAGAATATGAACTGAAAATACCTTAGGTTGTATTTGAAATCACAGGTTATAGGTCAAACTTTGGTGAAACTTATGAAAGTGATCATTTTCCATCATAAAAACAACATTTAATGATCATTTTTCTAAAAATACTTACACTTTGAGTTAAACCATGAAATTTTTATGTGTTAACATATTCATAAGAAATATCATTTTTCCATAACATGAACCTCCAATTCAAAGCTTAAGATGGTTTTTAATTATCCAACCCAAAACAGCCCCCGGTTGCACTCCGACGACGTAGATTCAGTTTTTAAGATGTTCTTTGTAAAACCAAGTTATATCTTGTTAAGTTAGCATATCATTATGATATATTACAGGTCTTGAAGTGTTTTAAAAGTTAAGTTAGAAAGATCTATTTAGTTTGCAAACAAGTTTGAAATCATTCAAACTATGTTCTTGTTGTTAAAATTTTACAACACAAAATAAGATAGCTATATAAATATGAATCGTATAAGGTTATGAACAAGGTTACTACCTCAAGTTACTTAGACAAAGTTACTGTAAAAGATGAGAAAAATCCTAGAACCAAAAGAGTGGTGGAGTTGGATCAAAAGGTTGGAAGTAAACTTGTATTTTTGGAAGGATTATTGAAGTTTTCTTGTAAGGGATTTATTATGATGATTAAGGCTTGTTTTTGAAGCTAGATCTTCATGGTTATTTGCTGAGATTGTGAAGAACACTTAAGGTTCCTAAGAGTGTGTTTTTGGTTAGAGAAAATGTGTAGTAAAAATGAAATTGGAATGGAGTATAAATGGTGGTGAAAAGATGTATAAATTTGTAATATTGTGCAAAAGTCTTGTAATATGCCAAATTGATTAATCATGCATGCTAAGATCCAAAATTGGCTAACTCATGGCTGCTAATAAAGTGATTGTGATGTGTATATACTAATAGTAAATACGTATAGGAGCTGGGTATGATACGAGTACATATACTCTAGGTATACGTGTAGAAATTTTGAGGAAACGGAACGAGAATTCAAATATAGCTATCTTTTGTAAATATATTTATATTGTTTTATGTATATAAGCCCTTTAAAAGTGATTAAATACATATTTATACGATACTTGTATAAGTATTATAGGTTAAAGGTATATATGTCAAATAACGTTACGTATAGTTATCATTTTGAAAACTTAAGTTAGTAGTCTCAAAGTATACTTATAACTTATTGTTATTAGTACACAATGAGATGTTAAACCATTCTTAGATCATGTTAAATATATATAAATACATATATATACACCGACGTATAATTATCGTTTGTTATATAGTTCGTGATATCATCGGTCAAATTGGACGGTCAAACGTTGTGTAAAACTCTTTTTAAAAACATAAATCTCAACAATTTAGATTACTTATCATGTTGGTAAGGTTTAATTTATGTAAATATTAATCTCATAGGTATAAAATGATCGGAAAAATCCGGGTCGTTACAGTACCTACCCGTTAAATAAATTTCGTCCCGAAATTTTAAAATTGTACCTATTTTGCGTTCTCGGGAAACAAATGTGGGTACTTTCATTTCATCTGATCCTCTCGTTCCCAAGTAAACTCGGGACCCCTTCGAGCATTCCAACGAACCTTAATGATCGGTATGTTGCTCTGCTTGAGTTGTTTAACTTCACGGTCCATGATTTCGACTGGTTCTTCTATGAATTGTAGTTTCTCGTCGACTTGGATTTCTTCAAGAGGAATGGTGAGATCTTCCTTTGCAAGACATTTCTTAAGGTTTGATACGTGAAATGTATTATGTACTCCGGCGAGTTGTTGTGGTAACTCGAGTCGATAAGCTACCGGTCCGATGCGTTCGATGATCTTGAACGGGCCTACATACCTTGAGTTCAGTTTACCCCTTTTTCCAAAACGTATTACACCTTTCCAAGGTGACACCTTTAGCATAACCATGTGACCGATCTGAAACTCTAATGGTTTCCTTCGGACATCCGCGTAGCTCTTTTGGCAACTACGGGCTGTTTTCAATCTCTCCTTGATTTGTACTATCTTCTCAGTCGTTTCGTGTATGATCTCGGGACCAGTTAATTGTCGATCTCCTACTTCATTCCAACAGATAGGGGATCTACACTTCCTTCCATACAGTGCTTCAAATGGTGCACCTTTATTGCTCGCATGATAACTGTTATTATACGAGAATTCTGCTAATGGTAGATACTTATCCCATCCGTTTCCAAAATCGATCACACATGCCCTGAGCATGTCTTCAAGTCTGAATTGTTCTTTCACTCTGCCCGTCAGTTTGTGGATGATATGCGGTGCTCATATCCAAACGAGTTCCCAGGGCCTCCTGTAGTGATTGCCAAAACTTTGATGTAAATCTACTATCACGATCGGATATAATGGAAATAGGTATTCCATGCCTTGAAACAATTTCCTTTATGTATAATTGTAATAGTTTCTCCATTCTATCTGTTTCCTTTATAGGCAAGAAATGTGCAGATTTGGTGAGACGATCAACTATTACCCAAATGGTGTCATAACCCCAGGCAGTCTTAGGTAACTTTGTGATGAAATCCATGGTAATACCGTCCCATTTCCATTCTGGGATTTCTGGTTGTTGAAGTAACCCTGACGGCTTCTGGTGTTCTGCTTTGACTTTGGAACAAGTTAAACATTCCCCAACATATGTTCCAACATCTGTCTTTAAATTAGGCCACCAATAATGCGTCTTAAGATCTTGATACATCTTTCCAACTCCAGGATGTATCGAGTATCTTGTCTTATGTGCCTCGTTCAATATCAACTTCCTTAATCCACCCAACTTTGGTACCCAAATACGGTTTGCAAAATATCGAATTCCGTCTTCCCGTATAACGAGTTGTTTCCCATACTTCTTCATTATTTCATTTCCTATGTTTTCTTTAGTAAGAGCTTCTCGTTGAGCCTCTTTGATTTGTGAGTTGAGATTCATGCGAATTTTTATGTTCATCGCTCGTACTCGAATTGGTTCCCGTTCCTTTCTGCTTAGAGTGTCGGCCACTACATTCGCTTTCCCGGGATGATAGCGAATCTCACAATCATAGTCGTTTATCAGCTCGACCCACCTACGTTGCCTCATGTTCAGCTGTTTCTGATCAAAAATATGTTGAAGGCTTTTATGATCAGTAAACACAGTGCATTTAACCCCATATAAATAGTGTCTCCATATCTTCAATGCAAACACTACTGCTCCCAATTCTAAATCATACATCGTATAATTTCGCTCGTGAATCTTCAATTGTCGGGATACGTATGCTATAACTTTCTTCCGTTGCATAAGGACGCAACCAAAACCTTGTCGCGAAGCGTCACAATATATCTCAAAATCATCGTTCCCTTCAGGTAACGATAAAATAGGTGCTGTAGTTAACTTCTTCTTCAGTAATTAAAATGCACTTTCCTGCTCAGAAGTCCATTCGTACTTCTTCCCTTTTTGCGTTCACGCTGTTAATGGTTTAGCTATTCGGGAAAAATCTTGAATAAACCTTCTATAATAACCAGCTAAACCCAAAAATTGGCGTATCTGCGTTGGTGTCTTATGAGTCTCCCATTTTTCAATGGCCTCAATTTTAGCTGGATCAACCTGAATTCCTTTGCTACTAACAACATGGCCAAGAAATTGCACTTCTTTCAACCAAAATGCACACTTAGAAAATTTGGCGTATAACTGTTCTTTTCTTAACAATTCTAATACCAACCTTAAATGCTGCTCATGCTCTTGCTCTTGCTTACTCTTGGAATAGATAAGAATATCGTCAATGAAAATGATAACAAACTTATCTAAATACGGACTACAAACTCGATTCATGAGGTCCATGAATACAGCTGGCGCATTAGTCAACCCAAACGGCATAACCAAAAATTCGTAATGACCATAACGTGTCCGAAAAGCAGTTTTCAGAATATCTTCTTCTTTGACACATAATTGATAATAGCCCGATCTTAAGACGATTTTGGAGTACACACATGATCCTTGCAGTTGATCAAATAAGTCGTCAATTCTCGATAGTGGATACCGATTCTTGATAGTTAACTTATTTAATTCATGATAATCTATACACATCCTAAAAGATCCATCTTTCTTCTTGACGAATAAAATCGGAGCTTCCCACGGTGAAGTACTTGGTCGTATGAATCCACGGTCCAGTAATTCTTTTAACTGACTCTGAAGTTCTTTTAACTCAGATGGTGCAAGTCTATATGGAGCACGAGCCACTGGTGCAGCTCCTGGTACTAGATCTATTTGAAATTCTACAGATCTAAATGGAGGTAATCCCGGCAACTCTTCCGGAAAGACTTCAGGAAAATCTCTTGCCACAGGCACGTCATTGATGCTCTTCACTTTTTCCTTCGTTTCGACTTTATTAACATGTGCTAAGATAGCATAACTGTAGTGACCCGAACTTTTCCATGTTTATATATATTAATTGAGATTGATATTTACATGATTAAATGTTTCCAACATGTTAAGCAATCAAACTTGTTAAGACTTGATTAATTGAAATATGTTTCATATAGACAATTGACCACCCAAGTTAACCGGCGATTCACGAACGTTAAAACTTGTAAAAACGACATGACGATATATATATATGGATATACATAGGGTTAACATGAGATTATGATAAGTAAGTATCTCCATAAGTATATTAACAATGAGTTATATACATATAAACAAGACTACTAACTTAAGGATTTCGAAACGAGACATATATGTAACGATTATCGTTGTAAAGACATTTAATGTATATATATCATATTAAGAGATATTCATACATGATAATATCATGATAATATAATAATTTAAAATCTCATTTGATATTATAAACATTGGGTTAACAACATTTAACAAGATCGTTAACCTAAAGGTTTCAAATCAACATTTACATGTAACGACTAATGATGACTTAACGACTCAGTTAAAATGTATATACATGTAGTGTATTTAGATGTATTAAAATACTTTTGGAAGACTTCAAGACATATATCAAAACACTCATACTTAACGAAAATGGTTACAGTTACTTTCCCATTCTTTTCTTTCATCAAGAATTCTAGTCGTATTCTTACCCGTATTATACACAGCTTCAAAACGTACTTACTATGGGTATATACCAATAGGAACTAGCATGGGATTCC
Organism: Rutidosis leptorrhynchoides; assembly: GCF_046630445.1. Classification (NCBI taxonomy): domain Eukaryota; kingdom Viridiplantae; phylum Streptophyta; class Magnoliopsida; order Asterales; family Asteraceae; genus Rutidosis; species Rutidosis leptorrhynchoides. Next base: position 223,209,533 of record NC_092340.1, read on the forward strand.
ACTCTTGATTATGTCATGTATGAATAATCAATTTTAACTTCTACCATGAGCTAGTCAACTAACTAGAACTCCTTTTAACCCCACTCACCACTCACCAATTACCACTCATCATTCACTCCATTTCACTTCCAATTCTCTTTCTAATTCTCTCTCAACACACACACAGTATTATGAACGTATTTTTCCAGTAGTTAATCATCATCTTCATCAAAAATCACTTCGAGAATCAAGCTATAATCATCATAGGAAGAACACTTCAAGAACACTTCAAAAATCCCTTCAAGTTTACAAATTTACTTCCAAGCTTTCTAATCCATTCCAAGTAATCATCTAAGATCAAGAAACCTTTGTTATATACAGTAGGTTATCTTTCTTATTCAAGGTAATATTCATATTCAAACTTTGATTCAATTTCTATAACTATAAACTATCTTAATTCGAGTAAAAATCTTACTTGAACTTGTTTTTTTGTGTCATGATCCTACTTCAAGAACTTTCAAGCTATCCAAGATCCTTTGAAGCTAGATCATTTCTTGTCACTTCCAGTAGGTTTACCTACTAAACTTGAGGTAGTAATGATGTTCATAACATCATTCGATTCATATATATAAAACTATCTTATTCGAAGGTTTAAACTCGTAATCACTAGAACATAGTTTAGTTAATTCTAAACTTGTTCGCAAACAAAAGTTAATCCTTCTAACTTGACTTTTAAAATCAACTAAACACATGTTCTATATCTATATGATATGCTAACTTAATGATTTAAAACCTGGAAACACGAAAAACACCGTAAAACCGGATTTACGCCGTCGTAGTAACACCGCGGGCTGTTTTGGGTTAGTTAATTAAAAACTATGATAAACTTTGATTTAAAAGTTGTTATTCTGAGAAAATAATTTTTATTATGAACATGAAACTATATCCAAAAAATATGGTTAAACTCAAAGTGGAAGTATGTTTTCTAAAATGGTCATCTAGACGTCGTTCTTTCGACTAAATGACTACCTTTACAAAAACGACTTGTAACTTATTTTTCCGACTATAAACCTATACTTTTTCTGTTTAGATTGATAAAATAGAGTTCAATATGAAACCATAGCAATTTTATTCACTCAAAACAGATTTAAAATGAAGAAGTTATGGGCAAAACAAGATTGGATAATTTTCCTCATTTTAGCTACGTGAAAATTGGTAACAAATCTATTCCAACCATAACTTAATCAACTTGTATTGTATATTATGTAATCTTGAGATACCATAGACACGTATACAATGTTTCGACCTATCATGTCGACATATCTATATATATTTCGGAACAACCATAGACACTCTATATGTGAATGTTGGAGTTAGCTATACAGGGTTGAGGTTGATTCCAAAATATATATAGTTTGAGTTGTGATCAATACTGAGATACGTATACACTGGGTCGTGGATTGATTCAAGATAATATTTATCAATTTATTTCTGTACATCTAACTGTGGACAACTAGTTGTAGGTTACTAACGAGGACAGCTGACTTAATAAACTTAAAACATCAAAATATATTAAAAGTGTTGTAAATATATTTTGAATAGACTTTGATATATATGTATATATTGTTATAGGTTCGTGAATCAACCAGTGGCCAAGTCTTACTTCCCGACGAAGTGAAAATCTGTGAAAGTGAGTTATAGTCCCACTTTTAAAATCTAATATTTTTGGGATGAGAATACATGCAGGTTTTATAAATGATTTACAAAATAGACACAAGTACGTGAAACTACATTCTATGGTTGAATTATCGAAATCGAATATGCCCCTTTTTATTAAGTCTGGTAATCTAAGAATTAGGGAACAGACACCCTAATTGACGTGAATCCTAAAGATAGATCTATTGGGCCTAACAAACCCCGTCCAAAGTACCGGATGCTTTAGTACTTCGAAATTTATATCATATCCGAAGGGTGTCCCGGAATGATGGGGATATTCTTATATATGCATCTTGTTAATGTCGGTTACCAGGTGTTCACCATATGAATGAATTTTTATCTCTATGTATAGGATGTGTATTGAAATATGAAATCTTGTGGTCTATTGTTACGATTTGATATATATAGGTTAAACCTATAACTCACCAACATTTTTTGTTGACGTTTAAAGCATGTTTATTCTCAGGTGAATATTAAGAGCTTCCGCTGTTGCATACTAAAATAAGGACAAGATTTGGAGTCCATGTTTGTATGATATTGTGTAAAAACTGCATTCAAGAAACTGATTTCGATGTAACATATTTGTATTGTAAACCATTATGTAATGGTCGTGTGTAAACAGGATATTTTAGATTATCATTATTTGATAATCTACGTAAAGCTTTTTAAACCTTTATTTATGAAATAAAGGTTATGGTTTGTTTTAAAAATGAATGCAGTCTTTGAAAAACGTCTCATATAGAGGTCAAAACCTCGCAACGAAATCAATTAATATGGAACGTTTTTAATCAATAAGAACGGGACATTTCAATAACACCCTTTCTTTAAGCACTTTTGAGCTTTCAAACAACTAATGAGTTTTAGCTTTGAGTTACCCTTCTCTCCATAAATCATTACTGGCATTTTATCCTTACGAGGAATGCGAATTGCCTTCTTGGCACACACAACTTCAGCTCCTATTTTGGACATCCAGTCCATGCCGACTATTACATCAAAACTTCCTAATTCTACGGGTATCAAATCAATCTTAAATATTTCTCCGGCTAAATTTATTTTACAATCACGGCAAATTTTATCGGCTTTAATTAGTTTACCATTAGCTAACTCAATCATGTACTTAGCATCTAGAGGTAATGATGAACAATTCAATTTAGCATAAAAGTCTCTACTCACGTAACTTTTATCGGCACCAGTATCAAATATAATAGATGCGGATAAGTTATTAATGGTAAACGTACCCGTAACAAGCTCCGGGTCTTCGCACGCCTCTCTAGCATTAATAACAAATGCTCTTCCACATGCAGATCCGTTATTCTTCTCTGGATTCGAGCACTGACTCTTATAATGACCCTGTTTCCCACACCCATAACAAGTAACAGTGGCCAAGGCAGTTCTATTTGCATTGGTGGCAGGAGTCTTGGTACCGTTTGTATTTGTAGCGGGAACCCTACAATCTTCAGCAAGATGACCTTTTCGATTACAATTGTTGCACACCACATTACAATAACCAGAGTGATGTTTGTGGCATCTGTTACATAAAGGATTTCTTCCCTTGTAACCTGAGTTCGAACCGCTACCCGCACCTTGCGTGGTTTCTTGTTTCTTGTTGGATTGTTGATGATTACCTTCCTACTTTCTTTTGTTTCCCGATGTCTTGACATCGGTGTTCTTATCCAAAATAATCTGGTCCATCAACTCGTTCGCCATGGTGATAGCTTCATGAATAGTCTTGGGTTTGGATGCTGTAACATTTGCCTTGATCTTTTTAGGCAAACCGTCTTTGTACAGTTCAATCTTCCGTTCTTCGGTTGGTACCAATTCGGGACATAGCAAAGCTAATTCCATGAATCGCTGATTGTAGTTGGTGAGTTCAGTACCAACAACTTTCAGGCTTCGTAATTCAGCTTCCAACTTCCTAACCTCGTTCCTTGGACAATATTCGTTGATTAGTATTGTTTTGAATTCTTCCCAGGGAGTATCATAAGCTACATCTCCTCCTACGGCCTTCACATAGTTTTTCCACCACGTGAGTGCACTATCTTGTAAGGTGCACGATGCATACTTGGTCATGTCCTTCTCAATACAACCACTGATTTTAAACACAGACTCAATATTTTCGATCCACCGAGTTAAACCGACCGGTCCTTCTGTTCCACTGAATGATGAGGGCTTGCAACCTTGAAAAGTTTTGTAAGTGCATCCCACACGAGGATTTGGGTTAACTGCAGCACCTCTTGCAGCCTCGACCCATAACATTCTGTCGTTCACTCGCTGATTGATGAGTTCCTGAATTTCTTGTTCCGTCATTCGGTTCAATCGCGCCATAATCTTCAATAAAAATGGAAAAAAAATAATTATTCACATGGAATATTATAGATGTAGTATGTATTTACAGTACATCGTAGCTTATTAATAATATGAACCAGTTATTATTATAAAAGCCTTTTCTTCTTATTAGCATTTTATAATTATACCTAGGGTAGTACCTACCCGTTAAAGTTCATACTTAATAGCTTAGTACGAAAATCAATTACTATCACCCAAATAATACTCAACCATGGAAAATTATTGCATTTCACACTTCACTATTTTACATATGCTTATCTTACATCAAATATTAAGCAAACCACACTAGTAATATTATACAAAATGTTATATGATCCCATGGTTTAAAACAACAGCGTATCATTTAACCAAAAGCGTTTGTGTTCAAAGGAATCGCTTAAAGGTTATCATGGTTGTCTCCCTGCGTTTTGGCTGAGGGGCTGAAGAACTGGATGCCGGGATAGAACTAATAGGAATTGCAGGAATAGGTGTGGAAGTATCTGGTGGAGTTGGTGCCACAACATCCTCTCTAAACTCGGGATTTGGATTTTCCAATTCAGTAGCCTTTCGTTTCTTTCCTCGTTCGAACTTGTCTTTTGTAATTTCCTGTATTTCTTCCTCCTCAGGATCACCTTCCGGTTCCTCTTCAATTCATTCATCCGGAACTTGTGAGTCTTCCCCAAAGGTGTCGTTTTCATCATCGGATAGGTTAATGACTGGAACACCATCTGAAGATTCTGGTTCGGAGTCGCTGAATGTGATAACAAGTTCTAAGCTAGACATCTATCACATAACAACTAGCATGTTAGTATCACATAATATTTACATATTAATTTTTAACCAACAAGGATAAGCAATAGTTTTCGAAATCAAACACGGTCAAAGTCCAGACTCACTAATGCATCCTAACAAACTCGATAAGACACACTAATGAAAATTTTCTGGTTCTCTAAGATCAACGCTCTGATACCACATGTCATAACCCGACCTTAACCATAAGGACGAATACAATAACATATGATTTCATCGCGAGGTATTGACCTCTATATGCGACATTTTTCAAAAACTGCATTCGTTTTTACAATACAAACCATAGCTTTTATTACAAATACAAGGTTTAAACAACTTAATAATGATTATCGTTTAGCGATAATCTTAGACTTACAAACTTTACATGTGATAATAACAATACGACTTCCAACATATTTTACATTACAAATCCTCCGATATGCAGTTTTATTTTTGACACAAATATGCATACTCAAGATCTTGCTTAAATTCAACATGTTGCAGCAGAAGCTTTTAGTTATCACCTGAGAATAAACATGCTTAAAATGTCAACATAAAGTTGGTGAGATATAGGTTTAATGCTGGCAGCGTTATAAATATAGACCACAAGATTTCATATATAAACATTTTAATAAAAATATTCTAAGTTGTTGAGCACTTGATAACCATACTTAACATTTAATCAACGTCGCATATTCCCTTTATTATGAAATCTTACTACACCGTACCAAGTGTAGTCACCGAAATGAAGTACTGTGCAACCGTTGAATACTGGTCGTCAAGTCCGGTTGGGGTTGTCAGGCCCGATAGATCTATCAATAGGATTCGCGTTTACAATACCTCATGTAAATAATAGTGGTACAACTCAACGTAGAATATATATTTTTAATCACTTGTGTCCATAACGTAAATCATAAAATGCATGTATTCTCATCCCGAAATATTTAGAGTTTAAAAGTGGGACTATATACTCACTTTTGCCTTGAAGGTTTTTATCACGACTTGGTCTCCGATAGATATCACGAACCTAACCATATATATAATATATCAACATATTTTCTTTTTAAGTAATCGTTATATATATATATATATATATATATATATATATATATATATATATATATATATATATATATATATATATATATATATATATATATATATATATATATATATATATATATATATATATATATACTTTTAATACTTTTAATATTTTCTTAGTCCGTAGTTAGCAGTCCGATGTTAGTGATCCACAATTAGTTGCTTAAATAAAATAAATAAAGACCCCATCGTATTCGTATTGATCAGAATTAATCTCGACCCATGGTACCATGTTGTCAAGTGACGTGTTGCGTACATAAAGTACCGTGTTGTCAAATGACGTGTTGCGTACAATCATGAGGTCTTATGATTAATCTTCTCGTGTTGTTTACGGATGGTCCTGAAATATATAAAATCAAATCATAAGTAAATATATATGAAATATCATATTAATTAGAAATATATGATTAATTTAATTTTTCTCCAAATATTTCGTAGCTAAACTAGCTTCGGATACCCGATCTTGTTTTAGTCGTAGTTTCTTCATTACAACTCCATTTTTGTTGGTTCAACTTGCCACTTCCTTGGATCGAGTCAAATTTTAAGAATATGAACTTAAAATACCTTAGGTTGTATTCGAAATCACAGGTTATAGGTCAAACTTTGGTAAAACTTATGAAAGTGATCATTTTCCATCATAAAAACAACATTTAATGATCATTTTTCTAAAAATACTTACACTTTGAGTTAAACCATGAAATTTTTATGTGTTAACATATTCATAAGAAATATCATTTTTCCAGAACATGAACCTCCAATTCAAAGTTTAAGATGGTTTTTAATTATCCAACCCAAAACAGCCCCCGGTTGCACTCCGACGACGTAGATTCAGTTTTTAAGATGTTCTTTGTAAAACCAAGTTATATCTTGTTAAGTTAGCATATCATTATGATATATTACAGGTCTTGAAGTGTTTTAAAAGTTAAGTTAGAAAGATCTATTTAGTTTGCAAACAAGTTTGAAATCATTCAAACTATGTTCTTGTTGTTAAAATTTTACAACACAAAATAAGATAGCTATATAAATATGAATCGAATAAGGTTATGAACAAGGTTACTACCTCAAGTTACTTGGACAAAGTTACTGTAAAAGATGAGAAAAATCCTAGAACCAAAAGAGTGGTGGAGTTGGATCAAAAGGTTGGAAGTAAACTTGTATTTTTGGAAGGATTATTGAAGTTTTCTTGTAAGGGATTTATTATGATGATTAAGGCTTGTTTTTGAAGCTAGATCTTCATGGTTATTTGCTGAGATTGTGAAGAACACTTAAGGTTCCTAAGAGTGTGTTTTTGGTTAGAGAAAATGTGTAGTAAAAATGAAATTGGAATGGAGTATAAATGGTGGTGAAAAGATGTATAAATTTGTAATATTGTGCAAAAGCCTTGTAATATGCCAAATTGATTAATCATGCATGCTAAGATCCAAAATTGACTGACTCATGGCTGCTAATAAAGTGATTGTGATGTGTATATACTAATAGTAAATACGTATAGGAGCTGGGTATGATACGAGTACATATACTCTAGGTATACGTGTAGAAATTTTGAGGAAACGGAACGAGAATTCAAATATAGCTATCTTTTGTAAATATACTTATATTGTTTTATGTATATAAGCCCTTTAAAAGTGATTAAATACATATTTATACGATACTTGTATAAGTATTATAGGTTAAAGGTATATATGTCAAATAACGTTACGTATAGTTATCATTTTGAAAACTTAAGTTAGTAGTCTCAAAGTATACTTATAACTTATTGTTATTAGTACACAATGAGATGTTAAACCATTCTTAGATCATGTTAAATATATATAAATACATATATATACACCAACGTATAATTAGCGTTTGTTATATAGTTCGTGATATCATCGGTCAAATTGGACGGTCAAACGTTGTGTAAAACTCTTTTTAAAAATATAAATCTCAACAATTTAGATTACTTATCATGTTGGTAAAGTTTAATTTATGTAGATATTAATCTCATAGGTATAAAATGATCGGAAAAATCCGGGTCGTTACAATTATTAAACGTTTATATCACATGTGTTGTGGAGAAAGGACTCTTAATGGAGGAATTATATAGAGAAAGAGGTGACAACCTCAACCCATATACTAATAAATGGGCCAATTAGAGATATGCTTCAAAGATGATATAATAGGTAAAATGAAAAGAATTGTGGTTATATGTTATAAGTAATAGGCTATATATAGGTCAAAAAGTTTAAAAGGACTAAAATACTGATTTTACTGTGTAATATATGGGCTGAAAAGTAATAGAAATAAAGCCATGAAAGCCAATGTTTAAGACGATTACTCATAATTGTGAAAAAAAATGAACGTGTGCCTTTTAAAAATCATAATGCCTCAAACTACATACACATAAAATCAATCATAAGCAAGGTTAGCTCAAACTGATGCTTAATGCAGTCATCTTAAGTTGCATAATAGTTACATATAAAGATTACAGCCAATTACTTATGTACTTATGTTTTAAGATATAAAGATAAGGTTTTTAAGATTAAATTAAACACCCAATGATAATATGAGCTATACTTTGTATTTATCTAGAAACAGTTGCGAAACACATACTCATTACCAATTACTTAAACCAAAGTAAAATCAGTGTTAAAGTAATGTTACGTACATTTGATTGTTTACGTAATTATCAAACACGATAGCACCTGCAAGTATTACTCTAATCTGCAACTATAACAACAATAGTTATATCAAAACTCATATCCTATATTAAAACCCGTATCCTATAAGAAGAAATTGCACTAATGGCTTCTTCTTTTCAGCTCTTAGTCTCTTCAGATAATGGATTTTATTAACAATAACTTTCTTGAAACGATTCGAGTTATATTCAATAAGTAGATAATAATAGTATAATTTTAGTATAAGACATAAAACATACCCTATTAGCAAGACTGAACTTGACCCACTTACATATAATGGGGTTACAATACCAACTACATGATCATACTGTTCTATATCAACGATTATGAACTGTGTCGTATTCGTATGAAGACATAACCTGCAAGCAAGATCAACCAAAAAGATGTGAGAGTGACGCTCAATAAAATAAAATACAACACAAAATCAGAAAATTATACAAACGCATAGTATGTAAAATTACTAAAATGGACATTCTTTAATAATATTACACCAAGTAGATTAGATGTTTAGACATATAAATAAATAGATTATAAATATAAATATAAATATATACATCAAATTACGGCACAAATAAAAAAAAAGTATAATGGATTATATAATTTTACATATACATTTTTGTCATGATAACTATTACGGAGTACTGTATATAATTTTAAGATATGTTATTTATATTGATATGATTTAAATCCTATTGTATATATCTTAAACAGATATTTATAAAATATCGATGCACATTAACTAATACTCCGTATAAATAGCTGGAACTTTGTTTGGGGAATCACGATATAGCAGCAGTAACCCCTCCTATACTGTTTGATTATCACGTTTTCTAAACTACAAAACGCAAATAATTAATTTATTTTGTTTATTTGCCAAACATTAAATCAATTACTACAAATTCACATATATTCCTAAAATAAATATATTGATTAGAAAATGTTTTGGTAATCAAACAATTCAAGGTGATGATTATGATGTCATTAGAAAGTTTTTTGAAAATAAATGGTTGAGATTATTTAGAATTAAGTTAATGGAGGGTTAGGATTAGTTGTTGTTATTTAAGATGATCTATTTTCATCTTTGTTATTATAGATAGTATAGATTATGATATGACGACTCAAGTGATATTTTAATTATAAATGTTTAACCATGTACAAATCCTAATATATCGATATCTATACTAATAATATTATTAACATTTTAATAAATCTAATCTATTTTAATAAAATTAAAATTTAATTTATGATAGTACATGAGGAACATATCCCTGCTATCTACTCTTCATGTTGTCGGTTGTGTATAAGGTTGGACAAATGAAAAGTCAAATTCGGGAAGGATACTCATTACATCATGTATGCTCCCCCATACCTCATCTTCCATTTGATCCCAACTTTTTCTATTGAACTTCAATATATAATCACCCTATCATTCACATTAGTTTTCCATCAAGACTAAAACCTTACAGTCACAAATATATCTTTTTGAGAACAACTCTTCAAACCTTACAGTCACAATTATATCTTTTTGAGAACAACTCTTCAAACCTTACAGTCACAAATATATCTTTTCCATCAAGACTAAAACCTTACAGTCACAAATATATCCTTTTTTTTTTTTTTTGAGAGAGAGAGAGTGAGTCCGGCAAAGAGGGGCAACGGAAGAGGCTGGGATAGGTTCAACGGCAACTTTGAGAACAACTACGAGATGAGAAACAACAATCGACTAACATCCTACATGATTTTCAACTTCGGAGAACATTGGAAAGTGGTGGACTTTTGGAAACTCTTCAAACCTTTTGGGGCGGTTCGGGACGTTTTCGTGGCAAGCAAGAGGCTACGTAATGGTAACCGATTCACCTTCGTTAGGTTTGGTGATGTGAAGGACTGCGATAGTTTGCTAAAGAGCCTGGAAAATGTTATGTTCAACGGCAATAGCATTCGAATCTTTAAAGCGACCAGACGTAATCCCAAAACTGAAGGCATGGTGGAGGCACAAAAGAACTATGAGATCCCACTCAACAATAGGGGTCAAAAAAATGGTCAGCAAGATGGACGACGTTTCTCTGAAGTGGTTGGCGATTTGCGAAAACTGTTGAACAACAAAAAAACTGGGAACTCGAACACAAACGGAGAAGGGGTGGGATTCAAAGAAAAGGTGGTGATAGTAGATGAAGAGGTGGACAACAAGAATACTCTGCAAAAAGCTATTGTATGCGAAACCAAAAGCAAAGACATTCATTCAAATTTTATCAATATTTGTAAGGCAGAAGGATTTGAGAATCCTGAAATTAAGTTCCTGGGCAGTTTAGGTTTGTTGATTGTCTTCAACAATGAAGAAGCTGCCCTAAGCGTTTGTAATAGAGAAGATCATCCATTAAAACGCTGGATCCACAAAGTGAAAAGGTGGGATTTCTCCTGTTGGCCTGAAGGTCGTATGTGCTGGTTAAGGATAAGCGGTGTACCAGTTCCTTGTTGGTCAGACAAAACGTTCTCTTCTATCGCGGAATAGTGGGGTGATGTATACGAATTGGATAATTGCACATTAACATGCAATCAAAACTTATTATACGGAAGGGTCTTTGTAAAATTACATGAACCACACTTCGTAAAGGACTCAATCAAACTTGCTTTTAGGTCTAAATCTTATTTTAATTGCGTGGAAGAAGAAAAGCTGACATGTCCTGTCTATAACAACGTCAATGACTCAAGTTCAGATTCAGATTCACTATACTCGGGTTACAGTACAGATATGGTTAATTCAGACGATGCATCTGGTTGTGACGATGATATTTACTCCATTGCTGAAGAAGAAGACTTTCGCTTAAGAGATAATGTTAACCTAATGGAGAATGATTCCGGTAAAAAAACGTCGCCGAAAAACGGCAATGGTGTGGAGGTGAAATACCAAGGATCTTCTTTCTTGGGGACGAGGAAACTTTTTGGGGAAGATGACGAGAAGGAGGTGGTGTCAGAGACCAGAGAAGAGAGTAATTATTGTAACCCTAGTCCCAAAAAAGGGGAAACATGTGAAAAGAATAATTCAGGTGTTAATGCAGACGACTCGTGTGATTTTAATGATTCATATTCCACCTCATCCTCGTCAGCAAATGAGTGGAAGGAGGTGTCGAGTGGGCCCAAGTTGAACATGGGAAAATATAACGAATTCAAAAAGGTTAACATAGGTGGGCTTGGATGCAGTCAGAGTATTCCGGATGGGCTTGGGCCTAATTCTGGCAAAGAAGTTGATGGTAATTACGGCTCAACAGAAGATGGATTTTCACCTGTTTCTGAAATAGGTGGAAAAAGTGGGCTTGGGCCTAAATCGAGTAGAAGTGCTAAAGAAAAAACTGATCCAACAATTTATGGATTAAAATTCACATCCGGATGCTGTGAGACAGAACCGACTGGCGAGGGTTTAAATCAATCAGTTAGGCAGAATGCATCTTCATCCACAAGCTCCAAATACATCGAGGTTTCTTGTTGCAATGAATGCTGCTGGTATTCGATGGGTAACATGCGTGCTTCATCTCGCATCAAGCGAATCAAAAAGGCTGCTAGAGGTGGAAAGAATGGCGAAAAGGACCTGACCAGGAAGTGCAAGACCTGTGGCAAAAAATCGAAAATCAGGGGTTCAAAGGATTTGGGCAATTCGCAGCAGGTGTCAGGGGATAGTTCCAAATTAAGGTGCTACGGGGAACAAATCGGACTAAGGTGGTAACACCCTAATCCTCAGTAACCTCCTTTTCCCTTTTTTGCTTTGTTTTGTTTGTATTATGAAGATTCTTTCGCTAAATGTTCGAGGATTTGCTATAAAAGATAAATTCGGGTGGGTAAAAAATTTGTGTGTTAAAGAAAAACCTAGTATCGCGGCATTCCAGGAAACAAAATGTAAACCGGTTAGTGATCAGTGGGTGTGTTCACTGTGGGGGAATAATGACTTTGGGTTCGTTCAAAAGGAGGCGATTGGGAGCTCGGGCGGGTTATTAATGATCTGGGATACTTCTTGCTTTGAGATAATTAATGTGGTTGGAAATGATTTCTTTTTAGCGATTAAAGGTAAGTGGAAGACGTCAGGGCTTGAATCTATTATTGTTAACGTATACGGTCCTTACAATGACCTTAATAAGAAACTGTTTTGGAGCTCTCTTAATTCGGTTATGTGTGGTGTTGATACGGCTTGGTTACTTTGTGGAGATTTCAACGAGGTTAGGTGTGCCGAGGATAGGCTCAATAGTCAATTTCATCAACATCGTGCTACCATGTTCAATGAGTTTATCTTGAGAAATAAACTATTCGAGATACCACTTAGCGGGAAAAAGTTCACTCGGATAAGTGACGACGGGACAAAGTTTAGCAAAATTGATAGATTTCTCGTTAACGATAAATTCTCGTAATCATGGGAAGATCTTTCAATCATCGCGTTGGACAGAAATTTGTCGGATCATTGCCCGCTAGTTCTCCGGGACAAAGTAATTGACTACGGGCTAAAACCTTTTAAGATTTTCGATGAATGGTTAGACAAGGAAGGTGTGGAAGAAAGAATCCGTGAAGCTTGGCAACTATCGGTTCGTGGGTCCAAAAAAGATTGTATTTTTAGGGATAAAATGAAAAATGTCAAAAACGCTTTAAGGACTTGGAGCTCCAACACTTTTGGTAAACTTGATGAGGAGATTGATAATCTCAAAAAAATGGCTATGGATTGGGAAATAAGGGCAGAGTCAAGGGTTCTTAGTGAAGCCGAAAGATTAGAGTGGCTAGATTGTAGAAGGAAATGGATGGAAAAAGAAAAGGTGAAGTCGAACATGCTCAAGCAAAAGGCGCGAATTAAATGGTCTCTAGAGGGGGATGAAAACTCTAAATACTTTCATGCATCGCTACGGCGAAAGTATAATAAGTGCAACATAAGGGGATTGAACATAAATGGACTTTGGTGCGAAAACCCGGAGGAAGTAAAAGAGGTTGTGCATGCTCACTTTGAAAATATTTTGAAGGCTAGAAATTCAAACAGACCCTACATTGCTTCATGGGCTGTTGAGGATTTGCGTTTTGGACAGCTAGGGCAGCAAGAAAATAGCCTGCTTGAGGCACCATTCAGTGAAGACGAAATATGGGCGGCGATAAAAGGCTGTGGTAGTTCGAAAGCGCCCGGGCCGGATGGATTTAACTTACGTTTCTTCAAAAAAATTTGGGATATCATTAAGCATGATTTAATTGAAGCGATTTCAAATTTTTGGTGTGATGGGAAAATATCAATCGAGTGTAACGCCTCTTTTATTACTCTTGTTCCAAACAAATTAGAGCCTCTTAACCTTAACGACTATCGGCCAGTTAGTCTAATTGGGAGTTTTTACAAAATTGTGGCGAAGATGCTCTCGAACCGTCTTAGGAAAGTTGTCCCGAATCTTGTAGGCCACGAACAAAGTGCGTTTTTAAAGGGCAGAAACATTATTGATGGTGCTTTAATTGCAAATGAGACGGTGGACTTCCTTAAGCAAAAGCATTTGAAAAGTTTAGTGTTTAAAGTCAATTTTGAGAATGCCTTCGATTGTTTGAGTTGGGACTTTTTAATGGAAATAATGGGAATTATGGGGTTCGGTTCAAAATGGAAGAGTTGGATTGTATCTTGTCTTCAATCGGCTAGCATATCCGTACTCGTTAATGGATCACTGTGACGATCGCTCCAAATCCATATGGACGAACACGTCATTCATCGATTTCATTCCGAGGTATTTGACCTCTATATGATACATTTTGTAAACATTGCATTCTTTTGAAAAGGCACACCATAAATGAATATTTAAATCAAAGGTTTTTGACATCTGATGATTTATACATATAGACAATCACCGTAATATAATAGTTTACAATGATACTTCCGTTGACAATGCAGTCAAAATAAGATACATGGTGATGATTTGGTGAATGCAACGTTTCCTTGATAAATATGTCATGTAAGACTCCATGCACATAGCTTGTCTAACATATAAGCAAATAGCGGAAGACTTCTAGAAACCTGAGAATAAACATGCTAACAAGCGTCAACACAAAGGTTGGTGAGTTCATAGTTTTAGTGTTTCGCATAATCTGTATATAAAGGTGGACCACAAGATTTCAGTTGTTTCATCCAGAAACGTTTATCAAAATATTCTACAAGATTGAGCACCCTGATAACTAAACTTTAACATCTATATAATAAGTACCCCTGTTTTAACATACATGCAACCAACATGTACAATACACGCAAACCAACGTGTACTAAACTCAAATAGCATACGTCTGTTTTATAGTTCAGGCTACGGTTTCTATACCTGGAACAGACGGGGATGTGAAGCCCTATGGATCCATATACTACTACTCGCGCCCACCAGTTCTTATAACTGGCAGTTAACAGTTACCAAAGCTAAGGGATTTTTGGTTCAAACTCAGTGTAGAATTTAGTATGTATTTGTATCCATTGAGTTTAAAATAAAGTGCATGTATTCTCAGCCCAAAAATATAGATTGCAAAAGCATTTAAAAAGGGAGCAAATGAAACTCAACTTAGCAGCACATAAAGTTGTTCATCGTAATGTGACCGAAACTCGGATTACCAAATAATCGTAGATCTCAACCTAGAGAATATATGTTGGTCAATAAATGTCTATCAAGCTAGGTCAGGTCATAGTGTATACAATCCTAATGCTCGAGATCGACATACAATAGTTATCCACAGTCATTTCAAAAAGTCAATTTTGACAGTTGCTTAACAAAACGAGACGTGTTTTATATAAGGATTCATTTATTCGACTGGTAATATTCAAAAATCCAATTTATTAATCTTACAAACAAGTTGTTTAAATATCAATTGCAGATTCAAGAGCAATTCCAATTAATGTCAATCATAATTCAGTTGATCATATCTTTTAATCCGTTCATCGAAACTATTCGATATCTAAATGAAAAGTTATTGATTTTTCGCCTGCTTTCCAAAAACATGTATATCATATATCTTTTACCAGTAATATATGTATTTAATTCATGATTCATAATAAACTGTTTAACGACGAAATTAAGCATACAAGCATGCATAAACATTTATACTCGAGCACTAGACATGGATACGCTATTAATATATAAAAGATAAGATATGAATGCTTACGTATCAATATTTAGATTCAATATTGCAGGAAAGTACGTAGACGCAACAGAGATGATAAAAACTAGGTTTGACTTGCGAGCAAAACCCTCGAACAATACCCATAACCTCCTTAGTAATAATTCATATTTTCCTTAGCTCTATCCCGCTCGAAAACTCATTTTGAAATTGTTTGGCCATAACCTCGTCGTAATATTTTATGTAAAATACTAATAATAACGGTAACGATATCTGATAATACTAATAATAATAATAATAATAATAATAATAATAATAATAATAATAATAATAATAATAATAATAATAATAATAATAATAATAATAATAATAATAATAATAATATAAATAATAATAATAATACAGAGATAGATAGAAAAGGAAATGAAAAACTGAAACGAACTCGTGCGAATTTATAGATGTGGCCAGATTTCAGACCCCATGCGATCGCATGGTTTTTGTGTGTAATGGCCATGCGATCGCATGGCCTAGGATTCCAGCTCACATTTTCTTAACTTTTTGCTTGTCGACATGTTTTTATATAATATATATAATATATTTAATTTAAATAATTAATAATATATTATATTAAATTCATGTGCATAGTTGATTAATAATTTTAGTTCCGATTAGTCGTACGTCATCACTCGACTTATGTCCCGGTTCCGGTTTCTCGAACGCATTTTCGTACGCTTAGAAAACTTGCATTTTACGTTTCGTATCACATACCTTTGTCAAAATATAGCCTTAAATTATCCCTAAATTATATCACTCGAAGTATATCTTAAACTTTCGAGTATTTTGGTCATTTACTTCTATAAATCATCATCTCGTTATATACATATAAATATATACATTTTCATTTTAAAATAGTGTTTTACTGTAGCAAAGTTACTGTAGCAAAGTTTTTTTAACTGTAGCAAATAGTAATAACACTGTAGCTTTTCGGGTACTGTAGCAATTCAAAAATACTGTAGCAAATTAGTGTTTTACATGTTCATATTAAACGTTTTAGTTAACTTATCTAAATATCAATCAGATAATCAAACCAATAAGATTAATGCACAGTAGCATTTTCATAACACTTTGTTACGTTTTCAAGTTATAGTATATATATGTATCTATTTACATATAATTGTTCGCGAATCGTTGAGAAAAATCGAAGGGTATTTGAATAGTTCAAAATTTTGAGATTCAACTTCATAGACTTTGCTTATCGTGTCGGAAACGTTAAAGATTAAGTTTATATTTGGTCAGAAATTTCCAGGTCATCACAGTACCTCCCCGTTAAAGAAATGTCGTCCCGAAATTTGAGTGAGGTCATCATGGCTAACAATAAAAATGTTTTCATGACGAATATGTGTTGATAAATAGAATTTTTGTCACCGTTGAATAATATGGATAAAATAATCCAATTACTCAAAGCGTATGAGGGAAGTTATCGTAATAGAGTGAAATGGAGAATAGAGATGCGTCTTATCTCTTGACGTAGTAACGATTGATTTCCAGAATTTAAGGAATAGAGAATCTTCATTATCTAAATAAGATTTGATTCTTCGGAATTTGCGGAAATTAGGATTTTCTTTAATTAAATGTGTAATCTGCCTCGATTTCTATGTCTGATATTTCGCTATAAATTGACCTCTTCCATTTCATTTATTTTCACCACTCCTATTATCTTTTCCCTTATTTTATACTTCCAAAAGATTGTGAAATGCTTCATCCAGTTCTGATTCTTGATATACTCCTAACTTTCATATCTGTCATTCTTCTTTTTCATCTACCACCAGAGGAAGTTATTTTCTTCTATCACTACCTTGGGGTTATAGTGTTTTTCATTCTCCCGTGTCTTTATATTGCTATACGCATTGATATACACGGTTTGTAAATTAAGTGTTTTTATCGGGCTTTTTATTCTCCGTTATATTTCGAAGCTTCATGCTTTCGTTCTCTCTTCCCGCCTTCAAGTCAAGCGAATAATGGTCCAGAATTCGTTGGTATGGATTTTGAAATGAACATAGTTAATGTTCTAAGAAGGGAATTGTAATGGCACGATCTTGATTTGTCAAATTACTAGAATATCCGGAAAAGACCGAATCATCAAGAAATATATTTTCTTGATATATTTAGAGATTATATAGAATGAAAGAGCTATGTAACATGGTTCATGATGAGGGTGGGATCTGTGAACCTTTATCACGTTCCATTAGAAACTCAGCATGACTTACTGTAATATAATCACGTTGATCAAGTATCATTATATTATACTAACTCATGCTTCAGTTCCCAACACTACTTCAAAAACATCCATTTTTCAAGATTTTCAGAATTTAGAAACTAAAATAGTTTCTTTTATGATGTAACACGGATAGCGCGAAGAGATAAATAATTTTGGATAATAATAGTTATGAAGATATCTTCAGAAATATCGAAGATATTTATAATGAAAGATCTTAGAATTTCTAATATCGAAGGATGATGAAGAAGATTTGTTCGTAACGGTTTTGAGTCAGGAGCAAGGTATTCGTTAATGATTTCAGCAGATACTGAATCATTTGTATTCTTTGAAGGCAGGTTTAGTCTTTGTGATTTGTCCACAGCCTCCTTCATGGTTTGCTCAATCCGTTTTCCAGTTCCAAACCTTCTCTTTTTCTGAGCTTTGCCAACACACTATTCTTTATCATCATACTTTTGGCTGATAAAGTCGTTTATAGTTTTTGCTGCTTCATCAGCATTGTTTCAATTTCAGAGAACTAGTTCATAGTTTGGGATGTTTTTCAGAAACTTCACATTCGAAGTATGTAAGTCTAGAAGATAGATGTTATCTATATATAACTGTTGTCATAGAAAATGCTGCGAGATTCAAAATACTGATCACTAATTCTCGGTAGTTGGTATGGCAATTACCGTTACAAGACGTGGATGAGTACATGATAGGGTTTCAATGAGTATAAGGATTTTTTGGAAGGTCAATGATCAATGAAGTTGTTGGTAAATTTACTGCTAATGTGGTGGAACATAAAAGGTTCCCCGGTAACAAGAATGTATATGTCAAGATTATAATAAGGCTAATCTGAAAAGTCGAAGTTGACTGGTTGGAAGTGTGGTAAAACTGGATACTTTGAAAAGGGATTGCAAGATTATTTTCGGTAATAACAATGCTAATGGATCTTGCACAGTTTTGACGTCAAAGTATAGATTTAAAAGATATAGAGATCTAAGAATGATGTCGCTGGTTCAGAGTTATGACTTGGATTCTGATCCGTCAATATCAGAATATGTAATTGAATTTGTATGAAAATGATTGTATATCGTTGTGAGCATTGTTAATAATTTTTGAATCAAAGTTGGAGAATGTACAGTATAATTTATTAATTGTGAACTTATATATTTCCCGAGTATTACCTACCCGTTAAAGATTTCACAATTAATATTTTGTACAAAAGAATTTTTATTACCGTCTTTATGAAAATATATGTATGTATATTTTTTCTTCAGATGTAATACAGATTTAATGAGTTAATATCATATTAAGCTCATTTGATTTTCGGCTTGACGTAGAAATGATTAATCTTTAAAATATTAAAGATTACATAATCTTTGCGGAGTATTTCGCTAATGTAATCGATACTTCATTATTTATTCTTATTCCTCGGTGAAGGATGTTGATGCTCGTGGAATTTTTGTGAACCTTACAAGGCTCAGATGATGTTTTCTGGAAAGTTTCGAGTACATCGAAAATGAAAATGTAAAATCAATTATGTAATTGAATAATACACTTGGTTTATTATGAAATGGAATTCATTAAGTTGAAACAGATATTGTAGTTAACAATGGTTAAGTTGTTAAGGAAGGATGTACATCATTGCATATTAGTAATATGAACTAACCGAGTAGTACCTACCAGTTAAGATTCACACGTAATAGCTTAGTACGAAAAGATTTATTTTGATTTCAAAATTCATATATATTAAATATACATAAAATTTCTTCAGGGGAAATGAGTTAATACTTCATCGGTTATTGTTGCTGGTATTTCTTGGTAACTACGATGCGTATGACGTTGATGTTCAAGGTACATATTGTGATGTTGAGGCTTGCGGTGCGGATGTGGTTGGTGGTGGTAATGGTACTGTTGGTGTTGTTGTTGGTGGTACTGTTGATGTCGGTGATTCTGCTGGTGCTTGTAACCTTTGCACCATATTCTCCAAAGCCACTACCCGAGCGCGAAGCTCGTTGACTTCTTCTACTACACCGGGATGATTGGCGGTTCGGACGAGCGGATGAATAAGATCCAGAATTTGAGATAGTATATTATCGTGACGAGATACTCTAGAAATGAGAGTGAAAATGGTGTCTCGAACAGGTTCGCCGGTAAGTGCTTCAGGTTCTTCGCCAAGAGGGCATTGTGGTGGATGGAAGGGATCGCCTTCTTCTTGTCTACAATAATTAAGTAGGCTACGAACCCATCCCCAATTCATCTAGAATAGATGATGGCTAATTGGTTTATCCATTCCGATTACACTGTCTTCGGAATTCAGGTGAATATCCATATCGGAATAGCTGTCAGAGTTTAAGGAATTTGAACTAGATACGGGATCCATCTTGTATAATTAGGGAGATGATTTTTGATATGAATTAGATTATAGAATTTAGTTT
Organism: Rutidosis leptorrhynchoides; assembly: GCF_046630445.1. Taxonomy (NCBI): domain Eukaryota; kingdom Viridiplantae; phylum Streptophyta; class Magnoliopsida; order Asterales; family Asteraceae; genus Rutidosis; species Rutidosis leptorrhynchoides. Next base: position 223,229,914 of record NC_092340.1, read on the forward strand.
GGTATTCTTCAATACATAATTTACATATGTATATATAATACCAAATTCCATAAATCACGGAGAAATTTTCGGAAGATGTCAGGAAAAGTTTACAGTAACAGATACGCTAAGATATGAATTTTGTCTATACACTATTCATGCAATCAATGCAGTAAAATGTGTCTAGACTAGGAATGATAAGCAGGTAATTTCTGACAAAAAATGATAAGCAAAACTTTTGACATGCAGACACGGTCGAAGTCCAGACTTACTAATGCATCCTAACAACTATCAGTTAGACACACTCATGCAAGACCTGGTTCGCTAGAACCAATGCTCTGATACCAACTGTGACGATCGCTCCAAATCCATATGGACGAACACGTCATTCATCGATTTCATTGCGAGGTATTTGACCTCTATATGATATGTTTTGTAAACATTGCATTCTTTTGAAAAGGCACCCCATAAATGAATATTTAAATCAAAGGTTTTCGACATCTGATGATTTCTACATATAGACAATCACCGTAATATAATAGTTTACAATGATACTTCCATTGACAATGCAGTCAAAATAAGATACATGGTGATGATTTGGTGAATGCAACGTTTCCTTGATAAATATGTCATGTACGACTCCATGCACATAGCTTGTCTAACATATAAGCAAATAGCGGAAGACTTCTAGAAACCTGAGAATAAACATGCTAACAAGTGTCAACACAAAGGTTAGTGAGTTTATAGTTTTAGTGTTTCGCATAATCTGTATATAAAGGTGGACCACAAGATTTCAGTTGTTTCATCCAGAAACGTTTATCAAAATATTCTACAAGATTGAGCACCCTGGTCACTAAACTTTAATGTCTATATAATAAGTACCCCTGTTTTAACATACATGCAACCAACATGTACAATACACGCAAACCAACGTGTACTAAACTCAAATAGCATACGTCTATTTTATAGTTCAGGCTAGGGTTTCTGTACCTGGAACAGACGGGGATGTCAAGCCCTATGGATCCATATACTACTACTCGCGCCCACCAGTTCTTATAACTGGCAGTTAACAGTTACCAAAGCTAAGGGATTTTCGGTTCAAACTCAGTGTAGAATTTAGTATGTGCTTGTATCCATTGCGTTTAAAATAAAGTGCATGTATTCTCAGGCCAAAAATATAGATTGCAAAAGCATTTAAAAAGGGAGCAAATGAAACTCACATTAGCAGCACATAAAGTTGTTCATCGTAATGTGACCGAAACTCGGATTACCAAATAATCGTATATCTCAACCTATAGAACATATGTTGGTCAATAAATGTCTATCAAGCTAGGTCAGGTTATAGTGTATCACAATCCTAATGCTCGAGATCGACATACAATAGTTATCCACAGTCATTTCAAAAAGTCAATTTTGACAGTTGCTTAACAAAACGAGACGTGTTTTATATAAGGATTCATTTATTCAACTGGTAATATTCAAAAATCCAATTTATTAATCTTACAAACAAGTTGTTTAAATATCAATTGCAGATTCAAGAGCAATTCCAATTAATGTCAATCATAATTCAGTTGATCATATCTTTTAATCCGTTCATCGAAACTATTCGATATCTAAATGAAAAGTTATTGATTTTTCGCCAGCTTTCCAAAAACATGTATATCATATATCTTTTACCAGTAATATATGTATTTAATTCATGATTCATAATAAACTGTTTAATGAAGAAATTAAGCATACAAGCATGCATAAGCATTTATACTCGAGCACTAGACATGGATACGCTATTAATATATAAAAGATAAGATATGAATGCTTACGTATCAATATTGAGATTCAATATTGCAAGAAAGTACGTAGACGCAACAGAGATGATAAACACTAGGTTTGACTTGCGAGTAAAACCCTCGAATACTCCTTAGTAATAACCCATATTTTCCTTAGCTCTATCCCGCTCGAAAACTCATTTTGAAATTGTTTGGCCATAACCTCGTCGTAATATTTTATGTAAAATACTAATAATAACGGTAACGATATCTGATAATACTAATAATAATAAGATTAATATTATTAATGCACAGTATCATTTTCATAACACTTTGTTACGTTTTTAAGTTATAGTATATATATATGTATCTATTTACATATAATTGTTCGCGAATCGTTGAGAAAAATCGAAGGGTATTTGAATAGTTTAAAATTTTGAGATTCAATTTCATAGACTTTGCTTATCGTGTCGGAAACGTTAAAGATTAAGTTTAAATTTGGTCAGAAATTTCCGGGTCATCACAATCGCCTACAAAAGATTTCAAGTTAGGCCGGGGGGTGCGACAAGGTGACCCGCTTTCACCGTTTCTTTTCATACTTGCGGCGGAAGGCCTAAATCTCTTAACAAAGGCCGCGGTTAGAAGTAGTTTATTTGATGGTGTCCGAGTTGGTAAAGATAATGTTCTCATCTCTCACCTCCAATACGCGGATGATACGATTTTTTTCGGATCTTGGAGTGTCGGGAACACTGAAAACCTCATGTCACTCCTTAAGTGCTTCGAGCTTACTTTGGGTTTGAAAGTAAATTACAACAAAAGTAAGTTATTTGGCATCGGGATTGAAAAAAATATTGTTGAATCTACGGCTAACCTATTCGGGTGCAATATTGGGTCCTTTCCTTTTGAATATCTCGGGCTTCCTATCGGTGCAAAAATGAGTAAGTATAGTAGTTGGAAACCGGTGATAGAAAAATTTGAGAAAAGGTTATCGGAGTGGAAAGAACGTTCGGTGTCGTTCGGTGGGCGTTTGACTCTTGTTAGCTCGGTTCTCTTAGCTTGCCGTTGTACTACTTCTCGCTCTTCTGTGCCCCTTCGTGTGTGTTAAAAAAATTAGAGTGCGTAAGGCGTTCATTCTTTTGGGGCGGGTCGGAGAGCGATTCCAAAATAGCGTGGGTTAAATGGGACGAGGTCATTCTTCCTTTCGAGGAGGGTGGGCTAAACTTGGGGTCATTAAAAAATTAAAACTTAGCGTTGATTGGCAAGTGGTGGTGGAGGTTTAAAACCGAAACCACCTCGTTGTGGGTCAAAGTTATTTCGAGTATTTACGGGTCATCGGGACATTTGGGGTCGGGTGGGACACATCATTCGTGTTTTTATAACTCTACTTGGAATAATATTGTTAATGTGGGAGGATATATAGACTCCCTTGGTATTAATTTCAGGAATTCCTTCATGAAGACAATTGGCGACGGTAGTTCCACCTCATTTTGGAACGACCCGTGGCTAATTAATGGTGCGTTAAAAGACAAGTTCAAGAGGTTATCTAGGTTGGATGCAAATCTTCAAGCTACTGTGATGGACCGAACAATTTGGGACGGCGAACATTGTGCTGGAAGGTGGGAAGGGCTCGACAGCCTGCTGGCCGCATCACTGATGAACTGCAACAGCTCGAACGACTTCTAGAATAGCAGCATCGCGGCAAGGATAAGGCAGATTCTTGGGTGTGGTCGCTTGTAAATAATGGTATTTTTTCAACCAATGCTCTTAATAATATTATTAACTCCTACACCTTTCAAGTTGGTAATAATAGTATGGAGACTTTGAGGAATAATTTGGTACCGAAGAAAGTCGAAATTCTAGTGTGGCGAGCTAGGCGTAGGCGTATTCCGGTTCTAGAGGAACTAGACAAAAGAGGCGTCGACCTAAATTTAACCCGTTGTCCGATTTGTGATGGCGGGATTGAGTCGGTTGACCACTCGCTCGTTCTATGTCCTCTAAGTCTTGAGATTTGGACAAAGATATACAATTGGTGGGGTTTTGAGGGATTGACAAACTTAAGCATTAGTGAAATCTTCAAGGGTAAAGCAAATTGTGCGATGTCAAACTTGGGTTCGAAGATATGGCAGGTAGTTGAGTGGACATGTGGTTACTTTATTTGGAAAAATCGAAATCACAAGGTTTTTACAAATAATTGTTGGACGACACCGGTGGCATTAAGTGAGATACAAGTGATGAGCTACGAATGGATTTCAAAAAGATGCAAATCGAAGCAAATTGATTGGCATACTTGGTTGCATAACCCATCTAGTTTTCTTGTGTGATTAGTAAAATAGCGTCAAATGTTACTATCTTGGCAACAATGACAACTTGCGTGTAATATGGCTCGAGTTGGAGGCGTATGTATTGTGGCCTTCATATTGTGTATTCTTGAGTTTATATTAATAAAATGTTTGCTTTTCAGGAAAAAAAAAAAAAAAAAAAAAAAAAACACAAATATATCTTTTTGGAATAAAAACTAAAAAAGCGCATGGAAAATTAAAGCAACAACAAAATGTTATCAAGTTTTGACGGTACAAACTCGGTTTCTTTTTGAAGGTAATTCTTAACCAAGATCAAAAACTAATACTTTATCTCGCTTTATTAATCATCGGGTGTTCATAACTCTCACCAAAGCGAACCGAAAGCAACTGTTAAATGTATCATTTCGATGATGATGATGATACAAGATAGTTCAGTTTTTAAACATATCTTTATGAAGAATCAGGATCTAAAGATTTACACAAATACTTGTTCATGTGTTACGATTAGTTTTTTTTTTAATCACTCATATTAAAATGACACAAACATTTAAAAGAAATGACCATGAACTTCATGTTACAAAAATGCACAAAATGTCGACTAGTGAAATAGAGAATGATTTGCTCATGGTTACTTTCAATTATACATATGTTTTAGTCCTTATTTTATATATAAGTTTGCTTCATATATAAACATAACAATGAATTTATCCCTGGAAACTAAAATTTTTATAAAAATAAGTCCTTTAACAATGTCTACTAACATTACATATGGCGGCAAGTATGGCTTAATCAAAAATTTTGTATCTTAATTAGGTTTGGAAAATGTTAGATAAATATAAAGTATTATTTTTTAGAGTTTATCTTGATCATTAATCTATTCTAAATAATTAGGACATACTCGTTTTGGATCGATCTCTCGTTTACCCGTTAGCTTTCACCACTTGGAATAAGGTGAGTTTATAGTCCCATTTTTTAATATCTTTAAATATTTTTGGGATGAGAATACATGCGCTTTTTGTTTTACACAATAGACACAAGTATTTACTAAATTCTTATGTTGAGTTGTATCAAAAATATCCCCTAGCTTGGTAACTTTTAGTTGCTATTTTCTGAACTAGTGGGAGCGAATTTTAATTATAGATCTATAGAGTTTGACAACTCCACCTAGGCTAGTCGCGCTAGCAGTCAACGGGTGTTTAGTACTTCGAGTTTGTACACTTGATACAGTGTATGTTATTTCAAAGGTATTCATTTATATTCGTTAAGCTTAGTTACCGAGTGCTCAACAGGTAGTAGAATACTTTATCAAATGTTTCCAAACATGAAATCTTGTGGTCTATTATTTATCTATAGTTAATATTAAAATCCTATAATGATAATTTCATTATTAAGTTAATTCTTTTGTTAAAAAAAATCAAAAAACAAAAGGAAAAAATCTAAGCATCGTAGTGATGTCATTAATCTAAATAATTTTGAATTAAAATTAAATTTTATTAATTAACTATTATTATAAAATCTTTTAATAATTATTTTAATTATTAAAATTAAATAATTTTGAATTATTTTAATTAATTATTTTGAATTGAGAGAAGGTATAAAAGTTAGGCAGAAGAAAATCAATTCTAAATTTATATTTTAATTTACACTTTTAAAATAAAATGAAAATCAATATTGTCTCTTATGATTGGATGTGGATTGTTTAATATGCATTTTAGGTGTTTGATGAAATGTTCAGCTGGCGAGATTCTTAGTCAGACTCTGTGGTTCCACGGGTCTTTAAACTAAATGAATTTAACATTTACGTTCACTTAATACCTAAAACATATTATTAAACTGTTTCGTTTAAACAAACTCGTGGTTCCACGGGTCATTTCACTAGTTTAGTTTAGTATCTTTAATAAACATATAACTCACCAACATCCGTGTTGACTTTTAAGCATGTTTACTCTCATGTTCTTAAGGTGCTTCAGCTGATTAATTGCTAATGTGCTGCATGGAGTCATTCATGTTGCTTTTAAAGACTATTGCATTCTTTTAAAACTATGTTATATTGATTATCATATAACTTAGGCTTCCAAGTCAACTTTAAATGTTGGGAAACTTTCTATTTTTGTAAATGTTCTTTTTTGGGAAACTTACTATCTTTAGTAATTTGCTATGTTAATCAACTGTCCATTTTTGGAAATGTACTGTTTATGGCAACTTGCCACTTTTGGAAAAGTTTGAAATAAAGAATGCAATGTTTATTTAAAATGTATCATAAAGAGGGCATAATCTCGCTGTGGGACCTAAGTTAGTGTGTCGTGTCAATAGCGATTTTGGCGGGTCACTACAAAAATATTTTTATTTAATTCAATCAAAAAAAATTCAAATAAAGTTAAAATACCTTGTTTTTAATAGTTAAATATAATGTAAGTAATTAAATAGATAAATTGGAGTATTATTTTTTATGCGTGGTAAAAAATTTAACGTATATGTGGGCTCATTGTTATTTTCGTCTAGAGCCTTTAAATCGTTGAGATGGCCCTGTGTTTGGGTGGGCTTATGTTGCAAGCTTATTAGCTTTTTTGCTTATTTGAATAGAACTAGTGGAGGAGCCCTCGCTTCGCGTCGGGACTCTGTTTCGGATATAATTTGTTGTGTTTGGTTCGTAAAATTATTTCGTGTTTAACGGTTATGTCGGTTAAACCTATCCCGAGTCGTACGAAAATTTAAAGGCGGTTAAAAATTTAGTTGGATTTGTTGGGGAGTTTTATGGAAAATAAAAAAGTTACGATTTGGCCCTTGAAGTTTAACTTTAGACCCCTATGGAGTTTACATTTTTTACTCTAGGAATTTACATTTGGCGCCCTAAAGTTTATAATGGTTGTCAATGTTTAGTGTGATGTCATTGTGGGTACAACCTTTTTGCACGACGTACAAACGATTAAAGCATGGGAAGAACTATAAATAAAACCTTTGTCTTTTATATATATATATATATACATATACATATATATATATACATATACATATATATATATATACATATACATATATATATATGTATATATATATAAAACCTTTGTCTTTTATATATATATATACATATATATATATATATATATATATATATATATATATATATATATATATATATATATATATATATATATATATATATATATATATATATATATATATATATATATAGTTATTAGTTAGTAAAAATTACGTGGTCGATTTTTAATGAATGAGAAGTTTAATGGTTAAATTATAAAATATGAAAACTTTGTGGTAAGTTTGTAAAAGTTATAAAGTTAAGTATTATAAAGGGCGGAGTTGAATTGTGAAAATATAAAAAGTTTGAGGTGAATTTGTGAAATTTATGAAGGTGGTCGATTTATAATGAATAAGAAGTTTAATGGTTAAATTATAAAATGAAAACTTTGTGGTAAGTTTGTTAAATGTATAAAGTTAAGTATTATAAAGGGCGGAGTTGAATTGTGAAAATATAAAAAGTTTGAGGTGAATTTGTGAAATTTATAAAGGTTACTATTCATTTGGCCTATGCCATTTAGATATATAGAGTAATAAGCGAAGTTTAGTGTTCCAATGAAGCTTTGATACGGTTTATTCGAGTCAACCGCGAACTTCAATGATAGGGCTGATTTGAGATGGCTAGTCTTCAAAGAAAATAGACAAGAGATAGTGTAACACCCTAATATCTATTGTACATAAGTGTAAATATAGTACGTAAGCGTGGGAATAATTCTGGAATTTAACAGTGATCAGATTCTGTTCAGGCCTAAGTGCGCTCAGCGCACACTTAAGGGTGCGCGTGGCGCACTCCTACTGTAGCCGGATTCTGCCTTTTTAATTAGATATTTTGGAAGGGAATTGTGGTAATTTCACTGGGGACGAGATAAGATCACAGATCAGTGGGTTGGGAGTCATAACTCCACTTTCAACCACCATTTTCTTTCTACTTTAATTCTAGTGAGAGAAACCCAAATTTGAGTGAGAGAAAGCTCAAGTAAAGGAAGAAGGAGCTAGTTTCGAGTCTTAGCTCGGGTTATAAGGTTGTCCATCTCCCCTCTAGCTACGTTTTGGTTGTGGTGGTAAGTTCTAATTTTGATTTCCTTAATTTTATTTGTTTAAGGGTTAGAACTTGGGTTAGTGATGAACATAAAACCTTTTGTTGGTGATTTTGGAGGTTTTGGGTAAGATTGAGTCAAGAGGACTCAAGAATGACGAACCTAGGGTTTCAAAGTAATAATTGGTGTTATTGAGTCTAAAATGGTTAGTTATTCACTAGCTCACTTGTGTTGCTAGTAAAATTGGTTCTAGGGTTTATGATTGACTTGAAATGGGTCAAATGGGTGGGTTTGACCTAGCAGGATAAATTAAGTATGAAAACACCCTAGTTATGTGTTGATGGAAGTCTTAGAACCTTAGTCACTAGCTTTTAGTGATTAGTTGTGGGTCTCGACCCTTAATGTGCGATTCTAGTGCAAATGGGTCATAATTGCACTAGTAAGGTTAGTTGGTGGGTAGTCCAACTTATTATGTGAATTAATTGGGAATTAATTGTGTTAGGTGACTCGCTTTGAAGGTTACAAGTTGTTATTGGAAATCTCGCCAAGTCGACAAAGTGAGTGGAATAATTATACATGTGTGTATATAATGTATTTACTTGTACGAGATTCGATGTGGGTTTAAGTTCGGGCGGTCGATACCACATCGGGTCAATATATGATATGGGTTTAAGTTCGGGCGTTCGATGCCATGTCATGTATGTGTGTGGGCATGTAGGGTGGGTTTAAAGTTCGGGCATTCTATAATAGTTTACAATGATACTTCCGTTGACAATGCAGTCAAAATAAGATACATGGTGATGATTTGGTGAACGCAACGTTTCCTTAAAAAATATGTCATGTAAGACTCCATGCACATAGCTTGTCTAACATATAAGCAAACAGCGGAAGACTTCTAGGAAACCTGAGAATAAACATGCTAACAAGTGTCAATACAAAGGTTGGTGAGTTTATAGTTTTAGTGTTTCGCATAATCTGTATATAAAGGTGGACCACAAGATTTCAGTTGTTTCATCCAGAAACGTTTATCAAAATATTCTACAAGATTGAGCACCCTGGTAACTAAACTTTAATGTCTATATAATAAGTACCCCTGTTTTAACATACATGCAACCAACATGTACAATACACGCAAACCAACGTGTACTAAACTCAAATAGCATACGTCTATTTTATAGTTCAGGCTAGGGTTTCTATACCTGGAACAGACAGGGATGTCAAGCCCTATGGATCCATATACTACTACTCGCGCCCACCAGTTCTTATAACTGGCAGTTAACAGTTACCAAATCTAAAGGATTTTCGGTTCAAACTCAGTGTAGAATTTAGTATGTGCTTGTATCCATTGCGTTTAAAATAAAGTGCATGTATTCTCAGCCCAAAAATATAGATTGCAAAAGCATTTAAAAAGGGAGCAAATGAAACTCACATTAGCAGCACATAAAGTTGTTCATCGTAATGTGACCGAAACTCGGATTACCAAATAATCGCATATCTCAACCTAGAGAACATATGTTGGTCAATAAATGTCTATCAAGCTAGGTCAGGTCATAGTGTATCACAATCCTAATGCTCGAGATCGACATACAATAGTTATCCACAGTCATTTCAAAAAGTCAATTTTGAAAGTTGCTTAACAAAACGAGACGTGTTTTATATAAGGATTCATTTATTCAACTGGCAATATTCAAAAATCCAATTTATTAATCTTACAAACAAGTTGTTTAAATATCAATTGCAGATTCAAGAGTAATTTCAATTAATGTCAATCATAATTCAGTTGATCATATCTTTTAATCCGTTCATCGAAACTATTCGATATCTAAATGAAAAGTTATTGATTTTTCGCCAGCTTTCCAAAAACATGTATATCATATATTTTTTACCAGTAATATATGTATTTAATTCATGATTCATAATAAACTGTTTAACGACGAAATTAAGCATACAAGCATGCATAAACATTTATACTCGAGCACTAGACATGGATACGCTATTAATATATAAAAGATAAGATATGAATGCTTACGTATCAATATTGAGATTCAATATTGCAAGAAAGTACGTAGACGCAACAGAGATGATAAACACTAGGTTTGACTTGCGAGCAAAACCCTCGAACAATACCCATAACCTCCTTAGTAATAACCCATATTTTCCTTAGCTCTATCTCGCTCGAAAAATCATTTTGAAATTGTTTGGCCATAACCTCGTCGTAATATTTTATGTAAAATACTAATAATAACGGTAACGATATCTGATAATACTAATAATAATAAGATTAATATTATTAATGCACAGTATCATTTTCATAACACTTTGTTACGTTTTTAAGTTATAGTATATATATGTATCTATTTACATATAATTGTTCGCGAATCGTTGAGAAAAATCGAAGGGTATTTGAATAGTTTAAAATTTTGAGATTCAGCTTCATAGACTTTGCTTATCGTGTCGGAAACGTTAAAGATTAAGTTTAAATTTGGTCAGAAATTTCCGGGTCATCACAATCGCCTACAAAAGATTTCAAGTTAGGCCGGGGGGTGCGACAAGGTGACCCGCTTTCACCGTTTCTTTTCATACTTGCGGCGGAAGGCCTAAATCTCTTAACAAAGGCCGCAGTTAGAAGTAGTTTATTTGATGGTGTCTGAGTTGGTAAAGATAATGTTCTCATCTCTCACCTCCAATACGCGGATGATACGATTTTTTTCGGATCTTGGAGTGTCGGGAACACTGAAAACCTCATGTCACTCCTTAAGTGCTTCGAGCTTACTTCGGGTTTGAAAGTAAATTACAACAAAAGTAAGTTATTTGGCATCGGGATTGAAAAAAATATTGTTGAATCTACGGCTAACCTATTCGGGTGCAATATTGGGTCCTTTCCCTTTGAATATCTCGGGCTTCCTATCGGTGCAAAAATGAGTAAGTATAGTAGTTGGAAACCGGTGATAGAAAAATTTTAGAAAAGGTTATCGGAGTGGAAAGCACATTCGGTGTCGTTCGGTGGGCGTTTGAATCTTGTTAGTTCGGTTCTCTTAGCTTGCCGTTGTACTACTTCTCGCTCTTCTGTGCCCCTTCGTGTGTGTTAAAAAAATTAGAGTGCGTAAGACGTTCATTCTTTTGGGGCGGGTCGGGGAGCGATTCCAAAATAGCGTGGGTTAAATGGGACGAGGTCATTCTTCCTTTCGAGGAGGGTGGGCTAACTTGGGGTCATTAAAAAATTAAAACTTAGCGTTGATTGGCAAGTGGTGGTGGAGGTTTAAAACCGAAACCACCTCGTTGTGGGTCAAAGTTATTTCGAGTATTTACGGGTCATCGGGACATTTGGGGTCGGGTGGGACACATCATTCGTGTTTTTATAACTCTACTTGGAATAATATTGTTAATGTGGGAGGATATATAGACTCCCTTGGTATTAATTTCAGGAATTCCTTCATGAAGACAATTGGCGACGGTAGTTCCACCTCATTTTGGAACGACCCGTGGCTAATTAATGGTGCGTTAAAAGACAAGTTCAAGAGGTTATCTAGGTTGGATGCAAATCTTCAAGCTACTGTGATGGACCGAACAATTTGGGACGGCGAACATTGTGCTGGAAGGTGGGAAGGGCTCGACAGCCTGCTGGCTGCGTCACTGATGAACTACAACAGCTCGAACGACTTCTGGAATAGCAGCATCGCGGCAAGGATAAGGCAGATTCTTGGGTGTGGTCGCTTGTAAATAATGGTATTTTTTCAACCAATGCTCTTAATAATATTATTAACTCCTACACCTTTCAAGTTGGTAATAATAGTATGGAGACTTTGAGGAATAATTTGGTACCGAAGAAAGTCGAAATTCTAGTGTGGCGAGCTAGGCGTAGGCGTATTCCGGTTCTAGAGGAACTAGACAAAAGAGGCGTGGACCTAAATTTAACCCGTTGTCCGATTTGTGATGGCGGGATTAAGTCGGTTGACCACTCGCTCGTTCTATGTCCTCTAAGTCTTGAGATTTGGACAAAGATATACAATTGGTGGGGTTTTGAGGGATTGACAAACTTAAGCATTAGTGAAATCTTCAAGGGTAAAGCAAATTGTGCGATGTCAAACTTGGGTTCGAAGATATGGCAGGTAGTTGAGTGGACATGTGGTTACCTTATTTGGAAAAATCGAAATCACAAGGTTTTTACAAATAATTGTTGGACGACACCGGTGGCATTAGGTGAGATACAAGTGATGAGCTACGAATGGATTTCGAAAAGATGCAAATCGAAGCAAATTGATTGGCATACTTGGTTGCATAACCCATCTAGTTTTCTTGTGTGATAAGTAAAATAGCGTCAAATGTTACTATCTTGGAAACAATGACAACTTGCGTGTAATATGGCTCGAGTTGGAGGCGTATGTATTGTGGCCTTCATATTGTGTATTCTTGAGTTTATATTAATAAAATGTTTGCTTTTCAAAAAAAAAAAAAACACAAATATATCTTTTTGGAATAAAAACTAAAAAAGCGCATGGAAAATTAAAGCAACAACAAAATGTTATCAAGTTTTGACGGTACAAACTCGGTTTCTTTTTGAAGGTAATTCTTAACCAAGATCAAAAACTAATACTTTATCTCGCTTTATTAATCATCGGGTGTTCATAACTCTCACCAAAGCGAACCGAAAGCAACTGTTAAATGTATCATTTCGATGATGATGATACAAGATAGTTCAGTTTTTAAACATATCTTTATGAAGAATCAGGATCTAAAGATTTACACAAATACTTGTTCATGTGTTACGATTAGTTTTTTTTAATCACTCATATTAAAATGACACAAACATTTAAAAGAAATGACCATGAACTTCATGTTACAAAAAATGCACAAAATGTCGACTAGTGAAATAGAGAATGATTTGCTCATGGTTACTTTCAATTATACATATGTTTTAGTCCTTATTTTATATATAAGTTTGCTTCATATATAAACATAACAATGAATTTATCCCTGGAAACTAAAATTTTTATAAAAATAAGTCCTTTAACAATGTCTACTAACATTACATATGGCGGCAAGTATGGCTTAATCAAAAATTTTGTATCTTAATTAGGTTTGGAAAATGTTAGATAAATATATAGTATTATTTTTTAGAGTTTATCTTGATCATTAATCTATTCTAAATAATTAGGACATACTCGTTTTGGATCGATCTCTCGTTTACCCGTTAGCTTTCACCACTTGGAATAAGGTGAGTTTATAGTCCCATTTTTTAATATCTTTAAATATTTTTTGGATGAGAATACATGCGCTTTTTGTTTTACAAAATAGACACAAGTATTTACTAAATTCTTATGTTGAGTTGTATCAAAAATATCCCCTAGCTTGGTAACTTTTAGTTGCTATTTTCTGAACTAGTGGGCGCGAATCCTAATTATAGATCTATAGAGTTTGACAACTCCACCTGGGCTAGTCGCGCTAGCAGTCAACGGGTGTTTAGTACTTCGAGTTTGTACACTTGATACAGTGTATGTTATTTCAAAGGTATTCATTTATATTCTTTAAGCTTAGTTACCGGGTGCTCAACAGGTAGTAGAATACTTTATCAAATGTTTCCAAACATGAAATCTTGTGGTCTATTATTTATCTATAGTTAATATTAAAATCCTATAATGATAATTTCATTATTAAGTTAATTCTTTTGTTAAAAAAAATCAAAAAACAAAAGGAAAAAATCTAAGCATCGTAGTGATGTCATTAATCTAAATAATTTTGAATTAAAATTAAATTTTATTAATTAATTATTATTATAAAATCTTTTAATAATTATTTTAATTATTAAAATTAAATAATTTTGAATTATTTTAATTAATTATTTTGAATTGAGAGAAGGTATAAAAGTTAGGCAGAAGAAAATCAATTCTAAATTTATATTTTAATTTACACTTTTAAAATAAAATGAAAACTAATATTGTCTCTTATGATTGGATGTGGATTGTTTAATATGCATTTTAGGTGTTTGATGAAATGTTCAGCTGGCGAGATTCTTAGTCAGACTCTGTGGTTCCACTGGTCTTTAAACTAAATGAATTTAACATTTACGTTCACTTAATACCTAAAACATATTATTAAACTGTTTTGTTTAAACAAACTCGTGGTTCCACGGGTCATTTCACTAGTTTAGTTTAGTATCTTTAATAAACATATAACTCACCAACATCCGTGTTGACTTTTAAGCATGTTTACTCTCATGTTCTTAAGGTGCTTCAGCTGATTAATTGCTAATGTGCTGCATGGAGTCATTCATGTTGCTTTTAAAGACTATTGCATTCTTTTAAAACTATGTTATATTGATTATCATATAACTTAGGCTTCCAAGTCAACTTTAAATGTTGGGAAACTTTCTATTTTTGTAAATGTTCTTTTTTTGGGAAACTTACTATCTTTAGTAATTTGCTATTTTAATCAACTGTCCATTTTTGGAAATGTACTGTTTATGGAAACTTGCCACTTTTGGAAAAGTTTGAAATAAAGAATGCAATGTTTATTTAAAATGTATCATAAAGAGGGCATAATCTCGCTGTGGGACCTAAGTTAGTGTGTCGTGTCAATAGCGATTTTGGCGAGTCACTACAAAAATATTTTTATTTAATTCAATCAAAAAAAATTCAAATAAAGTTAAAATACCTTGTTTTTAATAGTTAAATATAATGTAAGTAATTAAATAGATAAATTGGAGTATTATTTTTTATGCGTGGTAAAAAATTTAACGTATATGTGGGCTCATTGTTATTTTCGTCTAGAGCCTTTAAATCGTTGAGACGGCCCTGTGTTTGGGTGGGCTTATGTTGCAAGCTTATTAGCATTTTTGCTTATTTGAATAGAACTAGTGGAGGAGCCCTCGCTTCGCGTCGGGACTCTGTTTCGGATATAATTTGTTGTGTTTGGTTCGTAAAATTATTTCGTGTTTAACGGTTATGTCGGTTAAACCTATCCCGAGTCGTACGAAAATTTAAAGGCGGTTAAAAATTTAGTTGGATTTGTTGGGGAGTTTTATGGAAAATAAAAAAGTTACGATTTGGCCCTTGAAGTTTAACTTTAGACCCCTATGGAGTTTACATTTTTTACTCTAGGAATTTACATTTGGCGCCCTAAAGTTTATAATGGTTGTCAATGTTTAGTGTGATGTCATTGTGGGTACAACCTTTTTGCACGACGTACAAACGATTAAAGCATGGGAAGAACTATAAATAAAACCTTTGTCTTTTATATATATATATATATATATATATATATATATATATATATATATATATATATATATATATATATATATATATGTATATATATATATATATATATATATACATATACATATACATATATATATATATACATATACATATATATATATATATATATATATAGTTATTAGTTAGTAAAAATTACGTGGTCGATTTATAATGAATGAGAAGTTTAATGGTTAAATTATAAAATATGAAAACTTTGTGGTAAGTTTGTAAAAGTTATAAAGTTAAGTATTATAAAGGGCGGAGTTGAATTGTGAAAATATAAAAAGTTTGAGGTGAATTTGTGAAATTTATGAAGGTGGTTGATTTATAATGAATAAGAAGTTTAATGGTTAAATTATAAAATGAAAACTTTGTGGTAAGTTTGTTAAATGTATAAAGTTAAGTATTATAAAGGGCGGAGTTGAATTGTGAAAATATAAAAAGTTTGAGGTGAATTTGTGAAATTTATAAAGGTTACTATTCATTTGGTCTATGCCATTTAGATATATAGAGTAATAAGCGAAGTTTAGTGTTCCAATGAAGCTTTGATACGGTTTATTCGAGTCAACCGCGAACTTCAATGATAGGGCTGATTTGAGATGGCTAGTCTTCAAAGAAAATAGACAAGAGATAGTGTAACACCCTAATATCTATTGTACATAAGTGTAAATATAGTACGTAAGCTTGGGAATAATTCTGGAATTTAACAGTGATCAGATTCTGTTCAGGCCTAAGTGCGCTCAGCGCACACTTAAGGGTGCGCGTGGCGCACTCCTACTGTAGCCGGATTCTGCCTTTTTAATTAGATATTTTGGAAGGGAATTGTGGTAATTTCACTTGGGGACGAGATAAGATCACAGATCAGTGGGTTGGGAGTCATAACTCCACTTTCAACCACCATTTTCTTTCTACTTTAATTCTAGTGAGAGAAACCCAAATTTGAGTGAGAGAAAGCTCAAGTAAAGGAAGAAGGAGCTAGTTTCGAGTCTTAGCTCGGGTTATAAGGTTGTTCATCTCCCCTCTAGCTACGTTTTGGTTGTGGTGGTAAGTTCTAATTTTGATTTCCTTAATTTTATTTGTTTAAGGGTTAGAACTTGGGTTAGTGATGAACATAAAACCTTTTGTTGGTGATTTTGGAGGTTTTGGGTAAGATTGAGTCAAGAGGACTCAAGAATGATGAACCTAGGGTTTCAAAGTAATAATTGGTGTTATTGAGTCTAAAATGGTTAGTTATTCACTAGCTCACTTGTGTTGCTAGTAAAATTGGTTCTAGGGTTTATGATTGACTTGAAATGGGTCAAATGGGTGGGTTTGACCTAGCAGGATAAATTGAGTATGAAAACACCCTAGTTATGTGTTGATGGAAGTCTTAGAACCTTAGTCACTAGCTTTTAGTGATTAGTTGTGGGTCTCGACCTTTAATGTGCGATTCTAGTGCAAATGGGTCATAATTGCACTAGTAAGGTTAGTTGGTGGGTAGTCCAACTTATTATGTGAATTAATTGGGAATTAATTGTGTTAGGTGACTCGCTTTGAAGGTTACAAGTTGTTATTGGAAATCTCGCCAAGTCGACAAAGTGAGTGGAATGATTATACATGTGTGTATATAATGTATTTACTTGTACGAGATTCGATGTGGGTTTAAGTTCGGGCTGCCGATACCACATCGGGTCAATATATGATATGGGTTTAAGTTCGGGTGTTCGATGCCATGTCATGTATGTGTGTGGGCATGTAGGGTGGGTTTAAAGTTCGGGCGTTCGATACCACATTACACGTGACGGGTGGGTTTAAAGTTCGGGCGATCGATACCACTCCGGGGTTAATGTTATAATTCGTTGTGCGCTAACGGTTGTTGGGAACACTGATGGGAAATTCGAAGTACCATTCCTTTGTACTATTGGTTAACCATGGTTATGTGTTTGTAATGTGGCACTTTATATTATTCGAGTTATATATGCTATTGTTTGTGCTAGCTTGTGGTCTTGGAGATTTAGCGTTATACCTTGCGTTGGTATGTCATTTAAATTGCAAGCATGTATGAGGTAATTGTGTATGTGATTGCAAGTAAGTAGGTTATATATGTATGTGTATAATTATTGCATTCATTAAGCGTTAGTTTACCCTCTCATTGTTTACCTTTTTAGGATCCGGCTTGGATAAGGGCATAGGTATTCGCACGGATTAGTGGCATTCGGGGGTTATAGCTTTTTGGAAGTTCGACCAAGATTTGGGTAGTTTAACCCCAAACACCATGCTCTAGTGACGTTTGGCAATTAAACTTTTTGTGGTCGAAACTCGTATTTCGTACTTAATGGTATTTTGGGCATATGTGGGCCTCGCGATGTAAAACTCGTTTTATCATTGATTCGTGTTAGTTTTATTTATACTAATATGATGTGAAAAGCATTTCGTCTAAAAATGATGGGAAGTGTTAGATCTTTTTACGAAAATGGAACAAGTTGGACAGCGGGCTGCCAGGCCCTGTGCGCGCCGCGCACACGTAGGGATGCGCGCCGCGCACCCTGCCTGGGCAGGCCTGTTCGAATTTTTTTTTTTATTTCGCAGTTTTGGTTGGTTGGTTAACGGGTTGGGTCGTTACAAGTGGTATCAGAGCATGGTCTAAGGGATTTAGGTGACATGAGATAGGCACCTAGACTTAGACTTTTGTGTTGTTGAAATATATGCGGGACTTGTAGGACTACGGGTCGGTGCGGGTTTTGATTAGTTCTTTGGTGCATAGGCAGACTAACTATGCTTATGTTATGACATACTAATCATGTGTTATTGTTTTGAACATCGAGCAAGATGGTTGTGATACGTTTGAGCATGGCACGGCATGTGAGCGTAATAGTGAGTCGCGACCACTATTACGGTTGCAAGTCAAGTCAAGCAAGGATGTGCAACAAGTATCGAGCTAGATGTGGTGTGTGTGCGGTCATATGCATAGGTATATATGTGTATTAAATTGTTGGTGATGTCTAATCCATTTTTAATCTTTAGAATGAAGACGAGAAACGGAATGGACACGAATGGTAATGGTGGTCCCTCTCATGTGGAGGAAGATGAGATGACCACCAAGATTGAGACCGCTTTAGAAAACTATGTTTCGGTTTTCTCACGAAGGGTTAAACAAATATTCGAAGAGTCGGTTTCGGAACAAATTGTCGATATGATTCAAGAACGAATGACCAATGCCGTCAAAGAAGAAGTTGAAAGGAGGTTTCCTAGACCTCAAAATGGGGGCGAGTTGGAGTTTAGCTATAAGAACTTTTTGGCGACTAAGCCTCCTCACTTTCACGGGGACCCCGACCCCATGAAAAGTACGGCTTGGATCTCCGATGTTGAAGGTTGTTTTCGCACGACCGAGTGCCCACCCGAGAAGAAGACAAGGCTTGCTACTAGTTTGTTGAGGGTCCATGCTAAAGATTGGCTCGATGGTAAAATTGATATGGTGGGTGATGCGGCTTTTGTGGGGTTGTCTTTAGCGGAGTTCAAGAAGGAGTTTTTCCTCGAATATCGTACGCAAGCGGATCTTTCCAAATTGCGCAACGAGTTAAGGAACATGCGTCAAGGGTCTTTGGACCTAAACACTCTCAAAACCAACTTTCTCGCCAAAGCGCGTTTTTGCCCCGAGTATTTGGGGAACGATCAATTGTAATTGGAAGACTTTCATTCGACCCTTAGAGATGATTTGAAGGGTAAAATTAGTATTGGTCATGTTGAGACTTTTGCAAAGCTTTTGGTGGTGGCGAAGGGGTTTGAAGCGCAAGCTCCGAGTCCGGTTAGTTATGCGCCAAGTAAAAGAAAGTTTGAAGCTTCTAGTTTTTCGAACAAGAAGAGTAAGGGAGCAACCGAAAGTGTCGGTAGCGTGAAGAGGGGTGCTTCTAGTGGTCACATGGTCACATGTTTCAATTGTGGGCAAAAGGGTCACTACTCTCGTGATTGTCCAAAACCGCCTACTAATACAATCACGTGTTTTAACTGTTAAAAAGAAGGGCACCGGAAGTCGGAGTGCCCCGATCTTCGAAATGATCAAGCTAAGAGAATAGAGAGGGCGGCGGGGTCGGCAAGGGGGCATAATTATTTGATGACCAATGATGAAGCCAAACAATCCAATGAAGTTGTCTCAGGTACTTTCATGGTTAACTCTAATCCGGCAAGGATTCTATTTGATAGCGGTGCAAATTTATCGTTTGTGTCTCCAAAATTTGTGCCTAAACTTAATAAACCATTAGCTAAGTTAAGTCGTCCGATAGAAGTCGAAATAGCGGATGGCAAGACGGTGCTAGTGGTTGATGTGTGTAAAAATTGTAATGTTGTGTTTGGTTCCGAAAACTTTAAAATTGATCTCATCCCGATGACTTTGGGTGATTTTGATATCGTGATTGGTATGGATTGGCTCGATCATAATAGAGCCGATATTGTATGCCAAGAAAAATCTATTCGTGTGAAGACCCCAAGTGGGGGAGAGTTAATTATTCATGGCGATAAGCGTAGAAGACTTGTGTCGATATGCACTTTTGCACGGGCACGTCGTTTCCTTGTTAGTGGTGGCATGGCTTTTCTTGCCCATGTTGTTGATACTCGTGATGAGCCACCACCCATTCGCGAGATTCCGGTGGTTAATGAATTCGAAGACGTTTTTCCAGATGAGTTACCGGGTATTCCGGCAAAAAGACAAGTTGAATTTCGCATTGAGTTGGTTCCGGGGAGCTACTCCCATTGCTAAAACTCCTTATCGTTTAGCACCGACGGAAATGCAAGAATTGTTAAATCAAACTTAAGAGTTACCTGAGAAGGGTTTTATTCGACCGAGTGCTTCGCCATGGGGTGCTCCAGTCTTGTTCGTGAAGAAGAAAGATGGTAGTATGCGTATGTGCATTGATTATCGAGAGTTGAATAAAGTGACGATCAAGAATCGTTATCCATTGCGTATGATTGACGATTTGTTTGATCAACTCCACGGTGCGACGTATTTCTCTAAAATTGACCTACGGTCCGGCTATCACCAAATGCGGGTCCGTGAGAAAGATATTGAGAAAACGGCTTTTCGAACGCGTTACGGGCATTTTGAGTTTGTGGTGATGCCTTTTGGTC
Organism: Rutidosis leptorrhynchoides; assembly: GCF_046630445.1. Lineage (NCBI taxonomy): Eukaryota > Viridiplantae > Streptophyta > Magnoliopsida > Asterales > Asteraceae > Rutidosis > Rutidosis leptorrhynchoides. The sequence continues at coordinate 223,250,391 of NC_092340.1, forward strand.
TTACGAATGCGCCGGCGGCATTCATGGATCTTATGAACCGAGTGTGCCAACCTATGTTGGACAAGTCGGTAATTGTGTTCATCGACGACATACTTTTCTATTCGAGGAGTATGAAGGAACATGAACATCATTTGCGTAATGTGTTGAAGACGTTGCGGAAGGAGAAATTGTATGCTAAGTTCTCAAAATGTGAATTTTGGCTAAAGGGGGTTCAATTCCTTGGCCATATTGTGAACAAGAATGGTATTCAAGTAGATCCGGGGAAGATAGAGACGGTGAAGAGTTGGGGACAACCGACTATGCCTACGGAAATCCGAAGTTTTCTCGGATTGGCCGGTTATTATCGTTTGTTTATCCAAGACTTTTCTAAGATTGCTTCTCCATTGACGAAATTGACGAGGAAGAATGCGAGATTTAATTGGGAAAACGAATAAGATATTGCTTTTCAATTGTTGAAAGAGAAATTGTGCCAAGCTCCGGTCTTAGTGTTGCCGGAAGGTGTAGATGATATGACGGTTTATTGTGATGCTTCTTTAAATGGGCTCGGGTGTGTTCTAATGCAACGAGGTAAAGTCATCGCTTACGCCTCTCGCCAATTAAAGGAACATGAAAAGAGATACCCGACTCATGATCTCGAATTAGCGGCGGTGGTCCATGCTTTGAAAATTTGGCGCCATTACTTGTATGGTGTCAAGTGTACGATTTATTCGGATCACAAGAGTTTGAAACATATTTTTGATCAACGGGATTTGAATTATCGTCAACGTAGATGGATGGATGTGGTGAAGGATTATGATTGTGAGATATTTTATCATCCGGGCAAGACGAATGTGGTCGCGAATGCGTTAAGCCGAAAGAGTCACCACCCGGCGTTACGATTGGGATTGTTACGTATAATTATTACTAACGATTTTCTTGAAAAGCTTGGTGTGATTCAAATAGAGGCTTACGTTCACAACAAGCATGCGGAACGAATTGTGGGGCAATCGGAATTCATTACTATGGGTTCGCGTGGTTTGTTTTCTTTTCAAGGAAGAGTGTGGGTGCCTAAGATGGGTGATTACCGGCGGGTGCTACTTGATGAAGCACATAAGCCAAAGTATTCCATTCATCCGGGCGCGACGAAAATGTATCTTGATTTGAGGAAAGATTATTGGTGGCCGGGCATGAAACGCGACGTTGTTAAGTATGTAGAGCAATGCGTCACGTGTTTTCACGTTAAAACCGAACACCAAAAGCCGTATGGTAAGTTGCAACCGCTAGAAATTCCGATGTGGAAGTGGGAGCATATAACCATGGATTTTATTACCAAGTTGCCAAAGACGGCAAGGACCCAATTTGATACTATTTGGGTGATTGTTGATAGATTGACGAAGAGTACATTGTTTCTTCCTATCAAAGAAGCAATTACATCGGAGGCACTTGCGAATATGTTCATTAAAGAAGTGATATCGAGACATGGCGTTCCTGTGTCTATTGTTTCGGATCGGGACACGCGTTTTACTTCTCGATTTTGGAGAAAGTTTCATGAAGATATGGGAACGAGAGTGAATATGAGTACGGCGTATCATCCTCAAACGGACGGTCAAACCAAACGTACGAATCAAACATTGGAGGATATGTTGCGAGCGTGTATTATTGATTTCGGTGGTAGTTGGGATGAACACTTACCTTTGGTGGAATTCTCGTACAATAATAGTTTTCACTCTAGTATTGGAATGCCACCATATGAGATGTTATACAGTAGAAGGTGTCGAACCCCGATTTGTTGGGGCGAAGTGGGTCAAAGGGAAGTCGGGAGCACCGACTTGGTATTGGAGATGAATAGTAAAATCGATATGATTCGGGCTCGTTTGAAAGCGGCGCAAGATAGACAAAAATCTTATGTCGATAAACGTAGGCGACCGATCGAGTTTCAAGAAGGTGACATGGTGATGCTTAAGGTTTCGCCGTGGAAGGGTATTATTTGGTTTCGAAAACGGGGAAAGTTAGCTCCTCGGTTTATTGGGCCATTTAAGATTTTAGCTCGTGTTGGCGAAGTTGCGTATCATTTGGAATTACCCGAAGAGCTTGCTGGGATCCATAATACATTTCATGTTTCCCATCTCCGTAAGTGTCTTGCGGATGATTCGTCATGGATGCCATTGGATGAGATCGAGCTAAACAACAAGCTAGAGTATGTTGAAGAGCCGATTGCTATACTTGATGAAAAGGTGAAAATGTTGCGTAACAAAGAGGTGAGGACCTTTAAGGTCCAATGGCGTCGTAGTAAAGGTTCCGAGTTTACATGGGAACCCGAAGAATTTGTGTTGGTGTATCTTCCTGCTTGTCATGCGGCTTGGATCGCGAGGACGCGCTCCGATTCAAGTGGGGGAGAGTTGTAACACCCTAATATCTATTGTACATAAGTGTAAATATAGTACGTAAGCGTGGGAATAATTCTGGAATTTAACAGTGATCAGATTCTGTTCAGGCCTAAGTGCGCTCAGCGCACACTTAAGGGTGCGCGTGGCGCGCTCCTACTGTAGCCGGATTCTGCCTTTTTAATTAGATATTTTGGAAGGACATTGTGGTAATTTCACTTGGGGACGAGATAAGATCACAGATCAGTGGGTTGGGAGTCATAACTCCACTTTCAACCACCATTTTCTTTCTACTTTAATTCTAGTGAGAGAAACCCAAATTTGAGTGAGAGAAAGCTCAAGTAAAGGAAGAAGGAGCTAGTTTCGAGTCTTAGCTCGGGTTATAAGGTTGTTCATCTCCCCTCTAGCTACGTTTTGGTTGTGGTGGTAAGTTCTAATTTTGATTTCCTTAATTTTATTTGCTTAAGGGTTAGAACTTGGGTTAGTGATGAACATAAAACCTTTTGTTGGTGATTTTGGAGGTTTTGGGTAAGATTGAGTCAAGAGGACTCAAGAATGACGAACCTAGGGTTTCAAAGTAATAATTGGTGTTATTGAGTCTAAAATGGTTAGTTATTCACTAGCTCACTTGTGTTGCTAGTAAAATTGGTTCTAGGGTTTATGATTGACTTGAAATGGGTCAAATGGGTGGGTTTGACCTAGCAGGATAAATTGAGTATGAAAACACCCTAGTTATGTGTTGATGGAAGTCTTAGAACCTTACTCACTAGCTTTTAGTGATTAGTTGTGGGTCTCGACCTTTAATGTGCGATTCTAGTGTAAATGGGTCATAATTGCACTAGTGAGGTTAGTTGGTGGGTAGTCCAACTTATTATGTGAATTAATTGGGAATTAATTGTGTTAGGTGACTCGCTTTGAAGGTTACAAGTTATTATTGGAAATCTCGCCAAGTCGACAAGGTGAGTGGAATGATTATACATGTGTGTATATAATGTATTTACTTGTACGAGATTCGATGTGGGTTTAAGTTCGGGCGGTCGATACCACATCGGGTCAATATATGATATGGGTTTAAGTTCGGGCGTTCGATGTCATGTCATGTATGTGTGTGGGCGTGTAGGGTGGGTTTAAAGTTCGGGCGTTTGATACCACATTACACGTGACGGGTGGGTTTAAAGTTCGGGCGATCGATACCACTCCGGGGTTAGTGTTATAATTCGTTGTGCGTTAACGGTTGTTGGGAACACCGATGGAAAATTCGAAGTACCATTCCTTTGTACTATTGGTTAACCACGGTTATGTGTTTGTAGTGTGGCACTTTATATTATTCGAGTTATATATGATATTGTTTGTGCTAGCTTGTGGTCTTGGAGATTTAGCGTTATACCTTGCGTTGGTATGTCATTTAAATTGCTAGCGTGTATGAGGTAATTGTGTATGTGATTGCAAGTAAGTAGGTTATATATGTATGTGTATAATTATTGCATTCACTAAGCGTTAGCTTACCCTCTCGTTGTTTACCTTTTTAGGATCCGGCTTGGATAAGGGCAAAGGTATTCGCACGGATTAGTGACATTCGGGGGTTATAGCTTTTTGGAAGTTCGACCAAGATTTGGGTAGTTTAACCCCAAACACCATGCTCTAGTGACGTTTGGCAATTAAACTTTTTATGGTCGAAACTCGTATTTCGTACTTAATGGTATTTTGGGCATATGTGGGCTCCGCGATGTAAAACTCGTTTTATCATTGATTCGTGTTAGTTTTACTTATACTAATATGATGTGAAAAGCATTTCGTCTAAAAATGATGGGAAGTGTTAGATCTTTTTACGAAAATGGAACAAGTTGGACAGCGGGCTGCCAGGCCCTGTGCGCGCCGCGCAGGGTGCGCCTGCTTCGAAATTTTTTTTTTATTTCGCAGTTTTGATTGGTTAACGGGTTGGGTCGTTACAGATAGACTTTTGACTAAACCAAATACTTTTCATTTATAAAATTCTTACTTCAAAGATATGTACATATACTTGAAAACAAAGTAACTACCACCAACGGTTCCCCATGTACTTTGTGTCATAGAGATAGAGAGAATACAGAGAGATCGTGGGTTCGATTCTTAAGGGTGACATGATTTTCTTTAAAATAATTGAACACCAATAATAGTGGTATATATTGACCCTATAGGGAGGTTTTACCGGATTCGTTCACATACCTCTACCCATGAACACTGCCCGAATAGATGTGTTTCCGCATACCGTCGATCGGGTTAGGGTTTTCACCCGAACGTGTGTGATACGTGCAAATGATGAGGGTCGTTGAAATAAATGATCTACTGATGCTAAAAAAAATCGTTGCTAGTAAAAAACTACCAATAACTTCCATTGATGATAACTACCACTATGATTAATAACCTCTACTGATATTAACTAGCACTACATTCAAATAACAAAGCATAAACTTAGTGGAACCTTTTCATGTGCATGCATACTAAATTTGAGGAAAATGGGAGGTTCAACATGTTATTAGTTGACTTGATTTCTTTAACTGCCATCTGACCCACTTACACATATTCATGATCGTATCAAGCTTATTTCTTGAGCTTATTTGCTTTTATTTGTGAAGAGAAGATGGGAGCTTAAAAATGAGCTATAACTAGTTTGCTTATAATCAAATAAGCATTTAAAATAACCCCACCCAAACACCCCATTAATCATTGTTCTAAAAATCATTACGCGTTTAATTTATATATACTCCTATTTATGTTATATACCACGTTTATTGTTACTATAAAAACCAATAATGTATAAAACCTTGTTTGATTAGGTGATATGTGAATACAGAAGTTAATACGGAGTAACTAATTGTAATTGTCAACTGCATCTCTCAGGGGAGTGATATTGATGCGGCTTGAGCACGTCGGGAAGATTCAATCCGCTTCCTTGATTTCAGCATCAGAACCTGAGCTTGAGGAAGTTGAAACTGGTGTCATCTTGGAATTTAACTTGAGACAACTATGACTTGTGATCTGATCAAGTATAGAATAAATGAGTCGGGTTCGGTCCATGCTTGACATCAATGAAGGGGGATTTAAGGGTCAATTGAGTTTAACTCTCCGATCCGGAGTACCGTGAGTAACCCCTTACGAGATGAGGATCTCAGCAGGGGTGGTTAAACATAGATCCACCATCGACGGGTTGCCCGGTTAACGATGGCTCGCGCGAGGTTATAGGGTTTATGTTCATAGAACGTTACCTGTAGATCAAGGATAAGTCTAGTGATACGTTGTGAGTCCGGTAGCGCGGGTAAAGTGGCGCCGTTAGAGGGGCACTATCGTTTGAGATGCTAAAAATAGTATATGTGTAGAAGTGGAAATGAGTGTTCAACCCCCTTTGCTGTGGATCGAGTCCTTAATTTATAGGGTAAACCTTTTTGTCTTTTATCGCCACATAATGGAGTTAAAAGGATCGTGGCCTGCCAATAGTACTTTCTTGTGTGAGCTAGCTCGACAAAAGTAAAAAGTGTTTTGTCGGACCTGATTCTTGTCTGTCATGTGTCTTCTGACAGCTACAGCGTCGCCTGACATGCATACGTATCCTTAGCGCTAGAACAGAATGTGTGCTAGGTTCGTGACTGGGCGCCTACTCCTTTCAGCGCGCAATATGCGTGGCTCATATGGTGATGTTGTTTGATGCGCTACACGAGCTAGTCGGATATGTGTATCATTATGATCCTTTGTAAATATTAATTTTCCCTGGTTAGTTTCGATTACTAATTTTATAGACAACCTTGATTGACTTTTGATCGTGACCATTAATCATGCATGGTATGACATGGAAAACCTTCTTGAGCATATGGTAACACTATAGTAAATATCGCTTTTAGCGGCGCTAAAATAGCGCCACTGTTGGGTAAGAAAGCGCCGCTGTAGATCTATTGTGGCGCTTTTGCGAATGCCACTTAAACCTCGCCACTTTAGATATTTTGCGGTGCTTTTCAGTGGGACACACAATTTCTTTTATTAAAACATAAAAGAAATTAAATTAGCTTTTAGCGGTGCAAATTTGTGACGCAACAAACGCCACAATTGATTTTATATAAATAATTATTAATTATAAAGAAATTATTATGTGATGACCTTTTAGTGGCGCAAACAAGCGCCACTTTTGATGTTAATATTAATTAATTATTTATATAAATAATAATTAAACTGACCTTTTTGTGGCGCTAATATGCGGCGCACATAGGGGTAATGAGTGGAGAATTTAAGTGGATATAGGGGTACTGAGTGGAGATGGAGGATTAGTAACTTTTATTTTGTGTAACTAGACTATTACAGTAGTTCTTTAAACCTAGTTCTTTTTGTATTTTGGGAATTTCAAAAAGTGCTTCGTGTTTAATATCATGTATATAAAGTCCCTGCTTTTTATGTCTCAACTAGGCCGTGCAAGTGGTCTTACTTGGGATCGGGTTCGGGTCGTTTGTTAGAGAATGTTGGTTTTTTTGAGAAGTTTAGGAAGCATGGTTTTGGTTCCCTTTCTCCAGATACTCTCGTCAGAGACAGGATCGGGATTGAATCAACTTTCTCTTTCAAGGCTTGTACGGAAAGTGGTTTCGACAACAACAACAAAGGTGATGAAGACTCTTTGTCAGTTCCAATTGTTAGGTAGAGGATGACGTTGTCGATTGTTAGCTTTGGATGGTTTTTTGTATTCTCCCTTCCTTTTTGTTTAGCTTGTTTGATACTCTTGGTGAGTGTCTAGGCTCGGGTTTAGTTAGCTTTCGCTTGGTTAGATTTAGTTTATTGTTCTCGAGCCTCGGCGGTTTGTTCGCTTGTATTTGATCATTGTATCTTCTTTTTCTCTTTCCGAGAAAAAAAAAAAACCGTTGTTCGCTTACATTTTTGCTTGACATGCATTATAGTTTCAGATTGGCTCTATTTTTGAGTCAACAGTAAACGTCGATTTATTGGCGTCTTGACTGCCGTTTAGAGCCTAAAATGAATTCCAAGCAGGATTTAAAATTCATGAAAATTTGATTCTATCACATTCATAGCGTCTCAATTTTGTCTTTTATTTTATTTTAATGTTTTTTTGTTAAAAAAATCCTACTTATTGGTCGGAGGTCCACTCGGAAGCAATCTCCTTATTCGTCGAATAAAGAGAAAGATGACTTTCTCTACTTATGAGAGTGTTTCACTCTGGGTGGAGAAATGGCTTGTTTTTATTCTCAGATAGGTGAATGATTGTCTACATCTCACCTCTTTCATACACCACTCATATGGTATTGGCTTTTATTGTTGTTGTTGTTGATGCATTATAGTTTTAGCTTAAAAATCAACATTTTTTTAGTGAGAATGTATTTTGATTTAGGTGACATTTACACCAACATATTTACTTGACACGCCAATCTAACAACGGTTGGTATTGCCTGTGAGCAACAAATGAATTTTGGTGATGAAAGACTAAAGTAGTTGGTTTCCTGTATTTTCTTTTAGTCAAGTGTATAACTGAAACTCACCAAAGCTCCTGGGTGTGTTAAGTAATTAACCAGTCGCAAGAGAGGGTCTCTTGTACTTTGTATCAGGTTGCCATCGTAAAGATTCAACGTACCTTTAAGAAGATACTGAGTGTGCAAATCAAGATTTTGTAATCAGTTATCAGTAAAACCTTGAACTCACCCAAATGTTCATTGATACACTGGTCGTTCCTTTAGTGAGGATGTTATGCGTCTAATGGCAGATAGGGTTCTTAATTCCATTTTATCATACACAATGCAAGTTTGTAAAGATCACGTAATCATATTTATATACGTTCCAAATATTACATGACTGCTCATTCGTACACACGATTTTGCAGCATCTTTAACATTTGTATATGTACACAAAACAAGAGTGACAACCAATACTAAGTGTGAAGTAAATTCCAAATCTAATCTGATTTGGATCCCATTAATAAATAATTCTTTTAATAAACTTTAGATTCTTTTAATGCCTAAAATAAATTAATATATAAAAAAATTGCATACACTGCAAACAAAGTGACTCTTTGATAAATTGTAATTTAGATAAAAATGGGTGGACTAACCATATAGTAAACTACATTGAGAGATCCTAAACGAAATGATGAGTGGGATATTCGTGTTCGTACCCGTTGTAGTCATAGTATAACCTCTCTCCTTTTGCGATATCACGAGTAGCAACCAACAGAACCCGACATTCACCATTTACGCTGTATCTCACACATTTCAAATTTTGCTTTTTCTTTGCTTCCCTGAAAAAAAATAGTTGCTGTATGGTTAATAAAACAACAACTACGATACAATTGAGGATATGAAATATACAAAGAAATGGAAAGCTTACGGTGTAGAATTATTTATTCCGTTGATAAAACGGGCAATGTTGCCACGTTTATCAGGGCAGACAACAAGACTCTTTGATGGGTTTGATGTTAAGAGAAGAGTCATCATGCTATCACAATCGTCGTGCTTACGATTTTTTATGTAATCCACGTCACCAATGTATTCGGTTATCAATGTCATGTCCTTTATAGGTCCATCAGCTTCTACTGTAAAACTGTACCAAAACAACCATTGTTACGAATTATAATTCGTACTTCATTTGGCATTAGAGGTAGCAAGACGGTCGGGTCTGGCATGTTATTTCATAGATCAAAACGGGTAATTTTTACTGCGCTTTACCTGCTCCGACCAAGAAACATTTTTTATCCAATTTTTAGTTGCAACTTAAATAATTAAACATGTTAATCATATTCCCCATACCTCACATTATTAGTGGGATTGGATATTGTTCCTGTATTTAATCATTATATTATCGGCATAAACATTGGATGACTATCGTCCTGTTTCCTTCACAAGACCTGTTTTATAGTTTAATTTCTAACTTGCCCGTTAGACCCACATGAAATATGACTAGCAAATCAACTGATCTACGCCTAAATTGGTCAAAAATTGCCACCTTTCAACATAAGAAACTTCTGCTACTAACACCAAGTTATAAGTAATTTACCCTTCGCAAGAATCGAATATGACAAGCAGTGGAGGGCATTCACCTCTCTTCAACATGGTTCTGCAGTATTCCAAGGTTTCCGTGTCTTCTTTCGAAAGAACCTTAAAGAAGAGCTACGTAAGTTGACCCGTATGATATAATGTGACTTATGGAATATGAAGATCGTATATAGCAAATAAAAGGGGCACCATGTAAGGACCGGCACAGTTAAAAAGGGTAAGTGGTTGTATTCGTTGGGTGAAAATGTGATCTTTTAGTCACAAATTCAGCATATTTGTTGTTTCTTAACAAATTAAACAAGTCGTCACTAATGTATACAACACAATTACTGTTACAATTACAATTACATTTCCAATAATGTAATGTAACTGGTGACTTAGTTACATATTCCATCAAGTAAGAAATATACCATATTATTTCATTAATCAAAAGGGAGAAGGGGAACCATTCAGGAGAAACCGGGACTGTGCAAGTGTTAATTACTTTCAAACCAGTCTAGCATGCAACCGGTAATTATATACCTGTATCTAAAAGTCAAAGGCTAACTGAATAGTACTATTCTTTTTTTCGCTTTTCGCAAACTTAATCCCCAACTTTTATTAAAATACAAATCGCACCCCCACTTTATACTCTTATTAAAATACAAATCGCACCCCCACTTTATACGTATATTTTTTCCCAACTTTTATTAAAATACAAATCGCACCCTCACTTTATACTCTTATTAAAATACAAATCGCACCCCCACTTTATACGTATATTTTTTCCCAAATTTCACAAACTTAACCCCCTAACTTTTATTAAAATACAAATCGAACCCCCATTTTACTAACTTTTTTTTTTTTACTAATATTCAATTTTCACAAACTTAACCCCCTAACTTTTATTAAAATAGAAATCGAACTCCCACTTTATACGTATATCTTTTTCAAATTTCACAAACTTAACCCCCTAACTTTTATTAAAATACAAATCGAACCCCCACTTTACTAACTTTTTTTTTTAAATAAAACCCGAACGCTAAAAGAAGCAACTTTCACAAAAGGAACAACCCTTCAATGTTAGATGTCGAAAAAAATTCTAGGCCAAATGAATAGTACTATTCCTTTTTTCACTTTTCGCATACTTAACCTCCAACTTTTATTAAAATACAAATCGCACCCCCACTTTATACTCTTATTAAAATACAAATCGCACCCCCACTTTATACGTATATTTTTTCCCAACTTTTATTAAAATACAAATCGCACCCCCACTTTATACTCTTATTAAAATACAAATCGCACCCCCACTTTATACGTATATTTTTTTCCCAAATTTCACAAACTTAACCCCCTAACTTTTATTAAAATACAAATCGAACCCCCACTTTACTAACTTTTTTTTTTTTACTAATATTCAATTTTCACAAACTTAACCCTCTAACTTTTATTAAAATAGAAAATCGAACTCCCACTTTATACGTATATTTTTTTCAAATTTCACAAACTTAACCCCCTAACTTTTATTAAAATACAAATCGAACCTCCACTTTACTAACTTTTTTTAAATAAAACCCGAACGGTAAAAGAAGCAACTTTCACAAAAGGAATAACCCTTCAATGTTAGATGTCGAAAAAAATTCTTTTTTACAAAATAGATCAAAACTTTTTTTTTAACTCGCATTCAAAACGGAGCCCCCGGCGCGAAGCGAGGGCTCCACAACTAGTTGCTTCTAATGGTCTGCAACGGGTCTACAGTAATCAAAGACCCAATATATAAAGGTTATCTGCAAACAGAGGTCGATCTTGGTCCCTGGTACAGTCTAACCAGTCCAGAAAGTTCCTAGTAGTTTTGCCCATGTGTAGCCCCCTTATGTTCATAGGATGCAACAAACTGGATATACGTACAGTATATACGAGTTTTTGACCAAACTCATGTGTTGTACAAACGTATTTCCTAAACAATGAGTCTTTAGAAATATATTTAAAACTTATGTATTTGTTACGTTCTTGGTGATTTGTACACCATCTCCTTTTTTTCATACATCATCATACCAACTTTTAGAACATTCATCTGTTCCCAAGTAAACTATTTTATTTAAATAAACTATTTTCACCAAGGGTAAAATGGTCCAAATTCATTATTTTTTTTTTGAAAATCAAGATAATTTTATTGATAAGGAAATGATACAACGAGGATTACAACATGAGTAACACTAATTTGAGCGAAACTCGAGGACCTATACTAGATATAAAGTAAGAGACTAACGAGATGTAGAATACCCTGATTTCGGAGCAGTATTAACAAACTTAACATCAATCACCATTACCCTCATCATCTACTAATACATAAAAAGGATTGTTTGTTTCAATTCTATCTTTGGAATATGTCTTATTATTACCTTCACCATCAATGCCCTTCCCTTTATCTCTTTTCCTTAAAACATTCTGATTTCGATTTTTCTGGGACTCCACATTCCAATTTGTTTCCTCCATAGCAATATTGTCTTTAATACCATGATTATTTTTCTGGGACTCCACATTCCAATTTGTTTCCTCCATAGCAATATTGTCTTTAATACCATGATTATTCTTAACTGCATTTTGCTTGATACCTTTTGCTTCTGTTGACTGCCATTGACTTTTATTATTATTATCAAAATTCAACTTATGAGATACCCTTCCTTTCTTACTAACAACTTTAGAGCCATCCTCAACACACTGGTTATTTAAATCAACTGTTTCACCATCATTGTTGTTTTTCAAAGCGTCTTTTAACACTTGTTCTGAAACTTCATCTTCTGTTTTAGGCCTAATTTTACAAGTATTAAAAGAGTGCCCAAACACTTTGCAATGAGTGCATAAAGGCGGTTTCCATTGATAAGTCACCTCAAGTTTACCCACTTTGGCTGGAAAAGAACCAATCACAGGATAGGAAAATTCGACAAAGCTAGGGAGGTCATCAGCTGCATTGACTTCAGTCAAAACTCTAGCAAAACCTAGTCTTCCACTTTTACTTAAACATCTCTCTGAAGTAACTTTGTCCATCAGCATAGGCCTACCAATACCACTAACTAGTTTACCTATAATTCTGCCACTCCATAGTTCAATGGGTATATTCTGAATGCAAATCCAAATTGGAACTTTTTCAGGTTCAATTTTTTCAAGCCAAACCCCAGGTTCCCACTGATTCACGAAAAAAGGAACATTATTAACTAACCATGGACCACTCTCAAGAACCTCCTTCATACCCTTTTCATTATTAAATTTGCATAAATAAAATCCTGCAGCTGTTTTGACGATTTCTTTAAGGTCGTACCTTCGCCACATTCTCCTTAGATGGGCATTAACAACCCTATATTCCATAGAAGTTCCAATAAAATACCCATATAATTGAAGAGAAAAAGCACTACCGCCCTTCTTAACCTCCTCAGCGGAGAAAACTACTCTCTTTTGACCATTAGACATTAAAACTGGAGGAATGAACTCCATTTTTAATTCTTCTTCATCTTTGTTTTGTTTTAAGAAGTCAGCAAAAGTGATGTTTGGATTTACCCATGCTCTTGGGGTTTTAGTATTTGTATTGCCTTGCCCATCACTAGTCTCAACCCCTTCCATTGTTGTAGATTTAATCCCAGAAACAACATTATCTTTATCACCGCTATTATTATCCTGCGTATTCATTAAATTTACATTGTCACCCAATGTAAATTGGGAGAAATCATCAGGAACAACAATTGGCTCTCTAATACCATCATTCTTAAATAACTTAACAGCATTCTCAGCAGCAGCCACTAGGTTTACATCAACTTCATTATAACTACCATCTTTTGAACTTTTAAAGAATACAACAGGACTAGCCGGTTTAGCAACAACAATAGTTTCACCAATAGATTTAGCAATAATATCATCGTTACTAGCAACAATATCATCAATAGAATGATCAGTTACAGCAGAATTCTTACCATACCCGCCTTTCTTCCTGTTACCCTTGCGTTTTTTAATTACTTCAGGGAGTATTTTTTCATTAGCAGGAATAGAAGAATCACCAACATAAGGAACAAATTGAGCACTCTTCTTTTCCTTTGACGGACCATCCCCAACTTCAATCAGCTGGTTCACTTTACCCTTCCTCTTTCTAGAACTATAGGTTTTCAGAATCTTCCCTTCTGAATCACGATTATCCTTTCCAGGATGATCAGTTGGCACATCTCCCTCGTTCTTATTTGGCTGATCAACTTCATCTACCATCAGATTGGAACGTACGACGTCTTCCATAATCGGAGATGAACGATCCCCATCAGAATCAGATGAAAACACTTCTCCATTTTCACATGAAAACACTGTTCCACGACTAACCGGTCGGTTTCGCAAAACCCTAGTAGCAGTCTCCGTTAAATCTTGGTACTTTTTCTTCTTCTTGGACACCATGATACACAACAGATTGCAATAACAGAGAACAGGATCTATGAACTGTAACTCAAATTTGAAAGCAACAAATCAGACCAATACTCACCAGGGATTTGGTCGGAGATCCAAGACAGTCGAACTGGAAGAAAACGGCAGCGAACGGCGGTGAATCAGAGCCTCACGCGCCGGCGCGTGGAATTCCGGTAGCTGAAGAAGGCGGCGCGTGGGCCGACAGTCGTGTTCGGAACTGATTGAAAATTTCAGGTTTTGCAATTCGAGTGTGTCTGAATCGATTGGCGGGGGTGGTGAGATGCAAAAATCAAAAGAAAGAACTAAAAATTCAGTCCAAATTCATTATTATTTGGTGGTGTATAATAAAAAAGAGGTACTGCACAAACCACCTCCCTTTCATTTTGATCCCCCACTAAAAATATCTTATTTAGTATAGTAAAAAAAAAAAGAAGCGACTATCATTTCACCCCTCCCCATCTTCTTGCCGTCTCCAAAGTCCCAACCATGACTATATATTAATTATATTTGGTAATAATGAATGGCATTTGGTGTTGATATTGTTTTTGCTAATATAAACATCACAAGATGACCAAGTGATTGGCGTCTTGATCTCTTTATAAGAGATCTTTGGTTCAAACCTTACTAACAACACATATTGGGGTGACCAAGAAAAGGGTTGAAATCGGTCACAGCATAACCCAGTTAGGCCACGTACATCTACAGATACTCGCTCTCTCCGAGTAAACTGAACGTGGAAAACCTTCTCTACTTACTCGTTTAGTGTTTTTGCTAATGTCCAACACTTATAATGATTATTTCTTATATAATCAAACAAATATTTGATTGAACTGCATAAGTATTTTCATTTTATATCTCCGAAAATTAATTTTTTTTTGTATATACACATACATTAGGTTATAGATACTGCGATTAAAGATGTAGTGTGATTAAAAAACAAGAAATATATCAGTTTTGGATATATTTTTAAATTTAAGAACCGTTGATTTGGAAATTATGCTTGCGCAACACACGAGTTTGGTCAAAAACTGATACTGTGTGCATAATGTTATGGTGTAGAAAGGCAGTGAAATAAACTCAAGAAAGACGATTTAGTAGAGATACCTGCATTCCACCTTTTTCGTAAATGGCTAAATTGGCCCATCTTGGAGCCATATCCCACGAGTATGTGAGATGATCACTATATTCCATGTTTAGCGACGTTAAAGCAGAAGCTAGAGTGCGCATTTGCTCCATCCTGCGGCGATTATCTTCGCTTGGAGTAAATGGTAGTAGTCTCCTTCTTTTTTTATGATGCACAATTCGTCTCCTACGTTTCCTAGAATCTGCTAATTTGAAAAATATATACCATGAGAAGTGCATCGTAGCAAACATAAACAGAAAATAAATTATGGGCAATAACATCTAACAGTTTCGAGATGATGAGAGCAAAACGAGTGAACTAGTACAAACCAACAGAAAAATAAAAAACGCAACATATAGATAATACAAGTATACGCGTATATCACACACAGATGAGGTCAAACAACAAGTAAATGTGCCCAACTGACGTTTACTAATTCAAATTTTCCTCAAACAGTTACAAATTCATTAACTTATTGTATCCTTTACTGAGATATATGTTGTTTTTTCTGATTCTGAATTGTTCAGTTTCTTATTTTCATAATTCATTTCTTCAATCCAGCTTTTGGAAAATCTTATACAACCTGATCTTTGTTGACTCAGTCATAACCGAAATTTATTGATTAGCTTATAATACAAAGTTCGTTGACTTACAGCATTGTAAGGAATGAATGTTTAACTTCCATCATTTTAATCAAAGTTTTTTTCTAGTATCATTCAGATTCAATTGTGATAACAAATTTACACCCTTTTCCATACTCTAACGAAATAGATCCAATTATATTAATGCAACTTGGAAACTTAAGTTCCCAGAAAACAAAATTTTATGAATCAGTGATGAATATATGAATAAAGAAATCTGCATGCCTTCAGAGCAGGGTAGGTAAAGATTCCAACGTCGTGTATTCATAAACGTAGTCCTTCTGTCCCAGTTAAAGTGGACACTTTGAAAATGTACACAGTTTAAGAAATTATCACCAATTAAATAGGAGTATCATCTTAACCACCTACAATGTTTTATGATTGGTTAGAAATGTGAGGACCTTAAGCGGAGGGAGTACAATTCGGCTATGAATTTAATTAAAGTCAAATATTTCTTAATGAATAATTCCCTATCACTAACCGATATTTCTGGAGTACAAAGATAAATTCTAAACCCTAATGGACTGAGTACATTTATACAATCAGGTTGGGCCGATCCAGATATTCTAATTACTAGCTAATTAAATATAAACATATATACAGTCTAATACACCCCCACAATGTAAACGGTAGTTGAAGAACACACGTTTAAACTGGATCTGAATTATGTAAACAAACGCGTAGGAAGACCCTTCATAAATATGCGAGCGTATTGGGATGATGAAGGAACGTGAAGAACACAAACAACGCTATGGCAACATTATCTCGCACAATATGTATATCAATCTCGATGTGTTTAGTGCGCTGGTGTTGAACCGGGTTGGTAGAAAACACAATAAACCAATGTAGTCTGAGATAAAGTGAGTGAAGTTCTCGTAGAAGATTGTGAATCCAACATGTTTCAGCGAAATAAGGACTTTTCTTGTTTAAATATGAAAGAAGAGAGACTTTACAGATCCAAAGGATGATACCTATATTTTGGCTTATAGAATATAAAATAGATTAGACCTTCAACTAGAAGCTATTATGGTTTGAGATAAGGAGCTGTGATATATTTCTCTAAACGATAATGAGAATATAGCGTGTAAAGACTGATGACAGTGAATCATAACGAGGGATGGTGAATCATCATCTATTGTGAAAGTAATAGGTTTTATGAAGTTAACAAAATGACTTCCTTTTATGCTTATAACGCCGATTGACACGACAATGAACTCACCAAATTTCGGTGATTGGATTAATGTGTTTGAGGCAGGCGGGCGGGCGGGCGGGCGGGCGGGCGGGCGGGCGGGAGGGCGGGCGGGCGGGCAGGTATGTATGTTTGTGTGTATGTTTAGATTTGTTTATATATATGTTTTTCGTTCCTTTAGTGTAGCATTCCTTGCTTTTTCTTGAGCCCCGTATAGCACACTCAGGTACGTATTGATATTTTTCTTCCCGTTGGTGGAGAATTCTTTCCCTACACGTGGGTGGAGAAACGACTTATCTTCTATTCAATGACAGAGGAAGGTTTGTCTACATCTCACCTCCCCATATCTCACAAGCGTGGGATTGAGTGTTGTTGTCTACTAAAAGTATCATAAATACTACTATTAACTCTGCACCAATTTTTATGCTCCTGAGATCTCAGACATTTAACTATAAAACTTTAATCATAACATGTCAATCCTCAACTAGAATTTAGAAACTGCCATAAACTAACAATTATATCTGAGTTGAGATTCTTCAAAGTACCCTGATTTTCATCGGTAGATTAGCAGGGTGAAAACGTGCATTGAGCATTTGATCAACAACTTCACCATTCAAACTAAGGGCCGAAACTATACTTCCTAACTTTCGACTATTCTACATATTTGCTTGGGTGAAAATAGAAAAGTATTTTCTTCTTGAAAATAGCTATTACAATGAGAAGGTATCATCAGTTCAATGGACCAAAACTATTAATGGGAAATGTATGTAAGTCTATCAGTTCATTGCGTAGCAGGAGTTTTGACTCTTATTTTAGAAGTAGATAACTAAATCATTAACCTATATGACTAGAAAAGGACTAACATATTCTACAGGCACTTAAATTGTTTAAGCACCCAATATGATCAATGCCACAATTTTACTGAAAAGGATTGTATTGTATTTGTATATATAATAATAATAATAACATAACTTTAAAAATATGATAGATTCATAGCAATTTTGGAGGTGATTTAATCATTAATATTAACAAAATACTTCAACAACCCTAGCTATTAATCAAAATCAAGATGAATTAATTAATATTACTGGAAAAAGCTAATACCTTGAGGAGATATCCTCTTCACTGGTGAAGCTGTGCATTTCTTAATTTTAAAAAAATCAAATATTTTACTCTGCGTGAAACCTGAAATTTATACACATTTGAATAATTACATGAATTTAAATTCACATACACCTTGTAAATTGTAACTGATCATTCATGTATACATACAATGTGTGTATGTACAATTAGATAAATAAATTAATTAATTATTTATTTGAGCATATACTTTTAAGTGGCGGCGGGGGATGATCGGAGCACGTGCGGCAGAACCATGGACCTATCGGAACTCGAACAACAATAGGTCGGTGACACGTCATATGATAAGCTTTATCACATTTATCACACAGTAGTAACTGATTGTCCCGGTCACCGGCACCGCATTGATCGCAAACGGCGTCGTTATAGTCATCATATTCCACGACGGCGCGTTTTGAGTTATTAATTATATCCGTTATTGACTTGTACTTATGCAATTTCCGTTTCGACGGTGAGGGTCGGATTGAGGTGGAGCTGAATTGGCCGGCGGTCATGAGGGATAAAAATTGGAATTAAGGAGTAAAAGAGGGGTAATTTGGGAATAATGAATATTGAAGATGCTGGCAGTGGAAGAAGAAAGTGAGTCGCGGGGAATTAGTTGAGGGGAACGATGGAGTGACGTGGCGTGTAGGTATTGGTTAGGCTAATGTGCACCTGACGGAAAACTGGTGTACTATTGCCGGAATGATTTTACATGCAGGACAGGGTTGTTTATTGTATTTTGCCATTCTAGAACATCTCCAATCTCCCAGTTGTATTTTTTTGGTAAAAAAAAAAAAAACCTAGGAAGACTCCCGATTAATTACAGATTAGAGTCCGTTAGGATCTTTCCATCAACCTTAGTTAGTGGGTCAAATCGAATTTGTTAATTAAAGTCGGTTAAAGTTAAAATTAATCAACATTCTAACATGAATTTAAACTATAATTTTAAAGCTTTTAAACAAAATGAACGATTTTAAACAATTATATTAAAGTTTATGTATATGTTTATGTTTACAGTTTTCTTTTATATTCACATATAATTTTGAAATTTAATAATTAAATGTACAAAAAATACAATCCAATTAATCCTCAAATTAGCGACTATTCATTCCAAAGTTTCGACTGATAATCTGCGAATAACGAGTTTAGCAACCTTGCTTAAAAGTCCTTTGCTCTAATGAAATGAAAAATTAACACTAAAATTAGTTAATTAATTAAATCAATATAGGATTAAAAAAAATGAAGTCAACTAACCTCTATAAAATTGAAAATACTTAGAAACCTACGCACCACTAAATCCTAAATGCCCTAACATATTTGGTTTGACCCTTGCTTTTTAAATTTATGTATTCTTAAACCATAGTGGGAGATATTAGTTAGCCACAATCTTAAGCTCATAAGGAACCAATATTTTCTGTCTCTATTCGATGTGGGATGAGATGTTACACACTCTCACTTAAATTCACGACGTCCTCGTCAGGCTGAAACACAATCAATACGCATTATCCATATCTCAAGAGATGCACTAGCATTGTGCTCGTCACACCTTCGAAGATACTCCGAGAGATGCACCAGTCGAGCACCTATCACACCCTGAGAGGCTGTGCATCTAATACTAACTTAAACGACCCTCAAAGCGGCCTCAAGAGATGCACGAGTCGAATGCTCGTCACAATCTGAGAGATAATTGATGTGTAAAATCGTGTCTATAATTTATAATGGAAAATGCCGGTTAAAAGATTACTACACACTAACGGGCAGTGTACCCGATCGTGTAATAGTATAAAATTGGTAATTCCGAAATCGTTCCAAGGACAGTTTAAACGTGAGAATTAAGATTGTAACTAATAAAATAAACTAAGTTAATCTATGAAAATCGAAAGTACGAGATAGTTTGTTTTGTGGCTATTTAACGATTAGCCAAATCAAAGATTGATTAAAAGTAAGAGACGATATTTTTGTGTTTTTAAGTTTATAAAAATAAATGCTGACTCGACGAAAAGTAAAGATATTTGAATTCAATGGATAAAAGAATGTTCGCCTAGATCTCCTATTCGCAGTGTCGGATGATTTGTTATTAAGCACTAGTTCAATTTATCAATACATGCAACTACAGAGTCGGTTTACCCAGAGTTCTCTTTTAGCAAACACATCAAACTTGGATTTATTGGCTTAGGGTTCCCTTTCACCAAAGACCTCGTTCGTTTGTGACTTAGTAATTAACTAATTAAATTACAAGATTAAAATTCAATTGGTTACGCGTTCGCTTCACACAATTCACTCCTGTTTTGTTTAATCCTTGTTACCCGGTTTACCCCCTTGGTCCAGTAAGCACCCAATTGGTTAAGATCAATTGAAAACTAGTGTACTAAATTGAAACAGGGTTCCCTTTGTTCAAACAAGATTACTAATCAACCTAGTAACAATAATCAACACCCACAAGAATGGTTCTTAATCAAAACTCATAATTATCATGCATTAATCAATAAAACATTAAAGTATAATCCAAACACATACGAATATTCAATCTAGACAAACATTAAAAGCTTAGCCAATCATGGCTAGAACAAAAATCACAAATAAACAATTAAGAGTATTCATAATGATGATAAGAATTAAACCTAATGGAAATTGTGTTCTTGAATGATAGACGGATCGAGACTTGTTTCCGAAATGATTGATGTGTTAGAATGAGCTTGGGAATCCCCAAAAATCACCTTGGTTCGTCAAAAAGCTGCTGAAAATTGTCTGGATGCGAAAGTGTGTAATTAGGGTAAATTTTCGGGCTTTAAATAGGAAAAAATCTGAACCCGGCTAAAGTTGGCGCGGCGCGCCAGATACCCGCGCGGCGCTCCATTACACTGCGCGGCGCGCAATTTGCTGTGAACTTGATTTCTGGCCACCTGCAAACTGTCGAACTACTTTTTATGCCTACTGGAGAGGCGCTCAAGGTTTTGGAGCAGCGCTCCAGGCCCTTTTTGCTGAATCTGAGCTGAAAACTCACTAATATTCGTCAAAACTCGAATCGGACCAAACTCTTTCACTCGTTTACATAGAAAATCACCAAAACCATCAAATAACTTCAAATTTAACCTTCTTGGTCTTGGAACTCCAACTTTCGCAACACTTATCAAAATAACATCAAATCGTATCCAAAAGGACCAAAATGTACCCGATATCGCTAAGTAAAACGCGTATTCAATATGCGATATCAAACAACCCCACACTAGAGTTTTGCTTGTCCTCAAGCAATCGAACTCGATAATATTCTTCTACCATATAATAACTCTTCAAACATGTATGTAGAACCAAACGAACAAGAAACCAAACAAACAACTAGCGTGGACACGATTTGGAGTAAATAACAACCATGTTTCCCACTTGCATTCCCCCGAAATAACTTCCCAAACCGCAATCAATATGTAATGGATATAGTAACCAAAGATAATCTCGAATAACGTACCATACTGATGAAGTAGAGAATCTCGAATCATAAATAAGTCTTCAAAAAAAACGGGAATCAAGTGAAAACCGAGCACCAAAAAGTATAGCAATCGAACATATGTGCCAAAAGAATGCACGGGCTACCCCGCAATTGGTCAAGCCAAGCCTCCCACAGTACCTAACATCGCGAGATGTCGGTAAGAAAATAATGTGCTTAGGAGGATACACAATACGTCCAGATATCATCGATAATCATGAGGTGATCATCTAATTCGTTAAGTCAACCATAAAGATTGAGGTTCATCAGGCTTAAAAACTGATATCTTATCTTTCCAGAGGTTATCCACTGGGAATCTGATCAATCACTGACATTTTGTGTATCATGGTGCGCTTCCCATTTGGCTAGCAAATCTCCCTCATTGAGATAAGCTTTGACTACCAGTTTCCCTGTTTGACGTTGAGGCCTGGTAGATTTTCAGTCGATTTTAGCAATGACTTTTCAAGATTTTTCGTCACCCTACAACTGGTCTGGACTACATCTTCTGAAACAAATTAGCAAGTGTGTCGTTCGGGAGACTTAACTCCCTTAAGGATGGAATAGATACATCATGTGTGGTTATATTAGGTGGTCGGGTGCGACATTGTCCTTGTTAGGAGAAACAATGAGGATCGCCCTGTTAAAGTTTTCGATCTAGCACATGGCCCGGTTTCGACCACACGCTACTATCAATGTTCATACGGTTGACACCCGCCTTGGTGCAGATGACCTACGTATGAATTTTTATGTTCATGTAGGATTTCACATTCAAAATAATGAACATGTTTTGAAAGTTCAAGACTTTCTCCTCTAACAGTACCTCATCGTGAAATGATGGGTAATGAAATGGTACAGCTTAAGAGGTATACGTACCAAGTGAAACGGTCGATAGACTTTACTTCGTTAATGAGTGGATCTGAGTCACTCGGGAATGCCAATCTATTTCAATTGACACTCGATTTAAATCTCAAAAACCTTTGGGTGCCATAGCTTTTGGCTATGGGTTGTGTTGTCTAAGCAAACACAAGCACGTAGCTATTGTTCCTAAAAAGGATAACACTGGTGAAGCTCTAGGCTCCTCTTCCCACAGTATCACACCATTAAATGATGAAATAATAAAATGATATAGTTTCGGAAGTCTACTATATCAAGTAACCAAAAGTTTGTGATCAGGCACGTGATTAGGTCACAATCACGCTATGCAATCACCGCTCTCTCACGGTTTACACCCGTTTTGGTACAGGTGACCTACTATTGAGTTTCCCGAACTCGTAGGATTTCATGTCCAAAATAATGAACATGTGGGACAATTTTGGCTTCTTTAAAAACACGAAATATACCATAAAATACCAAGCCAATTTTCATAATAAAGGTTTTGGCCGAATTTTCAATTGTTTTTCTACTTTTTTTTTGTATTTTTAAACTAAATTTTCTGTTTTTTTTTTATTTTACCCCTAATTTTTCAATTTTTTTTTACGACCAAAACCCGTGAAACGTTAAGTCTTTTTTTTTAAATCAAAACTAATATGATGATGATTCCATTAACAAACAACCCGGGAGATTTTACATCCCCCACCCCACACTTGAGATCAAGTAATGTCCCCATCACTTGAGATAAAAAAAATAGATAAAAATCGAAAGGGTCATGTGAGAAAGAAAATATAAAAACTTATCTAGTTAACCACTGATCGCGGAATGCCAGTGACAGATGGCGCTGAACTGACTGCCAGCATAAGAACATCGTTCATTCCCGATCACACCAATATCATCAATCATGCAGTTTTGCTGAACTTAATGCCAGACTTGAAAAATCGTTTCACCAACAAACCTAAGAAAATAAAAACATACGAACTATATAAATGGGACAAGGTGGCACCACCCGATGCCGAAATGCCTTGTCCCTCAAATAAGTTTCAGAGTACATAAACAGAAAATAAAATTATTCAAGTACAGACCAAATGAAAAGGAAATAGTTTCAAACAAATACAACATAACATGCGCAACAATCAATCACTCCTCGGCCAAAAATCTCTAGTAGGGTCCCAATTCACACCATAGGTATCCTGACAAGCTTGGTACGGGTCATATGAAGGATCCGGTCTCGGAGGAGTAACTGACGTATAATCGGGAATGGTAGTTCGCGTCGGAATATACGCCTCCGGGTTCTGACGCATCTGACGCTGAATTTGTCGCTGATGGACCTCCCACTGATTGTGGGCCCGAATACCCCTAACATCGTACTCTACCCTGTCAACATGCTCTCCCAAACGACCCAACTCTGTTCCAAACTATCCCAGGGTTGTGTTAATCGACCCATAATTGTTTTGGTGCCAAGTCATCAAATCCTCGTTATGCCTACGCTGCTCCGCTAACATCCGCTGATTATGCTCAACCTGAGCATCATACGCTGACATGCTGTCCCTATACTCCAAATGAAGACCGTCTACACTGTTAACCAACGAATTCCAACTCTCTTCACCAATTGACCACGTACCCTGTACGTTCGCAGCACTCGAGCTACCTGCCTCATACGTGGATCTACTAACCCCACGTCCACGTCCACGACCTGCACCTTCACCTGGCTGTTGCTGTTCATCAGACCACAAAACCCAACCTGTTGGCCCTCGTCGAATAAACTCAGCTTTCGAGAAAAACAACATATTAGTGGGCATCGCCTCAACTCCCACTACATCACACCTACTAGTCGGGACCGAAAACGCCCGAGCAAACCTAGTGACCAAATGCCCACCTAAAAATGGGCGTTTCGTGCGTGTATCTGTCCCAATCTCTTTCAACCATACCCCTAACATACACGGGACATCGATTGGCTCCCTTAATTTAATTTGTTGTAGGATCCAAAGATCCTTTCGCCGAACATACTAGCAATCATCTTAAAAATTATTCGGTCCTCAGGAAGTCTAAGTATCGACTGAACACTCCGACTGGAACTAAACGGACCAGCATTATCATTTGCCACAGTTGGCCAATACTCACTCTCACTGAAAACTTCCTGCCCAAACACTCTGCAATTCATCAAATGCCACTTCAAATCATTATCAGTCAAATCAGGATATAAATCTAACGCCCGAGCCAACGCAATTTTAGACATGCGACGCTCTAGCCCGCCAAGCCTAAATGTCAGGAAATCTGCCTCGGTCGGAGAGGCTCGCGGTCTACAACTAACAGTTGAGAAGAACTCTATAGTTAACTGCTCATAAATATCTTCATTAATTTCAAATAACCTTTCATAAGGTCTCAACTCATTACCCGCATAAACTACCCACAAGTGACGGCGCAACTCCCGAACAATATTATTACCCAATGATGAAAGTTGAGACCAATCCAAATAAAAAGTTCGCTCAATCAGACGAGCGCTATTTGTTGTGAACCTTTCTTCCAAATCCTCATCA
Organism: Rutidosis leptorrhynchoides; assembly: GCF_046630445.1. Classification (NCBI taxonomy): domain Eukaryota; kingdom Viridiplantae; phylum Streptophyta; class Magnoliopsida; order Asterales; family Asteraceae; genus Rutidosis; species Rutidosis leptorrhynchoides. The sequence goes on from NC_092340.1 coordinate 223,275,158, forward strand.
TTAGAGATGTGGGATAACCATAATTCAGGATTATTTGGTGGTTGCCTTTGTTGCTCCTGGTTTCCTCTCGATCTCTACATTCATTAAACAAGTAAAGAAAACAAAACACCAAACTCAAAAGTTAGTGTTAGTCATAATAATAAGCACCAAGTACCCTTTACAACCAAACCATATTTCATGTCAATCCACTTTTGAAAACAATCTCCAAGTCAACAAATAACACTTGTAAAACAATGCCAAGACCACAAATCTATCTCATATCATACTATCAGTTAAACCAATTCATCATATCAACGACACTCACTTAACACCATTACCAAAATATTAACAAACATGACTACTCATAACACTTTTTTAATTTTCACAAATCTAGAAAAGTTCATCATGTTTACTAATGTTTACCAATGTAGATTACTACTACCAACATACTCATCACAACTCAAAAACACATGTTTAATCCCCACTAGCATGGCATCATACATAACTAAACCAATTTTGCATCAAGTCATTCAAACTAACATGACCCACCCATATGAACACAACCCCACACTAGTTCAAAAACACATAAACAATTCAAAAACTAGAGCAATTTCAAGCATGTAACTCCTTTATCACCTACAAATTCGTATTCCCAAACATACAAACCCTAGTATCAATTGCAACTTCTAAAAACACAAAATTAATTATGAATTCAAAGCATACAATCATAATCTAACAAAACACATCACTAATTAGAACACAAAACCCCAATTGAACAAACCCCACACTAATTCATCATATAAATCAAAGATTAAGCAAATAATTACATATAATTAGATGAAATTAATAAGATAGGAAACAAATTCGGACCTTAGGGTTAACCATTCTTGCAAGATTTGAAGTTAAGTGAACAAGAAATTGAAGTATTTGAAATTAGGGTTCTTGGATCTATGTGTTTGTATGTGAAGAAAGTGAGATAGAATATAAAGAATAAGTGTTTTGGGGTGAATAAAGGCTGTAAAATCCGACTCCTATTTTGTGTGGTTAAGAAAATTCGTTTTTTTATATATTTAAAAACAAATCAGGCTGCCCGACAGCAATCTGCGCAGCGCGCCAGGATATTGCGCGGCGCGCCAAAAGACCGCGCGGCACTCCATTCAACTGAAAAATCAGTTCGAGGCTTTTCAAAGATCTGGCACATCAGGTTCTTTCATGTGGAGCGGCGCGCAAGGATATGGAGCGGCGCTCCAAGTGCTGATACCCCATAAATTCGACTTTTTAAGCCATTTTACCCCATTTTCTCAACCTAAAAACCAACGAACAACCCCAACAAAAATCCGAGTATGATCACATTGCACATATCATCAAACAAGCACAAAAACATACAAACTCTACAACAATGTGAAGTTTATTACCGAGTCATTCACAAGACTCGTTTCCTACTTCAAGTGACGTTAGGATCGGGTTCAACGTGAACCCTATCATCAATCTCCAATGGACCATCGAAATATCTCTTCACACGATGTCCGTTCACCTTAAAGGTAGTACCACTAGCATTTTTCAACTCAATCGCACCGTATGGGTACACCTTAACAACCTCAAATGGTCCCGTCCACCGGGACTTAAGTTTTCCCGGTAAAAGCTTCAACCTAGAGTTAAACAAGAGCACTCGATCGCCCCCATTAAACTCCTTCGGGCCCTTTAACCTTCTATCATGCCATTGTTTGGTTTTCTCTTTATAAATTAACGAATTCTCATACGCATCAAGGCGTAATTCACCAAGCTCATTCAATTGACCTGCCCTTAGGCGTCCAGCTTCCTTCAAATCCAAATTGCACTTTTTAAGTGCCCACATCGCTTTATGCTCAATCTTCAACGGGAGATGGCACGCTTTCCCATAAACCAACCGATAAGGAGTGGTACCAATTGGCGTTTTGTAAGCGGTTCGAAACGCCCACAAAGCTTCATCGAGCTTATTCGCCCACTCCTTCGGATTTGACCCCACAGTTTTCTCAAGAATCCCCTTAAGAGCTCGATTAGTGTTCTCAACTTGTCCGCTCGTCTGGGGATGGTATGAAGTAGAAACTTTATGGAGAACTCCATATCGCTTCAATTCCTTCTCCATTTGGGCGTTACAAAAATGAGTACCCCTATCGCTAATTAAAGCTTTAGGAGTTCCGAATCGAGAGAATAAACGCTGAAGGAACGAAATCACAACTCGTGCATCGTTTGTAGCCAAAGCTTGCGCTTCGGCCCATTTAGACACGTAGTCAATGGCAACGAGTATGTAACTATAATTCTGAGATTTCGGAAATGGCCCCATAAAGTCAATTCCCCAAACGTCAAATACTTCGCAAACTTGGATGCTTTGTTGAGGCATCTCGTCACGTTTGGTGACTTTTCCGGCCCTTTGACAAGAATCGCACGATTTGCAAATCCGGTGGGCATCCTTGAAAATTGTCAGCCAAAAGAAGTCGGCATCATAGACTTTATGCCCCTTGATTTGGGGTCCAAAATGCCCACCGGTAGGCCCACTATGGCACTCGGTCAAAATACGCATACACTCCTCACCGGAAACACACCGGAGAATAACCCCATCGGGACAACAACGAAAAAGATAGGAAGCCTCCCAGAAATAGTACTTAAGGTCACTGAAGAATTTCTTCCTCTTTTGATGCGACCACCCTTTTTCCAAGAATCCCCCAACGAGAAAATTAGCAATGTCCACGTACCATGGCTCGTCCACCTTGTCCATCGCCATGAGATATTCATCGGGAAAATCATCATGGATACTCGATTCGTAAAGGACTTCGAGATTTGGATTCTCGAGTCTAGACAAGTGGTCAGCCGCTAGATTTTCAGCACCCTTCTTATCCCGGATCTCGATATCGAATTCTTGTAAAAGCAAGATCCATCTAAGCAATCGAGGTTTTGCATCCGGTTTCGAAAATAGGTACTTCAGAGCAGAATGGTCCGTAAAAACTATAGTCGTAGACAAGACTAAGTAGGACCGGAACTTATCAAATGAAAAGACCACCGCAAGAAGCTCTTTTTTAGTGATAGTATAATTCAATTGCGCTCCCTGCAAGGTCTTGCTTGCATAGTAAATGGGTCGGAAATGTTTCTCGACCCTTTGACCCAAAACAGAGCCAACAGCAAAATCAGAAGCATCGCACATAAGATCGAATGGAAGAGACCAATTCGGAGCAATTATGATTGGCGCATTGATCAGTTTCTCCTTAAGAAAATTGAATGCCTTTAGGCATTCTTCGGAAAAATTCAACGGTGTGTCCTTTTCGAGGAGTTTGTTCATCGGGTTAGCAATTTTAGAAAAATCCTTAATAAACCGCCGGTAAAAACCGGCGTGCCCGAGAAAACTCCGAACTCCCTTAACATCGGTGGGAGGTGGAAGGTTCTTAATAGCCGTTACCTTCGCAGGATCCACCTGAATACCGTCCTTGGAAATCTTTTGCCCGAGAACTATGCCCCCTTGAACCATGAAATGGCACCTTTCCCAATTGAGCACAAGATTAGACTTTTCACACCTTTCCAACATCCGTTCTAAATTAAGAAGGCATGAATCAAAAGTGTCACCGAAAACCGAAAAGTCATCCATGAACACTTCCATGCAATCCTCTATCATATCATGGAATATGGCCATCATGCACCTTTGAAAAGTGGCCGGAGCATTGCAAAGGCCAAAGGGCATGCGTCGGTATGAAAATGTGCCATACGGGCACGTGAAAGTAGTTTTCTCCTGATCCTCGGGCGAGATAGGAATTTGAAAATAGCCCGAAAAACCATCAAGAAAACAATAAAAGCTGTTTCCCGCTAACCTCTCTAGCATTTGATCCATGAAAGGTAACGGGAAGTGGTCTTTGAGTGTGGCGTCGTTCAACTTTCGATAGTCAATACAAACACGCCACCCCGTGACAGTCCTAGTGGAAATTAACTCATTTTTATCATTAGTGGTAACATTCATACCACTTTTCTTAGGTACACAGTGTACCGGGCTAATCCAAGGACTGTCAGAGATCGAGTAAATCAGACCTGCATCGAGGAGCTTAATGATCTCTTTCTTCACGACATCTTGCGTGTGCGGGTTCAACCTCCTTTGTCGTTGCATCACAGGTTTAGAGTTATCCTCCATTAGGATTTTGTGGGTGCAATAGGAGGGACTAATACCCTTAATGTCGTGAATTTTCCATGCAATGGCCGGTTTATGGGCCTGCAGCATGGTTACAAGCTCAGTTTTCTGACATGTAGTAACAGAAGAAGAAATAATTACCGGGAACTTAGATTCCTCCTGAAAATAAGCATATTCCAAATGATCTGGAAGTGGCTTCAATTCTAACTCGGGAGGCTCTTCAATTGAAGACTTGCTCCGGTAATCCGCATCACGTTCGAGTTCTGTGAACTCCTCCTCAGTCAGCTCATAGCCGTTTTCCATCAAGGTGGTCAAAATATCCACCTCCTCAACCTGCAACTCTTCATCAATTTCAACCAATGAACATTCTCCTGAACCCTGTAACCCTGGGAATTCCTGCAACAACTCAGACTGGACATTCACAGTGTTAAGAAAATAACATGTATCATCAGTGTAGGCAGGGTATTTTAAAGCATGGTCGATTGAGAAAGTTGCATGCAAATCATCTATCCTAAGGGTCAACTGTTGGCCATAGACATCAATGATACATCTAGCAGTATTTAAAAATGGTCGACCCAAAATAAGTGGAATCCTCTTATCCACTTCCATGTCCAACACCACGAAATCGGCCGGGAAAACCAACGACCCGGTCTTAACTAGCATATTCTCTATAATTCCACGAGGGAATTTGTGACGACCCGAAAATTTCCGACCAAATTTAAACCTAACCTTTATATGTTTCCGACACGATAAGCAGAATTTGTAATGTTGAATCTCAAAAAGTTTGGAACTACATTCATGTAATCAATTACCCTTTGACCGTGTTCGACGATTCACGAACAATTATGTGTATATAGATATGTATATATAATATATAATATTAACTGAAAACATTAACAAAGTATTAGATATATGATACTTTACATGAACGTATTTGTTTCGATATATTTATCGACAGAATTAAGAGATAATATCAAATGATTGAATTATCAGATACATTATGATATGATTACGGGCCAATGTTATGAGGTCCACTGTAATTTAAGAAATCTATTCTTTTTGAAAATATTCGGAAAATGGTAAAGTGATCTACAAGTAAAAACGTGGAGTGTAAATAACTTAGATGTTGGATATCGACAAGTTAAGTAACTCGACATTTTTCATTAAGATGATTTCATACGTTTATTAAACCTTTGGACTTTATCCCATGCTTCACCAACAGACTGTAATTTAAAAACTTGAAACCTATTATGAATATATATAATTCTACTTTTCTAAAATGTTTTATGATATAACGATTTAAATTAATATTAAATATATTTATACGTGTATTATACGTACATAGTTTTATACTTTTACTATACTTTAACTTTACCTTTACTTTTACTTTACTTTTACTTTACTTTAATTTTAATAATTTACTTTAATAATTTACTTTAATAATTCATAATTTAATAATTCACTTTAATAATTCAAAAATCTATTATAAATAGAATTCAATAGGTTTCATTATTTCATAGAAACTTGAAAATATATTTCTCTAAACTCTCTCAATCGAATTACATATATATGTTTACTTAGTATTATTTCAAGATATTAATAGTATACATAAAATACTACGACAGAGTTATATTCAGACGATTTCAAAATAAGTTTTCAAACGGGATAGAGCTAAGAAAATTATGGGTTATAGCTATGGAGGTTATGGGTATTGTTTGAGGGTATTGCTCGTGAGGTCAACCTAAAGTTTATCATTTTCGTTGCATCTACGTACTTTCCCGCAATATTGAATCACAATATTAATAAGTGAGCATTCATATCTTATCTTTTATATATTAATAGTGTATCCTTGACTAGTGCTCGAGTATATATGATTATGCATGTTTGTATGCTTAGTTTCGTCGTTAAATAGTTTATGATAAATCACGAATTTGATACATATGCTACTGAGATAAGGTATATGATATGCATGTCGTTGAAAAGCTAAAGAAAAATTAATAACTTTTCATTTAGAAATCGTGTGCGTTCGATGAACGGATTAAAAGATATGGTCAACTGAATTATTATTAATTTTAATATTATTATTAAAACGATTATTATAATTGTTATCAGTTGATGTTATTACTAAAATTATCTTTATTACTAAAAATTAATATTTTTATTGAAACTATCATTTTATTATCTTTATCATTATTATTATTATCAATATTATTTTATCAAATAAATATGCGTACAAAGATATTTTTACCACACGTAATATAATTACATTAATAATACATACCACTATATTTTTATGATATTAAGTGAATTTTATAAATTTTATTACTTGAGATATATAAAAGTATATTTTTATCATATATGAATTTAAATATAAATTTTTATTTATTAATAAATGACTTGTATTATTTAGTATAATAAGATCTGATAAATATATTTAAATATATAAAACGACTATATATAAGTTATATAATAAACATGTATAGATTTTGGAAGTCATTTTGGGTCAAGTTGACTTTTGTTGACTTTTGCATGTCGGTCTCGAGCATTAGGATTGTGATACACTACGACTTGACCTAAATTGTTAGACAGATATTGACCAATATATAAATATATATATACTTAATATAGGTTCTTGAATCCGAGACAAACTCTGCACTTGTTCAGTGCCGTCATATACATAATTGCTACGAAATACAGTATTGTGAGTTTCATTACTCCCTTTTTATATATATTTTTGGGCTGAGAATACATGCACTGTTTTATAACTGTTTTACGAAATGGACATAAGTACTAAAAACATATTCTACGTTGATTTGTACCACTTTGCATATTTTTCCCTAATAGCTTGGTAACTACCATTTACATCCGGTATTGTAAACGCGAATCCTGTTGATAGATCTTGAAAGGACCCGTTCATATACATTATAAATGATTCACAATAGTTGATTACATTGCGAGGTATTTGACCTCTATATGATACATTTTACAAACATTGCATTCATTTTTAAAAGACAATCTTTCTTTACATCAAAAATTGACAGGCATGCATACCATTTCATAATATCCACTATCCAACTATAAATTGATTTAATAATAATCTTTGATGAACTCAATGACTCGAATGCAACGTTCTTCGAAATATGCTATGAAAGATTCCAAGTAATATCTTTAAAATGAGCAAATGCACAGCGGAAGATTTCTTTAACACCTGAGAATAAACATGCTTTAAAGTGTCAACCAAAAGGTTGGTGAGTTCATTAGTTTATCATAATCATTTATTTCCATCATTTTAATAGACCACAAGAATTTCATTTCCAGTTCTCATAAATATACGTCCCATGCATAGAGACAAAAAAATAATCATTCATATGGTGAACACCTGGTAACCGACATTAACTAGATACGTATAAGAATATCCCCTATCATTCCGGGATCCTCCTTCGGACATGATATAATTTCGAAGTACTAAAGCATCCGGTACTTTGGATTGGGTTTGTTAGGCCCAATAGATCTATCTTTAGGATTCGCGTCAATTAGGGTGTCTGTTCCCTAATTCTTAGATTACCAGACTTTAATAAAAAGGGCATATTCGATTTCGATAATTCAACCATAGAATGTAGTTTCAATTACTTGTGTCTATTTCGTCAAACATTTATAAAAGTGCATGTATTCTCAGTCCCAAAAATATAAAGGGTAAAAAGGTAAATGAAACTCACCATACTGTATTTCGTAGTAAAAATACATATAACGTCATTGAACAAGTGCAAGGTTGGCCTCGAATTCACGAACCTAAATTAATTATATATATTTATGTGTTGGTCAATATTTGTCTAACAAATTAGGTCAAGTCATAGTGTACCACAATCCTAATGCTCGAGACTAATATGCAAAAGTCAACAAAAGTAAATTTGACTCAAAATAATTTCCAAAAATCTATACATGATTAATATATAGTTTAAATATCGTCATTTTATATTTTTAAATATTTTTAAAAGATTTATTAGAGTAAATAATATAATTTATTTATTAATAAATAAAATTTTATATTATATTTATATAATAAAATATACTTTTATATATATTAAGTAATAAAATTTATAGGGTTCATTTAATATTATAAAGATAATATGATAGGTATTATTAAAGTAAGTTATTACACGTAGTAAAATATGTTTGTATCAAATATTTATTTGATAAAATAATATCTATAATGATAGTAAGTAAAAGTTGTATTATTTTGTAATAATAATTATTATTATAAAAATATCAATATTTATAATTACTAAGATGACATTATGATAAAACGATAATTCTAATTATGATAACTTTAATATTTACGATAATTTTTAATATTATCTTTAAAATAATAATTCTATTTAAAATAATAATAATAATAATAATAATGATATTTTATAGTAACAGTGACATTTCTATTAAAATGATAATTTTTGTTAAAATGATAGTTTTAATACTAACGATAATTTTAATAATAATAGTAATGATAAAAATAATAAGAACGATAATTTTATCTAAATCAATATCTTATAATATTTTAATTTCATCATGATACTCTTACCCATTATTTCCTAATCATTTCGTTTAATAGCTTTTAATCGTCTTTTATATCGTGTTCGTAATAATGATAATAATAGTAATCAAAATAATTAGGTGTTACAAATATTTGTTTTAATTACACTAATATTAATAATGATAGTTACTATAACATTATTAACGATAATACTAATAATTATCTTAATGATAATATAGTAATAATAATAATAACAATAACAATAACCATTTTTAAATAATGATATATATATTAATAATGATAATAATAATAATACCAATAATAATAATAATAATAATAATAATAATTGGATAATAATAATAATACTAATTATAACTTTAACGATAATAACGATAGTAATAAAAAAAATAACAATTTTTAATGATAAATCCTTTTATTGATAAAGATAATAATAATAATAATAAGATAAAACTAGAACGATGATAATAACGACGATAATAATAATCATTTTTAATAATAATACAAAAATTCGATGGACTATAACTTCAAATCCGTTCATCGAAATCATTCGATATCTAAATGAAAAGTTCTTAATTTTTCGCTAGCTTTCCAACGACATGCATATCTTATACCTTATCTCAGTTGCATATATAACTAATTCAGGATTCAACATAACCTAACTAAAGGCAATATCAAAAGTACAAACATGCATAATCCTATATACTTGAGCACTAGTCAGGGATACACTATTAGTATGTAAAAGTTAAATTATGAGTACTCACGTATCAATATTGAGATTCAATATTGCAGGAAAGGTATGTAGACGCAACGGAGATGATAAACACTATATTGGTCTCACGAGCATACCCATGAACCATACTCAATCACCTCCATAGCTATAACCCATAATTTCCTTAATCCAATCCCACTCGAAAAACAATTTCGAAATCACTAGGACAGCACTCTGACGTAATATTTTATGTATACTAATAATATCTTGAAATAATACGGAGTAAATATATATATGTAAATCGATTGAGAGAGTTTAGAGAAAAATATTTTCAAGTTTCTTATGAAATAATGAAACCTATTGAATTCTATTTATAATAGATTTTTGAATTATTAAAGTGAATTATTAAAGTATGAATTATTAAAGTGAATTATTAAAGTATGAATTATTAAAGTGAATTATTAAAGTATGAATTATTAAAGTGAATTATTAAAGTTAAAGTAAAGTAAAAATAAAGTAAAGTAAAGGTAAAGTTTAAGTATAGTAAAAGTATAAAACTATGTACGTATAATACGCGTATAAATATATATAATATTAATTTAAATCGTTATATATATTTAATAAAATAAAATATAAATATCGTTATCTTTATCATACTGGTTAAGTAATGAGTTGTCAAAAGTGGTTCTAGATATTTATAAAAGTTATATACGTTTTAATAATAAAGTTCTTTTTAAACTGAAAACGTTTTTGTACGTTTGAAACTAAATCAAATAAATATAATAATTTTGTTTTCCAAAACCAAATATATTTTTAAGAATCATTTTGTTTAAAGGTTAAAATAATGGAAATCGTTATATCATAAAATGTTTTAGAAAAGTAGAATCATATATATTCATAATAGGTTTCAAGTTTTTAAATTACAGTTTGTTGGTGAAGCATGGGATAAAGTTCAAAGGTTAAATAAACGTATGAAATCATCTTAATGAAAAATGTCGAGTTACATAACTTGTCGATATCCAACATCTAAGTTATTTACACTTCACGTTCTTACTTATAAATCACTTTTCCATTTTCCGAATGTTGTCAAAAAGAATAGATTTCTTAAATCACAGTGGACCTCATAACATAGACCCGTAATCATATCATAATGTATCTGATAAATCAATCATTTGATATTATCTTCTAATTCCATCGATAAACATATTGAAACAAATACGTTCATGTAAAGTATTATACGTTTAATACTTTATTAATATTCTCAAGTTATAATATATATATACATATATATACATATTTATTTATATATAACGGTTCGTGAATCATCGGAATTTGGTCGAGGTTATAATGAATGTATGAACACAATTTAAAATTTTTGAGATTTAACTTAACAAACTTTGCTTATCGTGTCGGAATAATATAAAGATAAAGTTTAAATTTGGTTGGAAATTTCTGGGTTGTCACAGTACCTACCCGTTAAAGAAATTTCGTCCCGAAATTTGAGTGGAAAGGTCGCGAATGATAATAAGTATGTTTTCATGATGCATACAGGCTGAAAATTAGAGTTTTATCATCAGCGAATAATTTGGATAAACAATCCATTTATATGAAGAGTACGAATGAAGCTAACATAGAAGAGTGAAATGAGTAAGTATAGATTCATCTTATCATTTGACGTAGATATGATTGATTTCCAGATTTCAAGGGATTTGAAGAAAATCTTTGTAATAAGATTTGATTCTCCGGTAACAAAAGGAATTAGGATCCGCTTTAAATGCGATCGTCCATTTTAATTCTTCTGTCGGAGATTTTCTTATAAATTCACCTCCTTCGTTTTTTTACAACTCACACCTTCTGTTGATGCATTTTATGCAAGTTCCTAGACATCTACCCACGTCCATTGCAGGTACAACAGTTTACAGGCTACCATGATCGTTCGTTATTATCCTATCCGTGTTTGTATGTGGTTACAGCAACTGCAGGAACGAGATTTGGATGTTTGACTATGTTAGACTTAGTCAGACGTCCGAGTGAAGCCTCACTCGTACGGGTGACAGCCTCATACGCACGGTTGATGCTGAGCTAAGTAACAATTACAACCTAAATGAGAAGACACGAGTGAGTGATCACCCGTATGGCTGATGAAGGCAACTCGTATGTGTGATGGATGAATCGTACGGGTGAGTCAACAGCAGGGGTATATAAAGTCTTATGTTCTTCATTTTAGGTTAAGCCTCTCATTTGTTACACACACTCAGATCTGGTGAGCTCCTCCGATTCTCTCTCAACCTAAATCCCCCAGATGGTGAATAATAGCTCTAGGTGTTGATCTAATCACACTTGATTTAGTTGTGGTATGACTAAATTAATCCCAAAAAGCTTAACCTATTCACTAGAGGGTTTGATTTACTTATTCCGTCATTGTGTGTGTTAAATCTGTTGATTTCTAAGTTCCTAGTCATGTTTCATCACCTTCTATTCTTTCCCCCTTAACTCATATTTTAAAGTATTCATCAATATGCTCCATCCAGTTCTGATTCTCGATATACTTATAACTTTCATATCGGTCATTCTTCTTTTTCATCTACCGCCGGAAGAATCTATTTACTTCTACTATACTCTTGGGTTTATAGTGTTTCTAGTTCTCCCGTGTCTTTATATTGCTATATGCATCGATATATATGGTTTATAATTTTTGGTTTGTCGTTGGGCTTTATATCTTCCCTTATATTTTAAAGTCTCTATTTCTATCTTCTATAATCATTGTCATCCACAGTTAATGCTCTCTATTATTTGCTGCAATTTATACCCCAATTTCTATTTCGAAGTTTTGTCCTTTCGTTTCTTCTTCTTGCGATTAAGCACCGCTTGTAATGGTCCAGAATTCACAGATATGAATTTCGGAATGAACATTGTTAATGTTCTAGGAAGGAAATTGTGATGGCACGATCTTGACTTGTCAAATTACTAGAATACCTTGTAAAAGGCCGAATCATCAAGAAATATTTTCTTGATATTTTAGAGGTTAAATAGAATACAAGAGTCGTATAACATGGCACATGATGATGTTATGATCTGTGAATCATCACGTTCCATTTAGAAACTCAGCATGAATTACTGTAATATAATCACGTTGATCAAGTGTCATTATATTATACTAACTCATGCTTCAGTTTCCAACACTACTTCAAAAACATTCATATTTTAAACTCAAAGGTTTACAGAGTATAGGAACTAAACAGTTTCCTTTTTGATGTAATACAGATAGCGCAAAGAGATAAATGATTCCAGATAAGAATAGTTATGGAAATATCTTCAGAAATATGGAGGATATTTATAATGAAAGATACGATGATATCTTAGAATTTCTAATATCAGAGGATGATGAAGAATATTGTCTGTAAGGGTTTAGTGTCAGGAGCAAGGTATTCGTTAATGACTTCAGCAGACACTGAATCATTTAGATTCTTTGAAGGCAGGTTCAGTCTTTGTGATTTGTCCACAGCCTCCTTCATACTTTGCTCAATCCGTTTTCCAGTTCCAAAACTTCTCTATTTATGAGCTTTGTTAATACACTAATCTTTATCATCAAACTTTTTACTACTAAGGTCGTTTACAGTTTTTGTTGCTTCATCAGCATTTCGAGAACTAGTTCGCGGTTCAGAGTGTTTTTCAGAAACTTCACATTCGAAGTATGTAAGCCTTGGAAATAGACGTTATGTATAACTGTTGGCGTCAACATGCTGTGAGATTCCAAAATACTGATTGCTAATTCCCAATGATTCGTATGGCAATTCTCGTTACAAGAGGCAGATGAGTAAATGATGAGGTTTCGATAAATATAAAGATTCTTCGGAATGCCCAAGATCAGTGAAGTTGTTGGTAAGTTTATTGCTAATGTGGTAGAATATGAAAGGTTCTCCGGTAACAAAAGGGTAATCACATATATCAAAATTATGATAAGGCTACTCTGAATGAAAAAATTGAAGTTGTCTTGCTGGAGCTGTGATATAATTTGCTACTTTGCAAAGGAATTGCAAGGTTATTTTGGCTAATAAATGCCAAAAGATCTGACACAGATATGTGTTGAATTATGACTTTGGTTTCGAGAGCTTTTTAAGTACATAACTGTGGGTAATATGTGGTTAGATCATCATCTCGATTGCTCATTATTTGAAGTGTCTTCAGAGATTTTCGAAGGGTTTGAACACAGATTGTAATCGTTTGTATACATTTGATGTTCTAACACACTTTTGAAGTCAAAGTATAGCTTTGAAAGATGTAGGAATCTAAAAATGATGGTACCGGTTATATCACGAATTGAATTCTGAGATTTTAAAATCAGAATATGTAATTGGGTTTGAATGAGTATGGTTGTTTTGATTTCTATGAAAGAATGTATATTATTGTGAAAGTAGGAAGTATAATTGATAATTTGCTTAATCTGATTCGAAGAATGTAACATATTAATTGTGAATTTATATATCTCTCTCGGGTATTACCTACCCGTTAAAAAATTTTCACAATTAATATTTTGTACATAAAAATTTTATTACAGTCTTTATGAAAATATATATGTATATATTCTCCTCAGATGTAACATAGATTTTAATGAGTTAATACTAAATTAAACTCATTCGATTTACGGTTGGAACTAGAATTGAATAATTCCTTGAAGGCTTTAAAGGTTACATAAGTATTTCTTCAATAATATTGAAATTATGAATCAATACTTCGTTATTTGTTTAGATGTGATGTTGGTTTTCGTTAAATTCTTGTGAACTTCGCAAAGTACGAATGATGTTATCTGAAAAGTTTCGGTTACATCAATGATGAAGTGTAAAATCAAATATATACTTGATTTATTAGGAATTGGAACTTGTTGAATTGAGACAGAGATTGTAGTTAACGATGGTTAAGTTGCGGGCGAGGGACGTACATTATTGCATATTTGTAATATGAATTAACCGAGTAGTTAAGATTCACACACAATAGCTTAGCACGGAAAGATTTATTTTTTATTTCAAAATATATATATATATATATATATATATATATATATATATATATATATATATATATATATATATATATAATATATATATAATTTCTTCAGAGGGAATGAGTTAATTCTTCATAACTTGTTGATACAATATACACGTTATTGATTCGTAATGATGTCCACAGTGATTCTTGAACTGACGGAGTTTGTGATGTTATAGGTGTTGTTGATTCTGATGTTGACTGTACTGACGATGCTGGTGACGTTGACGGTACTATTGATGTTGTTGGTAAAACAATTTTAACTTGTTAATCACACACCATTTTTGTCAGGGTTTCTACTCTTCCTTCTATCATTTTGGTTCGCTTAACTGATTTATGGTTAGGGCTAGATTAGATAATCTCTAAGACTTTAGAGATTATATAATCACTGCGGAATGTTTCTCCAATGAAGTTATGAATTAATACTTCGTCAGTTATTGTTGTTGGTACTCCATGGTATCTATGGTGCGTATGACGTTGATGCTCGTGGGACAGATTGTGAAGTTGAGGTTTACAATGCGGTTGTGGTTGGAGGTGGTAATGGTACTGTTGGCGTTGATGATGGTGGTACTGGTTATGCTGCTGGTGCTGCTGCTGGTGTTTGTAATCTCTGCACCATATTCTCCAAAGTCACTACCCGAGCGCGAAGTTCGTTGACTTCTTCTATTATTCCAGGATGATTGTCGGTCAGAACGAGCGGATAAATAAAATCTAGAATTTGATGTAGTATATAATCATGACGAGATACTCTGGAAATGAGAGAGAAAATGGTGTCTCGAACAGGTTCGCCGGTAAGTGCTTCAGGTTCTTCGCCAAGAGGGCAATGTGGTGGATGGAAAGGATCGCCTTCTTCTTGTTTCCAATGATTGAGGAGGCTACGAACCCATCCCCAATTCATCCAGAATAGGTGATGACTGACTGGTTGATCCATTTCGGTCACACTGCTTTCAGAGCTTGAGTGAGATTCCATTTCGGAATCCGAGTGACTTGAACTGATGACAAATTCCATTTCGTACGATTGGATAAAGGATTTTTGATATAAAATGATTTTTTGGCTATCGGGTGGTATTCTATTTACATAGGATATCTATATATAGAGATCAAAAGATTTCATAGATTACGGAGGAATTTGCGGGATATGTCAGGCAAAGTTTAAGTAACAGATACGATAAGATATGATTTAGCAGATACGCTAAGATATGAATTTTGTCTATACACTACTCATGCAATTAATGTAGCAAGATTTGTCTAGACTAATAATGATAAGCAGGTAATTTCCTATGGATGATAAGCAGATGATTTCCGACTAGAAATGATAAGCAAAACTTTTGACATGCAGACACGGTCGAAGTCCAGACTCACTAATGCATCCTAACGACTTATCAGTTAGACACACTAATGCAGAACTGGTTCGCTAAGACCACCGCTCTGATACCAACTGAAAGGACCCGTTCATATACATTATAAACGATTCACAATATTTGATTACATTGCGAGGTATTTGACCTCTATATGATACATTTTACAAACATTGCATTCATTTTTAAAAGACAATCTTTCTTTACATCAAAAATTGACAGGCATGCATACCATTTCATAATATCCACTATCCAACTATAAATTGATTTAATAATAATCTTTGATGAACTCAATGACTCGAATGCAACGTTCTTCGAAATATGCTATGAAAGACTCCAAGTAATATCTTTAAAATGAGCAAATGCACAGCGGAAGATTTCTTTAACACCTGAGAATAAACATGCTTTAAAGTGTCAACCAAAAGGTTGGTGAGTTCATTAGTTTATCATAATCATTTATTTCCATCATTTTAATAGACCACAAGAATTTCATTTCCAGTTCTCATAAATATACGTCCCATGCATAGAGACAAAAAATAATCATTCATATGGTGAACACCTGGTAACCGACATTAACTAGATACGTATAAGAATATCCCCTATCATTCCGGGATCCTCCTTCGGACATGATATAATTTCGAAGTACTAAAGCATCCGGTACTTTGGATGGGGTTTGTTAGGCCCAATAGATCTATCTTTAGGATTCGCGTCAATTAGGGTGTCTGTTCCCTAATTCTTAGATTACCAGACTTTAATAAAAAGGGCATATTCGATTTCGATAATTCAACCATAGAATGTAGTTTCAATTACTTGTGTCTATTTCGTCAAACATTTATAAAAGTGCATGTATTCTCAGTCCCAAAAATATAAAGGGTAAAAAGGTAAATGAAACTCACCATACTGTATTTAGTAGTAAAAATACATATAACGTCATTGAACAAGTGCAAGGTTGGCCTCGAATTCACGAACCTAAATTAATTATATATATTTATGTGTTGCTCAATATTTGTCTAACAAATTAGGTCAAGTCATAGTGTACCACAATCCTAATGCTCGAGACTAATATGCAAAAGTCAACAAAAGTAAATTTGACTCAAAATAATTTCCAAAAATCTATACATGATTAATATATAGTTTAAATATCGTCGTTTTATATTTTTAAATATTTTTAAAAAATTTATTAGAGTAAATAATATAATTTATTTATTAATAAATAAAATTTTATATTATATTTATATAATAAAATATACTTTTATATATATTAAGTAATAAAATTTATAGGGTTCATTTAATATTATAAAGATAATATGATAGGTATTATTAAAGTAAGTTATTACACGTAGTAAAATATGTTTGTATCAAATATTTATTTGATAAAATAATATCTATAATGATAGTAAGTAAAAGTTGTATTATTTTGTAATAATAATTATTATTATAAAAATATCAATATTTATAATTACTAAGATGACATTATGATAAAACGATAATTCTAATTATGATAACTTTAATATTTACGATAATTTTTAATATTATCTTTAAAATAATAATTCTATTTAAAATAATAATAATAATAATAATGATATTTTATAGTAACAGTGACATTTCTATTAAAATGATAATTTTTGTTAAAATGATAGTTTTAATACTAACGATAATTTTAATAATAATAGTAATGATAAAAATAATAAGAACGATAATTTTATCTAAATTAATATCTTATAATATTTTAATTTCATCATGATACTCTTACCCATTATTTCCTAATCATTTCGTTTAATAGCTTTTAATCGTCTTTTATATCGTGTTCGTAATAATGATAATAATAGTAATCAAAATAATTAGGTGTTACAAATATTTGTTTTAATTACACTAATATTAATAATGATAGTTACTATAACATTATTAACGATAATACTAATAATTATCTTAATGATAATATAGTAATAATAATAATAACAATAACAATAACCATTTTTAAATAATGATATATATATTAATAATGATAATAATAATAATAATAATAATAATAATTGGATAATAATAATAATACTAATTATAACTTTAACGATAATAACGATAGTAATAAAAAAAATAACAATTTTTAATGATAAATCCTTTTATTGATAAAGATAATAATAATAATAATAATAAGATAAAACTAGAACGATGATAATAACGACGATAATAATAATCATTTTTAATAATAATACAAAAATTCGATGGACTATAACTTCAAATCCGTTCATCGAAATCATTCGATATCTAAATGAAAAGTTCTTAATTTTTCGCTAGCTTTCCAACGACATGCATATCTTATACCTTATCTCAGTTGCATATATAACTAATTCAGGATTCAACATAACCTAACTAAAGGCAATATCAAAAGTACAAACATGCATAATCCTATATACTCGAGCACTAGTCAGGGATACACTATTAGTATGTAAAAGTTAAATTATGAGTACTCACGTATCAATATTGAGATTCAATATTGCAGGAAAGGTATGTAGACGCAACGGAGATGATAAACACTATATTGGTCTCACGAGCATACCCATGAACCATACTCAATCACCTCCATAGCTATAACCCATAATTTCCTTAATCCAATCCCACTCGAAAAACAATTTCGAAATCACTAGGACAGCACTCTGACGTAATATTTTATGTATACTAATAATATCTTGAAATAATACGGAGTAAATATATATATGTAAATCGATTGAGAGAGTTTAGAGAAAAATATTTTCAAGTTTCTTATGAAATAATGAAACCTATTGAATTCTATTTATAATAGATTTTTGAATTATTAAAGTGAATTATTAAAGTATGAATTATTAAAGTGAATTATTAAAGTATGAATTATTAAAGTGAATTATTAAAGTATGAATTATTAAAGTGAATTATTAAAGTTAAAGTAAAGTAAAAATAAAGTAAAGTAAAGGTAAAGTTTAAGTATAGTAAAAGTATAAAACTATGTACGTATAATACGCGTATAAATATATATAATATTAATTTAAATCGTTATATATATTTAATAAAATAAAATATAAATATCGTTATCTTTATCATACTGGTTAAGTAATGAGTTGTCAAAAGTGGTTCTAGATATTTATAAAAGTTATATACGTTTTAATAATAAAGTTCTTTTTAAACTGAAAACATTTTTGTACGTTTGAAACTAAATCAAATAAATATAATAATTTTGTTTTCCAAAACCAAATATATTTTTAAGAATCATTTTGTTTAAAGGTTAAAATAATGGAAATCGTTATATCATAAAATGTTTTAGAAAAGTAGAATCATATATATTCATAATAGGTTTCAAGTTTTTAAATTACAGTTTGTTGGTGAAGCATGGGATAAAGTTCAAAGGTTAAATAAACGTATGAAATCATCTTAATGAAAAATGTCGAGTTACATAACTTGTCGATATCCAACATCTAAGTTATTTACACTTCACGTTCTTACTTATAAATCACTTTTCCATTTTCCGAATGTTGTCAAAAAGAATAGATTTCTTAAATCACAGTGGACCTCATAACATAGACCCGTAATCATATCATAATGTATCTGATAAATCAATCATTTGATATTATCTTCTAATTCCATCGATAAACATATTGAAACAAATACGTTCATGTAAAGTATTATACGTTTAATACTTTATTAATATTCTCAAGTTATAATATATATATATACATATATATACATATTTATTTATATATAACGGTTCGTGAATCATCGGAATTTGGTCGAGGTTATAATGAATGTATGAACACAATTTAAAATTTTTGAGATTTAACTTAACAAACTTTGCTTATCGTGTCGGAATAATATAAAGATAAAGTTTAAATTTGGTTGGAAATTTCTGGGTTGTCACAGATCTATCGGGCCTGACAACCCCAACCGGACTGGATGACCAGTATTCAATGGTTGCACAGTACTTCGTTTCAGTGACTACACTTGGTACAGTGTAGTGAGATTTTATAATAAAGGGAATATGCGACGTTGATTAAATGTTAAGTATGGTTACCAAGTGCTCAACCACTTAG